>NC_134718.1:12069099-12372129 GCF_049634645.1 Pelodiscus sinensis
AGGTTAGCTACACGTTCATTTGCTTCTGAACTTTGGCTACCTGTGTGCCTTTGTGTTTGCCTGTCTTTTCTTAATGCCTCCTCCATCAGTGCAGCCTGAGGTCTCCTCTTAGCATAGTACTGCTGATTGGCACCTCTAGAGGTTTTAGGATTTGAATGGAGGCTCTTTGGAGCATGAACTTTGCTGCTTTCACCCTCCCAACCCAGCATTTTCAGTTGTATAATACATTTATTTTAATACCTATTATGCAAGTGAAATGGAGTTCACCAATCACGGTGTTTATTTATTTATTTATTTATTTATTTTAAACCAGGAAGGAAATAAATTGCTGCTTTTTTTTTTCATAAATACTTTAACAAGCTGCTGAACTTTTCCTTGCTCTCAGAGTGGCTTTTGCTTTTGTCAGTAGGCCAAGCTGGGGCCAGACAAGGGGACGACAGGATGAGATCATACAGGGAGCTTTGTCAGAAAAAAGACAGTGTTCGATATCTCTGCGCTGAGAAAGGCCTGAGGGCAGTATTGTGCAGAGAAAGTACCTTAGCAGTCACTGAGAAACTGCAGTCAATGAATCCTGTGACAGTCTGGATGGGAGGCTAAGTGTTAGACATTTGATAGCAAAGATAGCAATCCTTTCCCTTTGATAGAGTGCTGTGATTGGCTTGTTTTCAGCCACAATTGGCTTTTTTTTAGTATTGCATTAAATAATAATGCTGCTTAATCTTCTTAATTATGAACTTTATTAAATAAAGCTTGAAACGTCATGTTATTAGGGTTTTGTATATTAAGATTGGTTAAGTTTGGGCATATTCTTTTAAGACCATAATGGCTTATTGTAAGAGTAATAGACTGTGCTTTTAGTGGGTCAGATACCAAAGTTATTAGCACAAAGGAGCCCAGGATAACTAGTTTATGTTCCAGTTAAGTGAATTGGCAAGTTACAGTTTTAAGACAAAGCCTTGACTTGCTGCTGGAGTCAAAGGATTTGTCCTGAGTCGGATAAACGGTCTTTTTCTTTTCCCGTGTGTTAGCTAATGTGACAGAAAACATGGGTGTGGTCAGAGCAAGTTGTATTATAACACTGGTTATCTAGTCATGGCTTATCACTACACTTCCAGCCAACGTGGATTCTAGTCGAGATACGCAGAATCCTGAGAAAAAATATCAAACACAGGTGGCTAACTAAATGTGGTGTTTGCTTTTAGCTCTCACCTTTTGATGTGGTCTTGTGTGTATGACACTGGACTGGACTGACATTCCAGCTTCACAACAGACTCATTACGTGCTAGGCAAGACAGTCAATCTCTCAGTGCCTCCATCTGTGAATTAAGGTTAAAAATGCCCCCTTTCTTTCACCCACGAGCCCCCAGTCTGTTGAAACTGAGAGGCATTTAGGGCAGGGTCTGCTTCAAAAATTATATTTGTCCAGTGCTTAGCACAGAGGAGCCCTGATCACAGATGGGACCCTCGGCACTGCTAGAATTCAAATAATAATAATTCTATGCTGGAGTACAGACCCAAGAAATATAGCTCCATTAACCTTACAAATCTCCTTCTCAATGATTTATTGAGCAGGTAATTCATGCCTAACTCCATAGTTCAGATTAATGGGGATTCACCAAGCCCACGTCCCTGTGCAGCCTCGTCCCCTACACACCATGGTGATTCACCATGTGTGAGCGCAGACAGTGTTTCTGCTACCTGTGGTGAGGGGAGGCCGGAAGCATCTAGAGCTTGTGTCTGTGCTACGTGCTCCTCCCTCCTCCCCTCCATCAGCATAGACTACGGAAGGGCTACCGTGAATTAACTCAACCTCCCTTTGTGCCCACAGAGAATAATCCACTTTTGGGCTAGGCTGGAGCTGATGGGTTATTTCAGTCATTTCATTACATATCCTTCCCTCAGTGGAACCGCTACTGCAGTGACTGCGTGTTGGGTTTTTGGTGGTAGAGACAAACTTCATTCTGCACTGACCATGGTATAGTGCTTGGCAATCGCTTGAAAAGCGAAGAAATTGGTGGCATAACTGTCCCACAGAAACCCAAAAGAAAAGAGGTGGTAGCTCAGGGAATGTGTAGATATATCAGTGGCATAGCCAGAAGGGCCCACTTTGGGTGGGCGGGCAATGAGCGGGAGGAGGGGTGGCAATTCTGGGAGCCGCCCCCAGTTGCAGTGCATATGGAGAAGAACAAAGCAAATTCTTTATAGTGGTATTTTCCCATTCCAAGTTACCCTTTCTGAGCTGTAACAGAGGCCTGCACGTTAGCCTTTTCCAGATGTGCTTCATTCAGATGCCTATCATTGGATCATTCCAGTGCCCTTCTGTTGGTCTGTCTATTTTGAGAGCATTCAGTGAAGTTCATGGGGAGTCCAGCCACCCAGAGACAGTAGCAGCAGCCACTCCTACTGGTATTGGTAGCTTTTTGCCAGTGATGTGCTGTGCTAGCACAAGCATGAATTGGAAGAGCAAATCAGCTCGTTCTATCCCTAGATAACAAGTACAGTCATTCTATATAATTGAGTTCCTGCTGGTCACAATCCCAAATCCATTTCTTAATTCTTAGGGTCCTGTATCACTTAGCTTTAAAGATTGTTTTTGCTTTTAACCCCTTGCACTTAGGGTTGCCAGATGGTTTCAACAAAAATACCAGACACACTTGACATTACATCACAATCTACAGTACATCTGATTTAGAAAATACCAGACATTTCTATTTTCTTGTGTATATTTTCTCAGTTTGTTTCCCGAACAGAAAGTTCAAATACTGGACTGTCCGGTTCAAAACCTCAAGGACCTGAAACTCAAATGGGGCCAGGGTCAAAACCCCTTTATTTAACTAACACTCTCCAACTTCAGGTTCTTCTGAATCTGACTTTGGTGGCTTGAGCCTGTCTGCCACCAAATGTGGTGTGTAAACGCTGAAATGCTGCTGAAAACGAAGCTATACATGTGGACATGACCGTGTGTGTGTGTGTGTGTGTGTACGTATAACTGAAGCCAAGTTGTGGAGCATCTCTTCTGGCTTACTGAGCTGCCTGAGACAAGACTTTTGACCTCTCTTCTCCATCTGTAAAGTGGGGATGATGGTTGTCCACATATCTACATTGTAATGTGTTTGGAGATGGGGTAAAAGTGTGTTTTAATGTTAAATATTTTATGAGTTCATTCCTCAGTTTGCAACAATTAGGCATACGAAGGGCCATTGCTTCCCTTTGTTATAGGGCAGCCAGGTCTTCATGTGTTTGGTTTCTAGAGCACCAGCCTTACACTCTCAGCACTTCACAAAATGTAAAGCTATATTCCAGACAACAGTGATAAGCATGAACAAGTTCAATAAGTTGCCATAAACCCTCTGAAATCAGCCCCCACACAGAAGACTCATTAGCGCAGTGGTCCCCAATGCGGTGGCACCCGCCGGGCCATTTCTGTGTGCCCGCTGAGTGATCAGGGCCGGCCCTGCCCCCAGGTGTGCGGCGCATGGGCAGAGCCAGCCCCTGGGCACATTCATGGCACCAGCCTTGGGCGCGCAGCACATGGTCAGTGCCGGCCCCAGGCACACGGTGGTTAGGCAGCCCCACCCCTGGGTGCGCGGCACGAGGTCTGTGCCAGCCCCGGCCTTTGGCATGCGGTGTATGGGCGGTGCCGGCCCAGGCGCTGGCACACGGGTGGCGCCAGCCCCGGGCGTGCAGCACATGGGAGGCCCCGCCCCCGGGTGAGCGGCGCAAGGGCTGTGCTGGCCCCGGGCTTGCAGCGTATGGGCGGCACTGGCCTGGGCACGTGGCATAGGGGCGGCACCAGCCCGAGGCACACAGCACATGGGTGGCCCCGCCACCGGGCACACGGCACATGGACGCTGCCAGCTTCTGAGCGCATGGCACAGGTACCGGCTCCGGGCACACAGCGTATGGGTGGTGGCGTCCCCGCCCCCGGGCTCACGGGACGTGGGCTGTTCCAGCCCCAGGCGTGAGGTGTATGGGCGGCCCCGCCCCTGGGCGTGCAGCACAGTTGCAACGCCAGCCCCAGGAGTGCAGCGCATGGGTGGCTCCAGCTCCGGGCATACAGCGTATGGGTGGCCTCGCCCCCAGGCACGAGCACGGCCCCGCCCCCGGGTGCCTGGTGTCTGAGCAGCCCCACCCCATAGCGCCCGGCAGCCCCAAAAGGTTGGGGACCACTGCATTAGCCCATCAGCCCATTCACTCCAGAGATGAAATAGAAACAGAGAGGCTTGGGGCACTCAGATCGAGGTTTGGAGAGAGCAAATTCCAAAGTACAAGTGCTTTAATGGAAAATGCTTGCCAACAGCCCCTGCCTGCCCTGATTAAACTAATGTGGTTTTACTCATGAGCTCGTGATGCTATCTATTTTTGGTGACAAGTATCAGAGAGATAGCCGTGTTAGTCTGAATCTGTATAAACAACAAGAAATCCTGTGGCATCTTATAGACGAACAAATTTATTGGAGCATAAGCTTTCATGGGCACAGATCCACTTCGTGAGATACATCTAACAAAGTGGGTCTTTGCTCACGAAAGCTTATGCTCCTATAAATCTGTTAGGGTATGTCTACACTACCCCGCTAGTTCGAACTAGGAGGGTAATGTAGGCATACCGCACTTGCAAATGAAGCCCGGGATTTGAATTTCCCGGGCTTCATTTGCATAAGCGGGGAGCCGCCATTTTTAAAACCCCGCTGGTTCGAACCCCGTGCAGCGCGGCTACACGGGGCTCGAACTGGGTAGTTCGGACTAGGCTTCCTATTCCGAACTACCGGTACACCTTGTGGAACGAGGTGTACTGGTAGTTCGGAATAGGAAGCCTAGTCCGAACTACCCAGTTCGAGCCCCGTGTGGCCGCGCTGCACGGGGTTCGAACCAGCGGGGTTTTAAAAATGGCGGCTCCCCGCTTATGCAAATGAAGCCCGGGAAATTCAAATCCTGGGCTTCATTTGCAAGTGCGGTATGCCTACATTACCCTCCTAGTTCGAACTAGCGGGGTAGTGTAGACATACCCTGAGTCTCTAAGGTGCCACCAGACATCTCGTTTTTTAAGGTGACACAAGTATGTGGGTCTCTGCTGATCTCAACTGTGGCCTTCTCACACAAGACGAGAGAGGGGGTAAGCCCAGAATCATTTCCCAAACCATTTAGGGCTTTACAAATAGAAACAAATACCTTCAATTCCAGCTGATCAGTCTGAGCCCTGCAAACCTCTAATGCAAGCTCTTGCGGTGCCTCTATATTAAAATATTTTTAAAAGTCAATTTTATTTATTTCTTACTTTACTTTGGAGTCATTTAAACATACAAATCTGAACATGACTGTTCCCCAGGAAGTAATATTGAACTTCTGAGAACAGGGTTTTGTACAATTGCCTGCCTGGACCCAAATGATATTAATCTTACTTGCTTTGGAAATGTAGGGCCTTTTCATCATAGGAAAAACAAATCACATAACTTAGTGTGTTCACTATAGAAGCAATTTCATTAAGACAAAGAATTGTAGTGGTCTCTAGATTCTCGGTGTGAAAAATGATTCACTGCAGGGCTAAAATGAGATTGGTAGATTTAAAATGTTGAGAATTTGTAACAGTCATTGTCTCCCACTGGGTATTATTGCACAGGCCTTCTGGCCTTGAAGCACCAGACAACAGAGTGAAAGGGAAGGGGTGGGAGGTTTTTTTGGAATGCTCCTGACATTTGCTGGAATAATTTGCATAGTAGGGGTGCTGAGAGCCATTGAACTGAACTGTAAACCCTGTATGTGATGGAAACCATTTCAAGCTAGAGGATTCGGCAGCCCCCTAGTCCTAGCATATATGTTAAAACAGCACACAAAGATACAAATCAACCTCAGTTTCCCCGAATGAGTGAAAGAGAGAAACTGGGTACAGTATCCTGGAAAGGTTGAGAGCCACTGTTTTACATAACAGAACTATTTTCAGCATTGTGGCCTTGATACTGAAGAAAGTGCCTAGCACAGTGGAAGTAGTCCCACAATGTGCTGATGTGACAGTACCTGGTAGAGTTGGTTCCTCGGAGGGCAGCACAGTTGAATGTGGCAGGCCAGTGAGGCTAAAGGTCATAGCACTTCATGAGCTATCCTAGTTGTTTCTCGCAACGCCGATGGCGCCTCCTCGTTTACTTGAAAATTGTTGTATTTCTGTAAGATTTTCATTAAACAGTACTAGGGATGTTAGCGTGTACTTGTGTACACGGTTAACCGGTAAGCCTGGGGTTGGGTGGAGGCAGGAGCTGGTGGGCACAGGGAGCCAGATTTTAAACTGGCTCCTTGTGTGTGCCAGCTCCCATGGAGCACATTGCAGTGGGGGGAGGGAGTGGCCAGGGCGGGCAGGAGCTGATACACACTGGGAGCTGGCTTAAAAGCCCACTCACCACAAGCACCAGCTCCCATGGAGCTGCCTCCCCCCACTTGTATCAGAGGCAGCAGCATGGTGTGGGGATGGGGGACGCAGGGGGAAGGAGGGAGCTGGCTTAAATGCCAGCTCTCCATGAGCACCAGCTCCCGCCTGCCCCCCTGCATGGAAACGTGTAACTGCTGAAAATGTTAAAAGAAATCAGATGTTTCTATGGAGATGTTTAGCAGAGCAAGCTGATGGGAGGCTGGATTTTGATCCTTCTGCATTGCCCTGGTGTTCTGTGTTGCAGTCACCTAGCTGCATTTTGACCTCCGGAGACTCCCGTTGCTATTTCTGCTGTCTGGATAAGGGTTGTTTATGTTCTGAGCCCTAATAGTATTGTTTGCTTTCTCTAAATTAATACTTTATCATTGCTAAATTGTGAAAATGTTCCTGATTTATGGATCTAGGATTACATGTCATTCTATTCAGTAAATGAAAGTTACAGCTGACTGCTGCATGCCAACATTAGAGAAGGATTCCTGCGTAGAATTAAATTCTATCTAATGTATCTACTCACTTGTCAATTTACTTTCATTTGAAGCTGGCTGTATCACAGTCTGCAGCTCTTCCCTGAAAAGACATTTTTAAAATGGGGCATTTTGTCATTCTGGTCTGTTCATCTTTTTGAAAGGGTAATCCTGCCCCATTTTTGTCATGGACTTAATTGACCATTCATAAAATCATCCTTACTCAGAAAAAACATTAGTACATGCTTAGATTTAAGCACATGCTTAGCTTCCATTGAACTCCGTGGGTCTCAAAAAATAAAGGAGGAGAGGAGGGCAGCCAATGTGTGGCCAAATTAGAACCAATGAACTTTCACTGAGATGGGCTCTGATTCATCAAGTACATGTCTAACAGTGAGCATACAAGTCGTCTCGTTGACATCAAAGTTAGCTTAAAGTGCCCAAAATTAGGCAAATGCTTAAGTTCTGTGGTGAAGCAGGTGTATTCATGCCACTGAGTTATAGGAAATGATCACTGGTAAAATGTACACTATTGTGAATGGAAAGAAGTTCAAACACCTTGTGCTAGTCTCTGATAGTCCCTATGATGTATTTCTGTGGTTAATTCCCTTGTGAAACATGGCTCAGCATCTGTGTCTTTGAGTTTTTCCTAATTTAAGTCAACAATACAGTAAGAACAGAATGAAATGTGTGTCTGTCTGATCTCAGGTATTTTTAACACACTTTTCCTCATGGTATCCAAGAGTAGGGCCTGACACACTGAGCTCTTCAACTTTGTGTGTGTGTGTGTGTGTCCTTTTTTAAATGAGTTTCTTTCTGCCCAGGCTTTGAAGGCTAATTACTAGCCACCTCTGCTGCAAAATTGGAACCAAGGAAAGTGTGTGTGTGTGGGAGGGGGGGAGGGAATGGGGGCTTATTTCAAGGAAAATTCCTTTTGTGAAAAACTTGTATGCTTTTGGTTTTCTATGCTTGTGGGTTTTTTTAATGTCATAAATAAAGAAGCCAGCATTTGCTGATTTTAGATCATTAAGGAATTAGTAGGATTTTTTCCCAAAGGGCTATAAAGGACAATATGATACTCCTTACATCGAGATGTACTCATGGGACCTTAAGTAAAGCCTCCTAAATGACTAGAGTTGATTGTGAGCTTTTAAGTATGCTCCCTGCTTAACTAACATAGTAAACTTGCTCTGATGTACTAGCAGGGGATTAATCAAATTGGTATACAGCAAAAGATCAGATTTCTTCCACTTGGTAAAACTCCTGCCATGGGGACTGATGGGCTGCACGGGAAGTTAATAAAGTTATCAACAGCAATTAATTCAGAAAGGAAAAGCAGGTAAGAGGGCTAAATAAATCATGACTTCTATTTTCAAACGTGCTTAATATTCTGATCAGATGCACACCTCTTCTAATCCTTATTTCCTGTTAATTCCCTGAGCCTAGAAATTTAAATATATAGGCCTCTGTACAATACTGGAAATGAAGCACCATGTTTGGTCATTATCTGTGGGTATGTTTAAAAAGAGGAAAATAAACACCTTTCCCTTAAAGATTTCTGCATTGAATTCTCCAGGTTAGTATCTACTGAAACATGTTGTTTTCTGAAGACGGGGTGGTTGTCTGTGTAGGAGAACTTGATGGAGGAAAGGTTCTCAGTGAATTTGTATCAGAAATGTTACTTGCATGCCAGCTAGCAGCTGTGTTCACAGTCAGGCTATAATTTCTCTGCAGAAATGGCAAGGTTTTTATAGTAGGGTAATTAATGCATGTTAGCTATCCTGCTGTAAAATCCCGCTGGTGACAAGACACTTGTCGTTTTTATCAGAGGGTATGAACTAAGCAAGGTAAACTACAGGTGGGACTATATTATTGGCCTTGCCTACCCTACTGTATGGCTAAAAACTA
Source organism: Pelodiscus sinensis (assembly GCF_049634645.1). Lineage (NCBI taxonomy): Eukaryota > Metazoa > Chordata > Testudines > Trionychidae > Pelodiscus > Pelodiscus sinensis. The sequence continues at coordinate 12,077,889 of NC_134718.1, forward strand.
GAAGGCGCCTTTTGCTGAATAAACTTTCAGTGTTTATTGACTTCAGTTGGCGTGGTGGATTCTCAGCATCTCTGAAAATTGGGCCCCTAACCTGTAAAATGAAGGGACAGTACAGGGCTGGCTTTACCATGAGGTGATCTGAGATGGCCGCCTCAGGTGCCAGACTGTGGGGGGCTGCCATGAGGACCCAGAGTGTAGAAAATTGTGTCTGCTGCTGATGCATATGTAGGTAGCAGAGCAGTACCATGAGAGGAGTAGAACAGGAAGAAGGCAGAATTGAGACCTTTCAAAGTTTTGTCCCGAGCGAGGGGATATGGGGGTGTCCTTTGAGCTCCCCGCCTCAGGTGCCAAAATGTTGTGGGCCGGCCCTGGGACAATACTGTATTTTCATGTGATGTGAGAAAAGAAAACTCCTCCTGTGGTAACCTTTTTGCTATACTGAGGTTGTAAAGAGGAAAGGTGATGAATGAATTGAAATAATCCTGAAATAGCCCCACTGAAATTCAGATCATGCAGCAGGAGGGCGCTTCATGTAGACTGGCCTACTCTGTCTTCACTGCAGAGTTAGCCCTGTCTCTAACTTGGGTGTCACTCCAGCCCCCTCCTATTCACATACACAGAACTTCATACCAAAAGTTTACTAGTACTTTCAGCATGTTTAGCTTGGGTAGGAGGTTAGAGCAAAGGTTTCACATTCAGTGGGGCTCGTAACTTGCCCAGTGTGCAGGCTAAACCTCTCCAATGCTGATAGTTCTCCAGTGCCATCCCACAATTCCCTATTTAGCTACCCAGAGGACAGACAAGTTCTCCCAAAATTCCCTAGGAAAGAATCAGCCCCAGGTGCCAATCATCTGGACTAACTCAGCCATGAAGACAAACCCTCATCTGAAGAAGTGTATGGTACCCATGAAAGCTCATGAGACTATCTACATGTTTTGTTAGTCTCTTAAGTGCTGCTAGACTATTGGTAGTTTTTAATATAATAAGTGTTAGGGAGTAATGGCTGGAGGAAGTTAGCTTTGGGACTAGATGCGTCTGTGAACATGTGATCTTATAGAGATGCCTGTTCTTTGTTCAGGATGAGTCAGAGAGAGGAAGGGACATGCTGTGTTTTGGGATAGACCGGACCGATTGTTACTCAGAAGATACTTACTAACCATTGTTATACCTTCTGTTTCTTGTAACACTAAGACCTTACGTGGAAAAATTGTTACGTTTGATCTGCCTTTTTAACTAATAATAGATTGGCTAAAAGAGCAACAGGTGCTTTTAGTGCCTTCCTTTGGAAATAATGACAAGATCCACTGCACTGCCTCAGTAAAGTGCTTAACAACAGCTATTTCCCACATCTTCCTTTTTGCAGGTCAGTGTGGCACATTCCAATTTGCTTTTGCTTCATGACACACAAAGAATTCCTCATGTAAGGGGAGGAGTTAGTTTAACACACTTTAATGCACAAAAATATTGAGCCCTTTTCTTTCCTCAATAACTCCACTTGGAGACTATTTGTGATGGATCCTGAATTTCTGTCCTGCTCCAAGGGCACAGTGTTTTGTTTTCTGCCACCAGTGAAGTGAAACCCATAATCTGGGGAAATGTATAGTCTACAGAACAGGAATGATGAAACTGATGGCTTAACAGCTGGCAGATTTAATCTTTTGCTCGCTTGCTGCTTAAAACAGCTGCATTAATTCTTTAGGTGGCTCTGAAGGGCCACCATAACGTGTCAGAGGGGAGAAAGCCCTTGCTTTTCCATCTCGAGTTGCTCCTCCTCAGCAGTTAATTACTTTTTACATTTCAAAATGAAGGTATATGCTACAAATTGGGCCATCACCACTGTTGCTAAGTGCTATGCATTCTCTGTGTGACAATATGAGTCCTTTAAATGTCACTTTAAGCAATTATTTTCCCTGCTCTGTTACCCTTAGGGTTGTTTTTTCCCCCTGGAGGAAGAGAGGCACAGTTTAGAGACTGAAGAGGGGAGAATGCCTTCTCCCAAAGTGTGTTTCACATTGTTCAATATGTGTGAGCTTGGTATCCTGTGGCCACTGGCCTGTAAAGGTTTCCAAGTAGCCAAGACACAGATTAGCAGCTTTCTTTCCACACTATGAACGTATCAGTCATCTAGAAGGTGTGCTCTGTGTACAGATGTGGTCTCCTCACCTCAAAAAAGATATTTTGGCCTTGGAAAGGGTTCAGAAAAGGGCAACTAAAATGCTTAGGGGTTTGGAACGGGTCCCATATGAGGAGAGGTTAAAGCGACTGGGATTTTTCAGTTTAGAAAAGAGGAGACTGAGGGGGGATATGATAGAGGTCTATAAAATCATGAGTGGTGTGGAGAGGGCCGATAAAGAAAAGTTATTTATTAGTTCCCTAAATAGAAGAACTAGAGGACACCAAATGAAATTAATGGGTAGCAGGTTTAAAACTAATAAAAGAAAGTTCTTCTTCACACAGCGTGTAGTCAACCTGTGGAACTCCTTGCCAGAGGAGGCTGTGAAGGCTAGGACTATAACAGAGTTTAAAGAGAAGCTAGATAAGTTCATGGAGGTTAGGTCCATAAAAGGCTATTAGCCAGGGGATAAAATGGTGTCCTTGGCCTCTGTTTGTCAGAGGCTGGAGAGAGATGGCAGGAGACAAATTGCTTGATCATTGTCTTCGGTCCACCCTCTCTGGGGCACCTGGTGCTGGCCACTGTCGGGAGACAGGATACTGGGCTAGAAGGACCTTTGGTCTTACCCAGTACGGCCGTTCTTATGTTCTTAGAGAAAAGTGTGTTGCATACAAGTGTTGAGACTGGGGACTCACAAATGGAGTGGAGTCATCTCTTCCTCAGGGCTCCCATCCCTTTAGGATTCCTCTGAACTTTAGCTGTTGTTGTTTTCCTTCAAAGTCTTTGGTGCTCCATTAGATCAAGAAGGGTTTATAGTGGGAAGTCAAGGCATGTCAACTGTAGAAGAGAGACTGTTACAGCAAGAACACAGCATATTCACCTCCCGTTTTTCCAAATTCTGCTGGGGCATCACTCTAGTGTTTTTATAGGTCACATATCCTGAAATGTTCTTTTTATATTACCCAGCTCTAGTAGACAACCAGGGCTATTTACAGGACACTCTGAGTAGTAGCTCATCACTCCCAATGGGCTGATCAAAAAGCTTGGTTTCCCCCTGCAGAACTTGTAAGCAATCAAATGGTTTTGTGGAGAAAATTTACGGGACAGTTACTACTTTTATAAAACTGTCTGGTGTCCCTGTGTAAGTTCAGCCTTTGCCAGGCAATTGGCTAGAACCTAATTCAGTTAAAAGTTTTCAGCATTTTAGTAATCTCAAAAGTCAATCAAAATTTTGATCAAAAGTCAAAACTGATGCTCTCCAAAAAGGTTGTTACAAGAAGATGGGAGAAAAATGATTCTCCTTAGCCTTTGCTTATAGGACAAGAAGCAATAAGCTTAAATTGCAGTAAGGGAGTTTTAGACTGGACATTAGGAAAAACTTCAGAGGATTAAGCACTGACATAAATTTCCTAGAGAGGTTGTGGAATCTCCATCATTGGAGATTTTGAAGAGCAGGTTAAACAGACATCATGGTGTTTGGTCCTACCATGAGGACAGGGGACTGGATTTGATGACCTAATTATTGACATGTGTTTAACTGTTGGAACAATACGCCAGCATTTTCACACGTAGCTGATGTTGCGCATCTAGGGCTATATTAGATACTTAAGAATGTGGTCCCACTTTTAGAGATGAGGAACTGCCAGAACTCTTAACCCCTGTCACCTTCAACCATGGGTCAGTTAATTTGTATATGTTCTTGGTGCAATAATGTCTATTTGTGAAATTACTTTAATACAGGTATTACTGAGTAACTTTTACACTGTGGCTGGGACTCCAGTATAGTGATATAAATTGCTTTAGAATGTTATTCTCTCCTAAAATAACATACGATCCTAAGAGTGTAAAACACAGGACTTCTGAAGTCATTGACGTAAAAGAAAGACCAAGAATCCATATTCTTCATTTAAAGTCATTAGCATGGTCAGTACAAATCTGCTTTCTGCAAATGTTGCTATGTAAAATTATAGTCAATTTTCAAAGTAGGCCTGAAAACCTCAGAAAACATTTCCTGGGTGGTGGATTTATTACACCTGGTCTTGTTAAACTATACAATGAGGATGAATTCTTAAAATTGTCCTGCAGATACCTTTCACAGTGACCTGTTCTGCTGCTGTCTTCAGTACTTTTGGTCTACTTTCACTTCCTATCCTCTTCCTCCAATGTAGTATGAACCCTAGCAGGGAAAGCTATACTGATAAATCTTTCTAACAACTAGCTGCTTTTGAAATATCCCTCATGCTTATTTGAAATAAAGAGTCTTAACCCTGGTATATACTGAGGCATTCTTTGAAATAACCCACCTAGGTCGAATTTATAAGCGGAGAGTCCGCACTACCAAGCCCATTATTTCAAAATAACAGGCCACTTATTTCAGAATCTGTACTCCTGCTTTCCTCAGGGAATAATGCTAATTTCAAAATAGTTATTTAAATAGTTATTTTGAAATAGCGTTAGTGTGGATACTCTGATGCCACTATTTTGAAATAACTACTCCCCAGAGCAATAGGAACTAATTACTCCTCCGTGCTTCCTGGGGCTTAGAGTCAAGGTAGCGCATCCATATTAATGGAGCCTGCCTTAGATTAATTTTGAGGCTTCCCCATAGTGGGGGAGCCACTATTTCAATTTTGTAGAGTTTAGTTGAATTTAGTAATTTTGAAATAATTTCCTAGTATAGACGTACCCTTAATGACATATCTAGGAACAAGGAAAGGAACCAGGACTCTATATGTTGCCAGTTTTTCATGGGGCACCAGGAAAGGTTCTGCAGGACGATTGGAGAACTGCAGTAAGATACTTTCTTTTTGTGAAAGTCTTACAATATTTGTATATACTACTACATCTGCAGCCACCCTGACCATATTATTGCGACACACCCAAGACCCATTGAATTTTATCTTCTACATATTTACTGGTTTAGTTTGTTTCCTTAAGGCTTAAGGGGCTGGTACTAAGTTGCTTTTGAGTCAATACTTTTCTTTTTTCCCTAGGAGGCAAATTTCTGTAGACGGCTGTATGTTCTGTTGGTCAGATACTATATGCCATCAAATGTGGTCGTGACTCTGTATCTTTTAAAGCACCATCATTTTTCTGTTGCTGGGGGTAATGGAGTGAGGAACACTGATGGCTCACCACTGAAACTTCTGTTTTTGTTTATTATGTTCATTCTCCTAACACACAGCCTAGGAAGTGACATAATTGCATACAATTTAATTTCCTCTAGGCTCTGGGTGGTCTTCAACCACCTTCTCAGATGTTGGTTGCAGATGTTTAAAATCACTTCCTTCCAATTAAACATCTGCCATGAAGTGTTGAAGCGTAGGGTGGCATATGTCTGAAGGGCCAATGTATGTACAAACATTTATTTTTACTAGGTAAAATGGAAACTTCTCCCTTTGCTTTGGCTTTTAATGCACAGACGGTGAGAAATTGCTTCACTTATTGAACTCCATGGGGGAGACTGACTGGTGGTTTTAAGTACATTTTAAAAAATATGGTTCTTTTTGTGTGTAACTTCTGTGATGTTTTGTTAGTGACATGCACATGTCTCACTGTCTCTGATTTCAAGGGCTATTACTCAATCTAGTCCCAAAGTTCCACACAAATTTGGCCTCTCCTCACTTTTATAATTGAAAATTACTTACATCAGAAATAAAGAATCGTGAAGCTGGGGATATAGAATGTTATTTAGGCTAAAGGGATGAATCTCACCTCATTTAAAGTTAAATGGGACGTCTGTTTCCTGCATTTAGGGGGCTTTGGCAGATTGAGAGAGGAGGACTTGGATTTATATGGTAATTTATTTTTTTTAGTAGAGAGGAGGAGGATTTTAGCAGGTTGGTTTTCTTCGTTTTGACTCTTTTATCAAAATGGAGTACAGGGTTTAAAATATTTACAATCTGAGCATGGTGCAATGAGACTCTGTTAGTAAATTGGGACTCACATGACAGATTCTTTAACCACTGAGTTCATCGAGGTCTCGGAAGTGGGGGCACAAGCTTCATGTGCATAAGAAGTGGTGCTATGACATATTAAGACATCACTCGCTTAAATGGCTGGGGAGATACAGTGAGGTTAGCAGCAAGAAATGCTTTTGTAGTTTCCCTGGCCAAAGTAAAATACTGAGTGGTGACTGCCTTAGGAGGAAAGAGGGACGATTAAAAGGAGAACTGCATCCACAAAGAAATGGGAGAAAAACCTTAATTTTACCGAATGCGGAAGAAACCAATAAAAAGCAAATAGAACAGAACATAAACCTTTGCAGATGGAAGTTCAGCAGCTTTGCAAATAAAAGCTTGTGTGGTGGCATATTAACTTGAATTAAAGAGTAAGTGAATGTGTGTGTATGTGTGTATGGTGTGTGTGTGTTTGTTTTAATAGCAAGGACTGATGGTATCAGATTAGTGATAAGACTCCATAATATGTTGCTTCTTTTGTTAAATGGATCTTATCCTGCAGAGTACAAATGGTGCACAAGAGAATGATGGCACAATTGTCACTGTATGTCTGTCCTTCTAAATAGCTATTTTAAGGCTTTTATTAAAAAGAAAGAATACTAGCTGATGGACGCGCCAAAAGCTTCTTCGGCGCTAGGGGTTATCTGAAAAAAGAGGACTCCCCACCAAAGAAACCCTTGCCTGTGTGAGTATAAAGTTGTTCAAAGCAAAATCCCTCAGGATTGCAGTCTGCTAGTCATCCATTGGACAGGTACAGTATAGTCCCGTGGTTCTCAAGCCGTTTACCATTGCGGGGTGCATTCAATGCTGTCTCTGTGGTCCTAAGGATGTCACATGGGCTGCAGCCGTGTGCTGGTTGGGCCGAAAGCTGCCTGCGGGCTGCAGGTGAAGAACCTCTGGCATAAACTCTCCCAGTCATTCCGGCCTTTGCACGTCAAACCTGCTCTGTAGCTCGGTATCTAGGCCCAGTTTGCCCTGAAATCATGTCTCTCAGCAATATTTTTGATGATGTGGATACTTGTTCACTGGCAACTGAACAGCCATCAATGGTAACAAGATAAGCTGGACTGGATTCAATCCGGCCTACGGCTGAGAGGCTCTTATCCCAATTAACAAAAAATGGGGCTTAGGACTTGTCTACAGGGCATGGCACTGCTGTCCCAGGAGTGTGATGTGAAGTATAGAACTCTTGCAGGTTGCATTCTCCCTGCCTTGTGTAGACCTCTGTTCATGCAAATGACGAGGCACTTCCTTCACACCGATGTCGTTCTGTGTTAAACAGAACTAGATTAATGTATGCTTTTAGATTACTCCAGCAGGGCATACCTGGGAGAGCTGGAGTGTCACACATTACAGCGCTCTGCACTTCACACTTCTGTAGACTGGTCTGCGGCACTGTGTAGACAAACCCATACAATGAAAACATTTAATTTTTTTTTTAAATTCATTTCTCTTGTTCTTAAATATGTAATGGCCAGTGCTCCCTCTAATCTTTTTCATCCATGTGTGGATGTTTACCATCCATGTGCAGAATAAATGTTTATGTGTGCCGAGGCATGCGCGAATGTGCACCCCCAGTAGAAACAAAACCTACCTATAAACACTCTGCTAATCAGCTGGGCAGCATCTGAATCTTCCCTGAGTAGCTTCACAAGCACTCAGCTTGCAGGGAACATTTGTAGTGGTCCACTTTAAAGTGAGCAACTAGTACTGTGGTTGCCTTTAGTTAATTTCTTCGATGACTAACTCATGCTTCATCAGTATTTGGAACATCTGAGTATTTTCTATCAGCTGTATTAGGAAGTTAAAGGGAACACTGCATCCACTAAGCCAATAATATGTATGACATTTTTCAAAGGTAAAATTACAAGATGATAACCACGTCTGTTCTATTTTCTATCCTATCGTATGCCAAGAGTCTCTTGGCTGTTATGCTGTACTTGTTTTTTATGTTTGTGTGAATGCCTAGAGATTCATTATCAGTGGGAAATAGGTCAATGGAGGGATGATAGGAGTTACTATAGAGAACTTTCTGGGTGTCTGGCTGGTGAGTCTTGCCCACATGCTCAGGGTTTAGCTGATCGCCATATTTGGGGTCAGGAAGGAATTTTCCTCCAGGGTAGATTGGCAGAGGCCCTGGAGGTTTTTCGCCTTCCTCTGTAGCATGGGGTACAGATCACAGCTGGAGGATTCTCTGCATCTTGGAATCTTCAAAGTATTTGAAGGCTTCACTATCTGAGATATAGGTGAGAGGATTATTCTGGGAGGGGTGGGTGAGATTCTGTGGCCTACACTGTGCAAGGGGTCAGACTAGATGATCATAATGGTCCCTTTTGACCTTAAAGTCTATGAGTCTATGAGATTCTAGGGAGATTGGACAGCATTGTGCTAGGCACCGTATGCATATATTGTTAGTTTCTTGCCTTGAAGTGCCTATCATTGAAATGGACCAGACAGCCGAAGGATGGACGAATGTCAAAGTTAACTCCATTTTGAGAGAGGCTGTGACTTAACCAGCGTCACCCGAAAAGGTTGTGGCAGAGTTAGGCATGGCATTCCATCTCTTGAGTGTCAGTCGAGCGCCATAACCACAAGATTATCTTTTCCCTGGGGAGATCTTGTTAACTAATCATGGTAACTAATAAATATGTCACTCCTGTGAGTTTCTGACTGAAGATGGGAGCCAGAGAACAGATTATAAATGTCTAAGGAGGGTGAATTCCTGGGAGCTGGTTTAGAATTATGGTAATAGGGGAGTGGTGAGAGAAGTTTTTAATGTTCACTGCAAGGGGAAGGTGTTGTGTCTCATGCTGTCCCAACAGAAGGGATGTTGTCAGCAGAGGACTCTCAAACAAGAAGTTATAGGTCCTGGTAACACAGATTTAAGCAGCCAGTCTTAACCCACAGAGACTGAGAACACCTGATCTGGGCTTAACTGCAAATGTTTCCCAAAGCAAGGTGACTTCCTGATCCATGATCTATTGGACATCTCAACAGACCTCTGGATCATTTATTCCCTCACGTGTACAACAGGATTACAAATGAATGGTGAGCCGATATAAGGTGTTTAACTCTTCCCGAGCATAGCTGAAATGGCAACAAAGTGTATTCTCCTTCCCCCCCCCCCCCCTTGAAAAAGAGTTCAAGAGTTAATTGAACTCTTTTTTTAAGTCAATTAAGGAAACTGCTTGTAACATGGGAATGGGTAGAGAGATTGGCTTCATTTTTTTGTATTTTTAAGAAAGTGTTAAAAGGGCGAAAACGTCTTCTCTCCCGTGACTTTCTTTGAAGTAGATGTTTTTGTTTGCAAAGGAGAGTGAAAAACAGGCCCAGTTACTCTGGAGGATTTGATACCACTCCCAGGAATTCCATGTTGAGTAAATCACACATCACAGTTGCCTTGGTTCACCCAAGCGTGTCTGGCCAGTGAATAGTGTTTGTAGTAGAGTCCTGCTGCTGATGATCTGCGTCTTGGTTGCTTTTACAAAGGAATCCACTTGCTGCTACTAAGACCTGCAGGCGTAAATTGTAAAGATTGTGGATTTTTTTCACGATTTATAACCTGATGGGTTGTATCCTCCAGTTAGCATCGCAGGTGACTGACATGCTGTCTGCTCCCCCCTTTTTTTTCTTACCTTGGCATGTTTCTTTCTAGAAAATGCCTGACTACTCTAAAAACATATTGGGTGCATCTAAACTGGCTAGATTTTGCACAAAAGCGGCCGCTTTTGCACAAAAACTTGCCAGCTGTCTAGACTGGCCGCTTGAATTTGTGCAAGAGCACTGACTTTGTATTGTATAAAATCAGTGCTTCTTGCACAAATACTTTCACGCTCCCGCTCAGGGATAAGCCCTCTTGCGCAAGAATACTTGCGCAAGGGGGCCGGTGTAGACAGGCACCTTAATTTTTTGCGCAAGAAAGCCCGATGGCTAAAAAGGCCATCGGAGCTTTCTTGCGCAAAAGTGCGTCTAGATTGGCACGAATGCTTTTGCGCAAAAGCACTTTTTGCGCAAAAGCATCCGTGCCAATCTAGAGGCTCTTTTGCGGAAATACTTTTAACGGAAAATCTTTTCCGTTAAAAGTATTTGCGCAAAATCATGCCAGTCGAGACGCAGCCATTGTGTCACTAAGGTATCGCTTCTGTAATCCAATGTGTTTTGAGAACTGTGTTTTTCTCTTTTTGAAATAATCAGACACCACAATCAACACTTTGCTTTCTACTTACTATAAGACAATATAAATATTACATAGCTTACATGTGTCTTGTCTTCCAAAGTTTAGTATATTAATTACAGTCTTCCTGTTGGAATTGTTGTCTGTGTTCAGTTATTAAATATCCATGAAAATAATTCTTACATTTGTGTTAGATAATGTCCTTATGTCAGTCCATCTGTTTTAAGATAAAAATTAGTGATAGCATTTTCCTTTTCTCCACTGTAGTGTCTAGCATAATAGAGGCCTCTAGGAGGCACTACTGTAATACCAGCAATACGTGCTAATATTATTACTAATTAAATCACTCCTGCCGTTTATTCAGTTTAATTGGTGTCTCCCTGTTGGGGCCTGTGATATTTTTAAAAACAGATTTGATCACTACCCTCTCCCACATGGACACTGTGGCATTGTCAGCCCTGAAATGCTGAGGATTTGCGCCTCAAATTCTACATCACAGGAAACTAGTTGTATGTGTCTTGTTGCTTCAGCTCACCGCTGCATCCAATTGCATGGGCATTTCCTTTTCCTCTGATTGACCTGTTCCCTCCTCTTGCTCTTAGAAGCCATGTTGAGTAATGGGCAGATTCATTTGCAGGGGGAAATAAAACAAACTTAGGATATGTCTAGCTGCAACTGAGCATTTGCTTTCCAGCATAGATAGACAGACCATGTAGCTAATCGGGATCCAAAAATGTGTTTAAAAATGCAACCACATAACTAAAAATCTCAGAGGTTACAGGTGCTGCGGGCTCTGCAGTATAAAGCTTAAATAAGTTTTATACTGCCAGCCCTGCTCCAGGGGAGGAGCCAGCCTGTAACCTGTGGTGGAGGGTGGGGAACGGCTAGGCCCTCTATGGACGGGGGCTAGAACTAGTAAGCCTCACCCACTAACATTAACCTTTTACATGCCTAGTAGCTAATAACAATGTAGACAACAGCACTTGGACTAACTACCTGATACAAACCTGCCTAGATGCTTTGGCTATGTACTTAGGCAGCTAGCCCAAGCTGCTGACCACTGCTATTTCTGGACCTCTAGCTTGCAGAGACCTAGTGCATATATGTCTCCCCACCCTGGCAAATTCTGAGTGATTAAAATAAAGTCTCTTGGGTCTTTGATCTAACCCATTGAAATACATTCTGTTATAATGTTCACTTACAACCAACAGGAACACAAGACAAAAGGAAAAGACACACAACCCCTTTGGGAGAGAGCTGCATGTGGTAGGAGCAGGGCCGGATTAAGGAGGGGAGGGGGCTAGCTGGGCGCCAACCTGTGGGGGACGCCTGATTGAAGTGGTAAGGGGCGCCGCATGCCCGGGGGCGGGGCTGCGCATATGCTGCGTGCCCGGCGCCCCTTACCACTTCAATCAGGCGCCCCCCATAGGTTGGTGTCGGGACAGGGTCGCACATGCGCCAGGCGCCCAATACCGTGTGAATCAGGTGCCGTGTGCCCGAGGGCGGGGCCACGCATGCGCCGTGCGTTCGCTGCCCAGGGCACAAGTATGGCTCGGTCCAGCACTGGGTAGGGGCTGTGGTTCTCCCACAGCCACACTCAGGGTCTGTTTTAAAATGTATTGTTTCATGGTCCAGCCTGTGCTCCCATGATCCAGTCTCCCATTGCTTGCTTCTCAAAATGTTACATTCTGTGCATCATCACTGTGCTAGGGCATTGTAGTGTGTAGGTATGCCAGACAGGAAGGACAAATGTCAGCTAACTATAATGTAGATCTTTATATCCATGACAGTCGGAGTGCAAGAGGTCTTTGACTTGTTCAGGCCAATTGAATGATATGTCTTATTCTGGACAGGAATCCTACCTGGTGGCTGTAAATCATGAAAGGTCTACTGTTGTATAGTCCTCCATGTATTAGTGCATGAGAAATATAAAAATGATGGTTTTAAACACTGATGGATAGTTTTCAAGTTATAGTCTAATGTACTTTCATAGCTATGCTATTGACAAATTCATACAATGCATACATTATTTAATAAAAGGAAGAAAATGGTGAAAATGGTGAACTATGAACATTAATATGTATTTTTCTATCTTTAAACCAGATTTTTTTTTTGTTTGTTTGTTTTGGGAGGGATGCAGAGTTAAGACAAGCTCCTAATGAGCTGTTTCTTTGCACTCTGAAACTATAAATTCTTGAAATTAGGGCTGGAGAAAGACTTATTAGGTCAAACTCTCTGCCTATAGAGGATTGCTTCTAGCAGTGTATTTTTCAGTGCTGTCAACAGTATAGTTCTAAATACAGGCAGTCCCCGACTTACGCGGATCCGACTTATGTCGGATCCGCACTTACAAACGGGGCTTTCTCGCCCCGGAGGTCGAGGTAGCGGATTGCTACCTGCGAGCTCCAGGGCGAGAAAGCCCCGTTCGTAAGCTGCTCCGGTGCCCCTGGTCTGCTGGAGACCGTCTCCAGCAGACCAGGGGCACCGGGCGGGTTCCCGCGCTTCTGAGGCTTTGCCAGAGCAAAGTCTCAGAAGCGCGGGAACCGCCGCTGCTGCCGCTTGAGACCCGGTGCCTGTGGTCTGCTGGGGACCGTCCCCAGCAGACCACAGGCACCGGGACTGAAGCCGCAGCCGCGGTGGGGGGGGGTCCTGCGCCTCTGAGACTTTGCCAGAGCAAAGCCTCAGAGGCGCGGCACCCCGCTGCCGCTGCTGCTCTGCTCCCCGTGTCCTTGGTCTGCTGGGGGGGGGGCGCGGATAGTGTGCCCCCCCGCCCCCAGCAGACCAGGCTTTTGTTTTGGACCCTGGAGCAGAGCAGCTGGGGCGCTGCGAATTGGTCCTGCAGCACCCGCTCTGGGCACTACTGGACCAACCCGGCAGCACCCCAGCTGCTCTGCCCCAGGTCCTGATTCAGCCGCTGCTGGTCAGTTTCAGCAGTGGCTGAATCAGGACGCCTGGGGCAGAGCAGCTGGGGTGCTGCTGGGTTGGTCCAGTAGCGCCGAGGAGCGGTGCTACTGGAGCAACCCAGCAGCACCCCAGCTGCTCTGCCCCAGGCGTCCCCAAGTCAGCCACTGCTGAAACTGACCAGCGCTGACTACAGGAAGCCCAAGGCAGAGTTGCTCTGCCCCAGGCTTGCTGGAATCAGCGCTCATCAGTTTCAGCAGCAGCTGACTTGGGGAAGCTTGGGGTTCTTAAGTTGAATCTGTATGTAAGTCAGAACTGGCAGTCAGTTTCAGCAGCGGCTGAATCTGGACGCCAGTTCCGACTTACATACAGATTCAACTTAAGAACAAACCTACAGTCCCTATCTTGTACGTAACCCGGGGACTGCCTGTATTGCAAGCGATGAGGTTTCTACTTCTTCTTTTTAGAGATTATTTCAAAACCCGACCAGACTCAGAGACAGGAAGGGCTTTTTTCCCCCTTAAGGCATGTCTACACTAGGTAATTATTTTGAAATAACTGATTTCGAAATAAGAACTCCAGAAATAACTATTTTGAAGTAGCGTGTCCACACTACAGGGAAACCTTGAAATTAGTCCGAGGCAGGGTCCCTTACTGTGGATGTGCTACCTCGACTATAGAGCCCCAGGAGGCACTGGGGAGTAATTACTTTGAATGACTCTGGGGAGTAGTTATTTCAAAATAGCAGTTGTGGCATGTCCACACAACTGCCATTTTGAAATAACTATTTTGAAATAAGGGTTACTCCGCATGGAAAGCAGGAGTTATTTCAAAATAACCAGCCACTTATTTGTAAATAACAGGCTTGGAAGTGTGGATGCTCTACTTGTTATTTTAAAATAAGTGGAGTTATTTCAAAGTAACTCCCTAGTGTAGGCTAAGTAGCCTAAATTTTCAGTTCCTTAATATCATCTAGTTGCAATGTAGATTTACTTCTTGCATTTCCCTAAGAATTATATCGTCTTGGGGTGTTTCTGTGGCTTAAAACAAAATAACAGACACTGCACAGGGAATCTGCCTTTCATACTTACCACAACTGTATTTTCATGGAGAGGAAAATTGGTATTGTGTTACCTTCTGATTGTGTTTATTGTGCATCAACTTTGCATTAACCATTGTTGTTGGAAACATACCATTCTGACTTGTGTATTACTATATTGACATTTTAATGTGTTTTAAATTCATATCTGTTTCCAAGAAATAAGATCTTCTAAGTGAAAACCTGAAAAGTTTTCCTGAGTTTTCTTTTTATCCAAAGAGCTAAAAAGTAGGCACCTGCAACTTGAGCATCTGAGGCATTGTGTAAGACTTGACTTCCAGGGATGATTTGTAATGATGAAAGGATGTCACAATCTCAATGTCCTTTCCATTCTTGGCCTGATCTTATTCCTGGTCTGCAGGCAGAATTGTACCAACATAATTAAGGGTGTAATATTATAGTGATTTAGTTAGACCGGGATTATATCAGTTTAGCTTGTAGGCATGTATTCATAGGCACAAGTAAAACCAATCTACAACAACCCATTTCAGAAGGATGTAGGACATGCACACAAGGTACATCCACACAGCAGCTGGGACCACATATCCCATGACAAGTAGACAAGTTAATGGTACCTGTGGTTAAACTTGCATGCTAAAAATAGCAGTAGCTGGGGATATGTGTATAGTGGCTTGGGGTAGCTCCCCAATTGCCTGTCTTTAGAGTATGAATGGGTTTGCACTCAGGAGATTCCATGTGCTACAGTGTAGACATAATGCACAAAATACACATCTATGTAATAATACAGAGCTGATGTACAGCACCTTTCATCCATTGATCCCAAAGTGCTTTACAGAGGAAGTACTCACCATTATCACCATTTTCACAAGTGGGTAAATGGAGAGCATAGGAAGATGAAGTGAGTTGCCCGAAGTTGCTCAGCAATCCAGTGGCAGAGTCGAGGATAAAAATCCTGAGTCCCAGTCTAATGCTTTACACATTAGGCAGGGCTGCCTCATTGAAGTTCAACCTCGGAGATCCTGAAAGTGCTCTCCAAGGCACCATATACAAAAACAGGGGTGTGTGTGATAGGAATATTTGCTAGGAAATGGACTCAGAGCACCACCTTGATCTAGTGATCAGAGGGGAACGGCCTAGGTTAGAAATGACACAGGGGAAAGTCTCTGTCTCATTGTTTCATTTGCAAAGAGTGAAGCTAAATGCTGGGGAAGCTGAACGAGTGGAATATTATTCAGTCCTCTCTCCATGTGGCTGAGCTGTTTCCATCTAACCCTGCCTGTGTTAGTGGCTTGTCAATAGCAGCCCCTCCCGAGAACATGGGGCCCCTGACGTGGGGGAGCGTGGCAAGCCCCCCCTTCCATGCCACGACTGGAGTGCCAGAGCAGGGCAAGTCCCTCTGCCCCAACGCCACTTCCCTGCTAGAGCAGAGGGCAGACAGAGCAAGGCAAGCCCATACCCTGCTCCCCAGCTGGAGCACTGAGGTGCGGGGCATGAAGAGCATATTTTATGGGTGCCTTAGTCCAGAGAATTTATCACTTCCCCTCCCTCCAGTATTGCCTGACTGCTCAAAGTTGGGATCCACTCACCTGTCCTATTCTGGACACATCACTGGTTTACATGAGACACTTTTGCTGATATTTTTTATGGGGGATTGCTTTCTTAAAAGAACAGCAGTTCTTTGTCAGCAAAACATATGGTTTCACCGATTAACCAATTAAAGGGGGGGAGGAGCGGGAGGGCGGTGCACACTGCCTCTTGTGACTTTAAAGTAGAGATGGTCGCACCTTTCCAGCATTTGGATGCATCTTTTTGGTAGAAATTTGGCTACAACATTTTTACCAAAAGTTTGTCATATTTTTGACCCACCTCTAATTCATTGTTGTAGCAGTTAATAACAAAACCAAATGTTGTGGTTGCTTTGCCCAGCTGTTCTAAACTTGCTTAATCCGCAATTTGTGACACTTCAGTATGCACCATGCAGGATTAAACGCTCCTTATCAATCTCCATAATATGCCTTTTCATGCTCTTACTCTAGTTTCGTTTTTGACCCTCCACTAAATTTCAGTGATTAAATAACTAAATGTGTTTTAGAAGACAAAACTCTATTATATATTGTATTTGTGAGTAAAGATGCTTCCTACATCCCAGTAATAGCCAGAAAGTGAAGAGTTAAAAAATATATGGCCTTATTAATGTAGGGAAATGCTGACACAAGTCCAATTCTAACAGAGCACCCATTTCTAATTTGCTTGTCTCTTTACCCATATAACATTGTACATCTGTCCTTGAAAACAGCTCTTGCAGCATGAGTGTAACCAGGAGAGTCAATTTAGCAAAGGTTGCTGTCTGTGTCCTAGCAATGCAGGCAGACAGCCTGGAGCTATGACTTATTAACAGCTAAACAGGTATATGAATAATTACTAAAGATGGAAGCTTGTGTTGATTGCTGTTTATAATTTTATTTTCATAAATTGTTACAGATTTTTTTTCCCCTCAGAAAAAAAATGTTGAAGTGAATCTTTTTTCCAGGTTCTAAATAATCTAATAGAGTCTAAGGGATGTTTAGTCAGAAGAGGTGCCTCTCCAGTATTGTAACACACACGCTGAGACTCCTTTATGCCGTTAGCTTTGTAATGTGTAAATGAGTTCAGTGTAGTGGTTCTATTTTGCTTTTGCTAATATCGTAATCCTCCTGGGTGTACAGCTGGGGTGGGCAAATACTGGCCGGTGGGCCAGATCTGGTTCCCCATTGTTAGCCCCTGCTGGGCCGCTGCAACTATATCTGTCTGTGCCTCTGTACATATGGGCGATTGCAGGTCCCGGGACTGTGGATTGCCATTCCCGGTCAATGGGAGCTGCAGGAAGTGGTGTCCCAGCTCCTGTTGGCCGGGAACGGTGATCCGCAGCCAACAGGAGCTGCAAGCAGCCAACAGGAGCTGCAAGCACCTGTACGTGCAGACGTGCAGGTAAATATAGCAGTGGCAGCCCGCCAGGAACTAACTGTGGTAAACTGCCACCCCTTCATTGCCCACCCCTAGTGTACAGTCACAAATGGATCTTCAGGGATGCTTTGTAAGTCAGATAGGTGTATTATTGATCTGAAACACCTGATACATATTTCATGTCAGTGTCCATTAAAAACAATTTTGGGTGGCTTTCTGTCAGATTAGTATGAAAAATAAATATTTAGTGTATGTGCACAGGCTTGTTTAGGTAGTGAAAGACATCTAGTGGTATTTATTAACTGGATTGCCCATACACAAATGGTTTTTGCAATTTAGAAGAGAACGATTTTTGAGACTGTGATCTACTTGCAAGATAGGTCAAGGTTTTTGGCCTACACTCCTGATGCTATTCCTTATGTGGTCCTGGATAACATTGCCTTCTAACAACTTCGGCATCTTTCTTTAGCATATGCGATATGGTACCACGAAGAGAGCTGTGTGCATTTGCAATGGTTTTCATGACTCGATGCTGATCTTGGGAGGGCAACACACAGTGTTGTCCTTGTTTTTAGAATGGAACCAAATAGGTTTCACCCCAGCTTTCCTGTTACATTTGAATTCTAATGCACAAACAACTCACGCCCAATTTGGAACTGGGGTTCTCTTGCTGACTTTCCAATGCAGAAAGTGCAAGCTGCTATGGGAAGATGAAGGGAAGTCTTCAGCTTTATCTTATTCATGTCCCACTCAGTACATTAGCATCACTTGTTCTTTCTCAGAAGTCCTTGTATCACTTTGGCTTAGCTCTGGTGGCTGTATGTGGATGAGTTGGGTTTGAGAGGAAACCCTTCCATTCCCCTGGACTGCTGGAGCTCAGCTGCATCAGACAGTAGCATGCTTAGGCTTAAGAATTAGGAGAAAACTGCAAGGGCCTTATTGACAGCATCATTTTAATGGCCCTGGACGGGGGAAGAGAGGAGCTGGACTGAGGAGGAGATGAAGGTGATACGAGGATGTATATGGCAATGGAATGTTTGTAATAATCGAAATAGAAACAGTCCATTTAGGTTAACCTTGTTTTTCTGAAGGCTTTATTTCCTGAGGGTCTTAGAGAGCAACATTGACAGCAGCCGAAACAAAATGAACTTGCCTTACCATTCGGAGAAAAAGAAGAATCCAGAGCAGTGTTTTTACTGGGCCAGCCTTGGAGTCTCTGAGAATGGAACTTTCTTGATTCCAAGCTCTCCCCACCCTCCAGCTCCTTTTGGTGTTTCCTCTCCTCTTTCTTTTTATCTTGCTTCCTCCACCCCGTTATCCACCCCGAACACCTTTACAGGGAGAGGAAGAGGGTTAGCTATAGTTAATGGCCTGCATGCCTGTGCCAATGGGTGGCTTTGGTCCCCTGTCACACAGTAAATCCAAAACAAATAGAGGGGTGGAACTAAATAAATAATAGTAAATGCCTTGGCAGCATTGGCCTAACTCTGCTCTCATTGAAGTGAATAAACAGCGACTCTTAATTCCCAAGTGCTTGAGTGGTGCTGAGATGCTAGAGAAGGTACAAGCTGAAAGTGAAACAAGTGATGTCTCTAATCAGCCTGGATGAGCATCAATATACAAGGCTAAACTAGACCGGCACAAAAGGGTGGCCTTGCGAGATAAATATAGGCAAAAACAAGGGAGCTTTACCCTTTATATAACATTTAAGCCCATTAGAATTAGTCTATCAGTTTCTAAAAGTAACCCCTCCATCTCCAGCCTTACTGAAGTAAGAAGGAAAATTGAGCAGCTTCCCAGTCCCTCTGTGTAAGTATCTGTTTATTTAAATGTTACTGACAAAAAATACAAAGATGTTTGAAAATAAATGGGGCCTGGTTTTGGGAAGCCCCATGGTCATGCAACAGTGGAGCAAACTTGGACTGGATACAAATAGGCCTCAATGAATCTCTGTCTCTGTGTAATTCACCAGAAGTGCTTTGCATGCATTGGACTCCCAACTGCAGGAAAGAAGCAAGTGACTGTTGGAGATGTATATTGCAGGCTTCCACCTATATTCTGGTTTGTATACGACTGTTTACTAATTAGGAGCGTTGGGGAGTAGGGTCATGTAAAAATTAACTAACTAATAGGAGCTTCTCATTTGCTGCATCAGAAATGTTTATATTGGGACTCCCCGACCTAAATCTACATGATGAATTCACAAAAAGCTGGTTCCTGTGAGCCTCATTACTCTTAATGGTGCAAAGTCTGATCTTACTATGCTGGAAGTAATCTAAACCTTTTGTGGTGGAAAACTAGTGAATTAAATGATGTAGTAACTATTGAAAGACTGACAAAAGATGATAGGACAAGAAGCAATGGGCTTAAATTGCAGCAAGGGAGGTTTAGTTGGACATTAGGAAAAACTTCCTGACTGTCAGGGTGGTCAAACACTGGAATAAGTTGCCTAGGGAGGTTGTGGAATCTCCATCACCTCTAATACCATTAACTCACAAACATCCCACTCTCCCCACCTCTAATATCATCAATTCACAGACACTTACCTTCCTTCCTCCCCCCCTCCCCCTTCATCCCCCTCCTGTTCTGAAATGTGATTTGTCCTTTTCATATGTGTTCATTTTTTTTAATTGTATCCTTTGGTATATATGGTTGTGACTATTTTCTTCCACTATTTGATCTGAGGAAGTGGGTCTGGCCCATGAAAGCTCATCATCTAATAAACCATCTTGTTAGTCTTTAAAGTGCTACATTGTCCTGCATTTTGCTTCAGCTACCCCAGACTAACATGGCTACATTTCTATCACATCACTGGAGATTTTTAAGAGCAGGTTGGATAGACATTTATCAGGGATGATCTTGAATGGTGCTTGGTTCTGCTGTGAGGGCAGGGGACCGAACTTGATGACCTCGAGGCCCCTTCCAATTCTAGTATTCTTTGATTCTATTGATGGGAATAGTGAAACAGCACTGGAGACAGTTCATTGATGGTATCATTGTACAATGATTTTCTGATTCTGCAGAGTACATTTTCTGCCTTGCACACTGGGCTAGCTGTGTGATCTTTCCCTTGTTTTCCTATAGCTCCTCCTTCCTTTCTCTTTGTTTGGGTTCCTTTTTCCATGGCTGTGTCTACACTGGCATGAATTTCCGGAACTGCTTAAAACGGAATACTATTCCGTTTTCAGTTTTTCCGGAAAAGGAGCGTCTACATTGGCAGGCGCTTTTCCGGAAAAGCCCTTTTTCTGGAAAAGCGTCTGTGGCCAATGTAGATGCGCTTTTTCGGAAAAGAGCCCCGATCGCCATTTTCGCGATCGGGGCTTTTTTCCGGAAAAGACTACTGGGCTGTCTACACTGGCCCTTTTCCGGAACAGTGTTCCGGAATAGGGACTTATGCCTGAGCGGGAGCAGAATAGTTTTTCCGGAATAGCGGCTGATTTTGTACAGTAGTGTGTCGTTGCTTTTCTGGAAATTCAAGGGCCAGTGTAGACAGCTCGCAGCTTATTCCGGAAAAGCGGCTGATTTTCCGGAATAAGTGGCCCAGTGTAGACACAGCCCATCTGTTTTCGTACAGTGAATGGCAGTAAATGAAAAGTAAATGTATGAATGTAATGAATATGGATTTGTGTTGTCATCTGTATTTTTCCTTATTTTTCCATTTGTCATCTGTATTTTTCCATTGTAAATGTCATAATTCTTTTGGGTCTATGTATGGTAAAGGTGAGGGTCAGTAACATTTGTTTATTTTTTAAACTTTTAACCACTGAAATACGCATGGAGGCAGACGGAAGCTGGTGTTCACAGGGATCCCACTTGAAAGCTGGTGCCCCGCATGTGCCATCTCCTGCCTGCCACATCCCTCCCTTCCATGAGGCAACTCCCCAGGAGGTGGTGCTCACAGGGAGCTGGCTTGAAAACCATCTCCCCGTGTGTACTGGCTCCCACCTTCTCCCCTCTAGTGCTGCTGCCTCTGTGGGAGGGACAGGTGGCTCCATGGGAGCCGGTTTCCCATGTGTACCAACTCCCTCCTCATAACCTTGCAGCTTACCCAATGAGCCTGGGCTTATCGGTTAACTGTGTACGTGAGTACAGGTTAACATCCTTAATAAAGAATTTAATAAAAAAGAAATAGAGATGAAAATGTAGTAGCATAAATCCTACATTAATAATGATTGAGGGTTGTGAAGTAGGGTTCCTTTTTCGAAGATTATGGTTATTATACAGGGAAAGGATGAGACATTTCCTGTTTATAGTAGCTATGAGCTTCCATCATTATAGCCCACTCTAGTGCCATCCGAAGGATTGGCGGGAACAACGTTCTTTTATAATGGGATTGTGCAAGAACAGAGAAATGTGCAAGGTCTTAAACATTAAAAAATGGTACCTGTGATTGTCAAGGAAACTGTGAATAAGTGAAGTCTGAAGGGCACTGTTTTCACTAGTTTCAGGTACAATTCTTTGGTACCTCCAGAATATTAAAATATTAATCAGCACAGGGTAGAAATGGTGAACAGAGGGAGCCTATGGGAGCAAAAAGTGATTCTCTACATTCTGGAATTTTTCTGGCTTGCTCATGGAGACACCTTGCAGAGAGGGGACCTCAGCAGAATGGACTGTAGTTTTTTAGACAGAGTGAGCTGTATAGTAATCTTTGATTTAAACACAAGAACAGGAGTAAACCACCTTGGTGAGTTTGTTTTCCTTGCTTAATATGCTAGGCTTCCTCTGACATCTATCTCTCTGGATTGAGTTGGTTTGATCTTAGAAAAGTGGATTATGCATGAAAGGCACTTGATGCTGAGTTAAAGGATCTTAAGTATATCGCTGCTTTCTGAATGGTTTACAGCCTTGTGATTTACTACAGCTTCTCCTGATGCAGTCTACTGTGAGACATTTAAAAAAAATCCATAAGGCCACTGACAGAAGTATTTTCTGTATTTTTAACGTGTAATTGTAATTCTTTGAAAGGGTTTTACAAATCCATTGCATCAGTGGAATCTATATAGTGTTTGGTCCTGCCATGAGGACAGGGACTAGACTCGATGACCTCTTGAGGTCCCTTCCAATTCTAATATTTTATTATTCTAGTTCTAAGCTGTATAAACAGCTAGGCATTCCTATCTATGTTAGGTAAGTAGTCCTTGAAGTAATCTACCACGGGACCAATCCTGCATTGATCTCCCATTAAACAAGGACTCCAAGACGGTGCCCGTAGACAATTTTTGATCCACTACTTCTTTCGTTATGGGTAATTTGTCAAGTTGGCAGGTATAACTTGTATTAACTAAAGTGGCATGTTATTCCAGAATTGGGAATAACTGACGTCATCACTTCTTGACAAAGAACACGAATAGTCCATTCACCCTCACCCCTGGCACTTGCTGTGTCTCAAAACTGCTTTGTCCCGCCGCATTGCTTTCTGCGCTGCCATGATAATGAAACCATGGTGGAGTACCATGATGGCCTTATACACTGGGCACCATTAGCCGTTCATGTCTGAGACTGTAATTAGCACTAAAGCATTTAAATTAGAGATTGGCTTTTTGTCCCTTCTACAGCCCACTTATTTTCATTCTTCTGTTTGCTGAGAAATGTTGTTTGTTGTTGGTTTGTTTTTCATTTTTTTGTATTTAGCTTTAGGAATGTGCTCTAAAAATGCAGTCCTGCCCTGAAAGAGTTTATAGGTAGAGAAACTGCTGAGCTACAGTTCATCTGCAACTTTGACTCCATCATGTTAGGATTAAACAAAGACTGTGAATGGCTAGCCAACTACAAAAGCAGTTTCTCCTCTCTTGGTGTTCACACCTCCACATCAGCTGCTAGAAGTGGGCCTCATCCTCCCTGATTGAATTGACCTCGTTATCTCTAGCCTTACTCTTGATAGAAACTTTCTTCTTATGCCTACATATTTATACCTGCCTCTGGAATTTCCACTACATGCATCTGACAAAGTGGGTCTTTGTCCATGAAATCTTATGCTCCAATAAATCTGTTAGTCTATAAGGTGCCATAGGACTCCTTATCACTTTTTCAGATTCAGACTTAGGGTATGTCTACACTACCACCCTAGTTCGAACTAGCGGGGTAATGTAGGCATACCGCACTTGCAAATGAAGCCCGGGATTTGAATTTCCCGGGCTTCATTTGCATAAGCCGGCCGGCGCCATTTTTAAATGCCGGCTTGTTCGAACCCCGTGCCGCGCGGCTACACGCTGCACGGGCTAGATAGTTCGAACTAGCAAACCATTCCGAACTATCTGTACGTGGAACGAGGCGTACAGATAGTTCGGAATGGTTTGCTAGTTCGAACTATCTAGCCCGTGCCGCGTGTAGCCGCGCGGCACGGGGTTCGAACAAGCCGGCATTTAAAAATGGCGCCGGCCGGCTTATGCAAATGAAGCCCGGGAAATTCAAATCCCGGGCTTCATTTGCAAGTGCGGTATGCCTACATTACCCCGCTAGTTCGAACTAGCGGGGTAGTGTAGACATACCCTAATACTGCTACCCCTCTGATATAGGTAGATACAATTGGTGGGCAGTGCTCCTTTGGGGGCCTTTCATCATCTCTCTTTAATCATCTACGGGTGTTGCAAGTAATGTACTCTTTGCGCTTCCCTGAAGGATTGAATGACACGGAAAATCCAAGGGACACTTGGCAGCTGGAGTCACAGAAATGAGGCAGTTTTCCAGGGAGTGGAATCTGTGTTAACCCAAAGGGCAGCACAAAGCACAGCCACAAGGCCTGCTCTCCTACACTGGTTTTTAAAAAAGGCTTTCCCGGCCCAGGCACACACTCCTACCAATAGGAAATGACTTCAATGAGTCTTGTCAATAGTTATCACTGCATGAGACAACCCTTCCTATGATGTAATTTGACACACTGCTGTCATTGGATTTAAACATAGTAATCTTAAAAATGATTGGGAATTTGCCCTGCAGAAGAAAAAACTCTCATGATTAATTTGTACAGATGATAAACCACTTCTTTGCCAAAATACGGTTTGCTATGAAGTATGATTTAATCCATTTAACTACAGTGCCAGATTCCTCTGACAACTGTGACTCAAAAGTCATCACAGAAAGTGGTATTTCAAGTGGCAGGGTGGGATTAGAAACCTGCTGAAGATTTGTCAGAGGAGAAGTAAGTACATAATTTTTAGATAAATGATTTGTCTACTCTAAACCACTTCCGTTGAAAAGACAGGCAGTTTAAAGAGAAACCTACACTTTGACACTGGAAAGTGAATATAATTGCAGCAAGAAAAAACTGTGATCTTTTTTAATGAAAGTAAAAAAAAAGTGTAAATGCATCAATGGGGAAATTATGTCTATATTTATTGTCTTCTGAGAAACTCAGATTTCAGTATGGTTTGCATTCAGGGAAGCCATCAACATTAAAATGTGCTATATTTTAAAATATGTAATTGGCAATATTGGGATTAAAGCTATTAAAAGCTTAGTAATTGCAATAAAATCTGAAACTGACACAACACTTGGTGTTTTGTGTACATTTACATATTTAAAATGTGCATATATATTTATAAATAAAGAGAATATTTTGGGTTATTTTTTTTCTTCAGATAGAACTTCAAATTCTGAAATCAGAGGAGTTACACCAGCAAGGACTTTGGTTTTTTTGGGGGGTATTCTCATCTCAATCCCTTATAGTATTGCCAGTTCCAAATAACATTGTCATCTGAAACTGACACGTTATCATTTTCTCTGCCTGCCAGTCAGTATAATTCACTTCTCCTTAAAGTGCAGTGTTATTCTGAAAAGTGATAAAAACAGTGTCATGAGATTGTGTGTATCTCTCCTTGTCTCCATCTTAAAGTGGATCAGCTTGCAAATTCAGTTTTTGTTTTGAGGTTTGTGGGTTTGTTTTTCTATCAGCCCTGCAGACTCTCTCTGGACTATGAGAATCTAGCTGGATTCCTTCCACCTCATGTCTCCATCTCAACTCTCAATACTAAAAGTTGTATAGGCCAAATGATGCCCTTTTGACACCATACGCAAGCCATATTGATTTTAAATCCTGCCATCAGTTGCACTTATGCAGCTCTGGAGTTTGCAGAAGTTTAAGTGAGAGGAGGATTTTGACTTGCAGCACCTTTTTCCATTTTTGGATGTATGAGAATGGGTGACAATACAGTTTGACTGCCTGACCTAAAGCTACATCCTCAGGGATGGAAGTTAGTGGAAATGAAATGTACTTTTACTTGTTTGATCTGGATTCACAGGAAAAAATAATGAACCTAACAAGGCCTTTTTTATGGAATCTCTTTTTCGGAGCAGCACCACACTTTAGTATTCCTGATAGTTTGCTGCCTTGATTGGTCATGTTGCACTTTTTTGGGTAGGTGGGGGGAGAGAGAAGGACATGGTTTGCGAGTAATTATGAATTCTGGAAGAAAATACAGAGCTCTTTTAGTTTCTTGGACAAAAAGTAATGCAAGTGGATCTGCTAGTACTTCATAACAATAGTATGTTCATGTTCTTTCTTTTTTTAAATGGAAGCAGCAGTATATTAACCCAGTGAGCTCTGTGATAAAATGTCCTCGTGCCCTTTAAGTGGAGGTACATTTGTGCCTGGGAAGGAAGCGGCTATTTACCACAGGATGCTATGTCAGGAAAAAGCTGATTCTTGGTCAGCCACAACTTAAACTGCCAGTTTTCCCTCAGAGGAGGGGGGGGGAAAGTCAAATATATTTCCTCTACGTTTCTTTCTTGTCTTTTATATTATCAGCTCCTTAAAGAAAGCCTTTACGCAGAAGAGCTTATTGAAATATCTTTCTTTGTCAGGAGTACTTTGGAAGTGTTGAATGTATTTAAAATGCACACATCTCTCATTTTAAAATTTCACGGTTTTAATTGTTACAAGGGAAATTATTGGACTTGTTAAGAAGAATGAGCCACAGGTGGGGAGTTGTGGAGGCTTGAACTGACATTCTGTGTGGTCTTGAGGGAAGCCATTTGAGCTGAAATTTTCAAAGTGGGCCACAGGAGTTAGGCACCTAACTCCCATTGAGTTCCCTTAGGCTCCTTTGAAAGCACATTCTTCTTTTCTCTGTGCCTCAGCTTCCCCTCTCCCCTCCCCAAATTAGCAGTAATATTTACCTATCCATTTGGCAAGGATAAATGCTTGGCTGGTGCTTTGCTTATTGAAATGATACATGAAAACTAAGCATAACTGCAATATTTTGGACTATCAAGGCTAAATAAAAATAAAGGTTCAAGTAACACAATCCTTTCTTCCTCGTTCCCTCTCCTCCACTCCCTGCAAAAAAAAAATAAAAAAATCAGCTATAGGTGCCAATCAAATGGCACTAACCATTTCCTATATTTCAACAAGTAACTAAGATAAATCATGCCCCTGCTGCATATTTAACGTTCATCCTACTAGAAAACGTGTCCATTCACTTCCTCCCACTCTGCCTCCAGTGGACCGATTCCTCTTCACGTAGGAAGCCACCAGCATTGCCTAAATGCAGAGGCTTCTCTTGGCGCTAATTAGCATGACTAGTTTGATGGATTTAGTCAACAGCATTTTAACGGGGAGGGCGGGGGGAGAACAAGTGTCTTAAATTTTCCAGTTCTGAGGATTTTTCAGCCTCCGTGCCCTTAATGATTTGTTATACACACTCGAACCAGAGTGGCTTCAAATTAATTGATCAAGGGGGTTTATTTTAGTATTTTGGCTGGATGCCAAATAAAGAGGCTTTGTCCTTCTACTCTAAGCACCACCCCTCCTTGCAAGTTTGAAATGTGAGCTGCCTGGGTTTTTTTTTCCCCCTCCCCTCCTCCTCCTCCTCTCTTTTCTCCCTTCTGGGCAAAGTGGCTGTGATTGCTTGTGTGTGTGGTGTGTGTGTGTGTATGTGTGTGTGTGAGAGAGAGAGAGAGAGAGAGACAGAGAGAGAGAAGGGATGTGTATATGGATGAGAGAGATGTGTGTAATGGGCGAGATGGATCACTAGAGACAGAAAAGAAAACCATCCATATCAGTAACATGCAGCGGAGGTGAGATTTTCTGAGTGTTTGATTTTCTTAAAACCCTTACAGAAGATTTAAAGCAGCCTGCTTGCATCCTGTTCGCTGAAGACATGCTCCTAAGCAATGTCATATGGATGCTGACATGCACATCGCTGTTTCAGGTCTGTTCGTGTGTGTGTGTGAAGTTTTAAAGCTTAACCTGATTCTCTTTATTGTCTCTGGAGGGTTGTAGCTTGAGCACAAATAGGCTGTTGGCAAGTACAGCATGAGCCCATTAGCAAGACTCCATCTGTGATTGGTTTTGCCTGGAAACCGGGAGACAAGCAATGAATAATTGATGTGTGTTGTGCAGTAGCTGGACAGGCAAAGAGAAGAGAGAGAGAGAGAGAAACAGAGCAGTGCAGGGTGCCCTCAGAAGGGGGAGAGAGA
Organism: Pelodiscus sinensis; assembly: GCF_049634645.1. NCBI lineage: Eukaryota > Metazoa > Chordata > Testudines > Trionychidae > Pelodiscus > Pelodiscus sinensis. Next base: position 12,105,458 of record NC_134718.1, read on the forward strand.
GAGAACAAGCTTGAAAATAGCTACTGGCTGCCTTATGCTGAGATTAAGGCAACCCTGGCTGTCTTTGTTCTGCACTAGATGGTTTCTGCCTAGAAGTGTTTTCAGACATATGTGGCCTTTTTCTACAACAGAAGAGAGGCAGGAAAAAACAGAGGAGGGGGAGCAGAGGAGGTTTTGAATGAAATATAACTTGTGGGTAAGTTGGTTTCTGGGGGCGGGGGGAGGAAGGGAGTGTATATGGATGTGTGCGAGCGTGCGCGCGTGTGTGTGTGTTTGCTCCGGTCTGAGACTGTGTGTGTGGTGTATGTGTGACAGAGAGAGAGAGAGAGAAAGAGCATTGTGGGTAAAGCAATGCTGTATGTTGTCAGATGGGAAAGGCAGAATAAGGAGATGAAAGGCAGACATGAGTAGGAAACTGGGACATATTTGCATACAGTTACTGTTCCTTGTGCTAGCCCCTGAAGAGAATTTGGGGATATCCAGGTCTCGCTAATTTGATTGATTGGTACTTAGGACATTGTTATTTTAGAGGGAGAAATGTTGACTTGTAAGCAGACATTTTACATTTTTGGGGGGGCTTCTTTTTACTTGCAACTATAAAAAGCAGAATGTACATCAAACATTGATGGCATTTCCTTAAACTGTCTTGACTGTCAGCATGTTGTATATTCCAACAGATATTATGGAAAGAGCAAGTACTATATGTGTTATCACCAGTTCATTTATGTTGCCTTCATAAGGACCTTGCTGTATGTAACTTACAACTAACATGCATCCAAACTGGTATAGACATGATGTTGCCAATAGGAATTTCAGATTCTAAAGTTGACATATTTTTTCCTCCCATGTGGAATGTAGTCTGCAATAGTAATTGTGTTACTAAGTTTTATTTAAAAAACAATACAGGACACTTTTGATACATTTGAGAGAGTATTTCAAAAGTTTGGAAATTAAAACTAGTGACACGGAAGCATTTGAAGTCCTGCTAAATGGTGCTTTAGTAATGTTCTTCTTAATTACCTGGAGCAGAGCAAGCGATAGTTTTACAGTGAAATAAACTAGGCTCAGTTAAATCTGTAAAGAAATTAGACATGCAGAGATGTGGTTGGAATGAAGCAGTGTATAAATTCGAAACTCAGAATTGTATTTCTAATAAACATCAACAACATGGCGGAGGAAGTGTGGTACAGTATGTAACAACTTTCCTGATCTGCTTGTCTAGAGCGGTTTTAGAACCTGATCCTGTGTCCAATGAAGTTAGCAGCAAAACTCCAATTGATTGTCATTATCCAAGATTAGACACACAGTTTAATTGTTTCCATTTAGGGCCTGATCCAAAATCCATTGGCTTTGAATCAGGCCTTCAGTCCAAAGTGGCTTGAACTGAGCAATGACAGGTATATCTTGTCAGCCACTTACATGTTGCCCTATACCAGGATGACCCAACTGTAGAAAACCCATGGATTTAATTTTTGAAGAAGAATCAGTAGAAATGTATTCTCTTGTGTGTGCCAGATGAAATTATGAACTTGTCTGATAAGGAAGTAGCCAGGTTTATTTAAAGAAGTGATAGATTAGATTAGGCAGGTAATTGAACCAAAATGACAAACTTCATCTCTATGAGCATTATGCCATTTGAAATGCGATAGTACTTAAACTAAAAATAAAAAAATAATAAAAATTACCCATTCTTTTATTTTTTGCATAAAGATTTATTACAATTGTATTAATAAGGTTTGTTTAAGTTTTTGTTACTATGGATCTTGTTGTAGATGTGGATGGGTTCCATCTTAGAAATCACTTGTTGGTTGACTTTGTCTTGGTTTTATAATAGGTAGAAGTAGATGCTGCGTTTTAAACTAACAAAAACATAAATTCTGTTCCTATCTCAAGCCACGCTACTCTGCAATGTTTTGATTTCTCCTTTAGTTTAGTCTATATATCAAAATGGCATCTGCAGCAAAGCTTTTGGGCTGAAAATTGAGGTGAAAATTTGCTTACGAACATGTAAAATTAATTTCCGGGAGGCAAAGGAAGGAGCCATTGGAGAAAGTTCTTGGGTTGAAATGTAACTGCATTTATAGTATCTTCTTCTTAGAGCTGAGACAATCTGCATATGTAATGATAGGGCGGTAATTTAGAGAGCTGCCTAGTAACATGGGCTTCTTGTGTGCTGAAGGTTAGGAAAAGAATTAGGGGAAGAGTTGGTGTGTCCTACCCAAAAAAACAATTACTAGAGGTTTAACCACGGATAAAAATCTGTGTGCAAGCTATTTATTGCTGCTCTATCTGTTACAAGCTGAATGGATAGCACCTATGTCTCTGTGTTTGCTACTGTGGTTTTCACGTCTCAAGGGTGTCGTACTGTTGTAGTCATACTTTGTCATAGCAAGGTGACCAGCAAAAGGATGTTACTAAACAAGAAGAAATCCTATATAAGTACAGCCAGCCGCGAAGTTTTACCCCGTGGGATTTCAGACTTTTTCCCTAAGAAAAGGTCAAAATCTATGTGAGGACAGGAGGCAAGTTTGGTTTTCCTCTTCACCTTTTATTGCTATCAGCAAACCCTGCTGCTGCCCCTCCAAATGGGATACCTGCGAGGTGTCTGATGCAGAAAACTTACAGGAAGTTACTGCAGAAGACAACCTGCAACAAGCTGGGCTTCAGGGATGATCCACTGCAGTTTGCAGACTGGCTGGAAGTTTCATCTCGCTGTTCTCTCCTCCCTCTCCTCCCCCCCCAGTCCTGTTCCCCAGATCCAGGTCCAATGAATCCCTTAATCTGTGGCCCTTCTGCAGCGGGATGGAAAAGTACAGAGTTAAAAACCATCAGAAAAGATAGCAGAGTTTCCCACTCTTGTTTGTAGCAGGGCTTGGAAAGTGTCAGAGAAGGTCTGTTTACAGAGATGTTATACAATGATAATACCATCTCTTAGCTTTTCTAGCACTAAGGTAACATTATTCCCTATCTTACAAGCATCCTAGATAGAGATCAGATGAGTAGATTTTTCCCATTCGCTAGTCTTATTTAACCACTTATAATCGATTAAAACACTATTGCCATCGAGGAGGAGTTCCTTATGGTTAGTGTGTGCTGAAGTATGTGGGAGGGAAACTGCCACAAAGCCTTCTCATCCTCTACTGGAACCAAAAATGTAAAACACCTGTGGATAATGTGATCGGGATTCTCCTTAGGATAAGCATTCTAAGTTCCCATAGATAAATAGATCATGTAAGTGAATGTGGTAATGCCAAGCTGTCCACTGGATGATGGGTACTGGGGATGAATGAGAATCATCTCCCCCCATCTAGGGTTGCCAACTTTCCTCAATGGATGGACTGGACACCATTGCCAAAAATGGCTGGCAGTCCCTCTGGTTGGGAAACATGGCAACCTTATGGTCCTATCTACCCTTATTGTCCCACAGACACATCCTGGTCACAATGGCATGTGTGGGGCACTCTGGGACAGACCCCCAACAAGGGCTTTGAGGAAGGCAGTCAAGATAAATAAAATGTTGGCTGAGAATCAGATGTGTTTGACTTGAACGAGCCCTTCAGCCAGGAAATCCACAAATATTGAGAAATGGTTGAGCTCTTATGAAATGTAAGTGTTTAAAAATGCACAATGGAATCATGCAGTAATTTTTGTTAAATCATGAGGAGTGTCATTTGTCATCAGTGTGAAAGCCAGCCCAACTGGCATACACCTAGGATCATTTAGGGCTCACCAAAGAGAGTGAAACCCACAACACTCTCATCATTTTTTCACTCTTAATTAGAGTTCCCTTAAGAGTTTCTCCTTCAATATTAAGACAAAGAAACCCTGAGAACAGAGGGATGAAACTGAATGATACTGAGGCTGTAGTTCTTCTTCGAGTGCTTGTTCACGTCGATTCTAATCAGGTGTACATGCGTTGCATGCACAAGTGTCGGAAATTTTCCCCCTAGCAGCTCCTGTAGGGTTGGCTGTGGAGACCCCTAGAGTGGCGTCACCATATCAACAGATACCATGGCTGACCCTGCCCTCCCTCAGTTCCTTCTTACCATCCATGACAGTGTTGGAATGTCCTAGCTCTTGCCTTGACACGTGTTTAGTCGCTATCTATAGCTCTTCATTGTCATCTTATTAAGTGTTGCAGAGTTTCAGTGTTATCAGAAACAGCAGGCAAGCGCCCAAGAACTGTAGCCCCTCTGGGGTACCAGAGAATGCCTAATGCCCCAGGCTTTAAATTGTGCCCAATGGCATGGGCCAGTATTATGTTGGAACGTTGAGTCCTCCACATGGTTGGGATGGGATATTCCCTGCAGTTTGCATCTCCACCACCTCACCATCCCCCTTACCCTCCCCTTTCAGGTACCCTCTCATGAGCATCTCCTGCAACAGGAGGCCCGATCTCACCTCAAAATAAGAATGATACAAGAGGTCCCCTTTGGCAGTCAGAGGCAGGGGTTTCTATTCCTGTTACTTCTTTGTTCCAATGGCAAAAGGCGGTCTAAGAACAATCCTAGACCTGAGGAGTCTCAACCACTGTATGTGAAAATTAAACTTCAGGATGGTCACGCTAGCCTCAATAATCCTTTGCCTGGATCCAGGAGACTGGTTCACTGCCCTCGACATGAAGAATGCATATTTCCCCATCTCAGTCCTTATATGTTACCTCAGATTTACGAGAGTGAACAAGCAGTATCAGTGTGCGGCACTGCTGTTTGGCCTTTCTTCTGCCCCACAAGTGTTTACCAAATGTATGGTGGTGGCTACAGGCTTTTTGTGGAAAAGAGGGGTCCAGGTTTTCACACACTTGCTAATTGGTTGCTGACAGTGATGTCCAGAGAACAGCTCTATGCACACGCAGACCTTCTGCTAGTAGGGTTGCCAGGTGTCCAGTATTCACCCGTGCAGTTCGGTATTTTCGGCTCCTGTCTGGTAAAAAAAAATCAGAGAATACCAGGCACCTGAGATGTCCGGTATTCTCTGAATTTTTCCCCAGCCAGGAGGCTAAAATGCCGGGCACCTGGCAACCCCACAAACACTCAGCACCTGGCTTTCCCCCCCGAGCTCCCCCGGCCCCAGCCCCCATCCTTACCTGGTTCCCCAAGGCTGCCGGCCCAAAATGGCTGCTGGCCAAAAGCAATGCTTCCCCTGGGTCTTAGTGTTCAACCACTTCCCTGTTCCTATCCCTGTACTCACTCTTAAACGGGACATGCTGTTTTAATGATGTTTTATTTATTTATTTATTTATTTTGGTCCAATAACTTTCATCTCTCCTCCCCCCCGTTCACCCCCCCTTTTCCCCTTCCCGGGCGGGGGGTGGGGTGGTGTTTAGTACTTTTGTTTCAACCGTCTGGCAACCCTATCCGCTAGAGCTGTTCAGAGCCCTGGGCATCCTCCTCAACAGGGGAGAAGTCAGTGTTGCAGAAAATAGAGTTTATAGGGGCAACCCTGGACTCAACCCAAGAGAAAGCTTTTCTGCCCAAATCCCAGTCTCAGCCAATATGGGACTAACATAAGAACAGCCATACTGGGTCAGACCAAAGGTCCATCTAGCCCAGTATCATATCTGCCGACAGTGGCCAATACCAGATGCCCCCGAAAGAGGAATCACAACAGGTAATCCTCACATGATCCCTCCCCCCACACCCACCTCCAGAGAAATAGAGGGGAGGGATACCATTCCTATCTATCCTGGCTAATAGCCATTGATGGACCTAATCTCCATGAATCTATCTAACTCTTTTTTGAATCCTGTTAAAGTTCTAGCATTCACTGTATCCTCTGGCAAGGAATTCCACAGGTTAACTGACCGCTGAGTGACGAAAAATTTCCTTTTGATTGTTTTAAACCTGCTACCTATTAATTTCATTTGGTGACCCCTAGTTCTTATATTTTGGGAATAAGTAAATAACTTTTCCTTATTCACTTTTTCCACACCAGTCATGATTTTATAGACCTCTATCATATCCTCACCCCCTTAGTGTCCTCTTTTCTAAGTTGAAAAGTTCAAGTCTTTTTACTCTCACTTCATATGGAAAACCCCTAATCATTTTTGTTGCCCTTTCCTGAACCTTTTCCAAAACCAGTATATCTTTTTTGAGATGAGGTGACTGCATCTTTTAAAAATATTTGAAATTTTAAAATACTCAGGTGGATTTTTCAAAAGCACTCTGTTTTGGCCTCACTCAGCTCTGATTGAATTCAGTGGCAGCAGAGTTAGGACTCCTAATGTTTTAGAAGCTGTCATTCCAAGATCATACTGATGTTATTAGAGGCTGGTTATCCCACTACTGCCCCTCCAGTCTTGGCATTCTTGAACAGAAATGGGTGAGTGAGATTTTGTGGCCTGCAACGTGCAGCAGGTTAGACTAGGTGGCCGCAACTGTCCCTTCTGATTTTAAAGTCAAAGCCTGAATCTGGCTCCTTGTTTGTTTAATGAGATAATAAAATTTGGCAGGTGTCAGAAGTTGTCTTATCCCTTGACTGGGTTTCGCTAGGAAGCAAAAAGTATTTACTGTGAGAAAACTTTGCTAATGAATTATCAGGCACATCTCTAGTAAAGATGTTTGTGGTCCAGGCATTTGCAATGCCTTACAGAGCTGCTGTCAGAACTCTTTCTGAAATTTCAATCTGGGTTCAATAGTAGCTATAACTCCAAGACTCTTGGTTGAGTTCATCATGATTTACTTGTTCATGCAAACTTCAGTGGCTTATGTAGCCTTGATGTGTCAGCAGCATTTGATTCTATTGATCACAGAATGTTGTTTGATTGTCTTGAGCAACTTTTAGGTCTCCAGGTTCTGTTAACTTTGGTTTACTTCTTCCATTTCTCTACATTCTCATTTTGCTGCTGTGAATAGTTCTCTCTCTGATTCTCTTTGTGTTCAGTGTGTCATGCTTTTTACTACATGTGATGATACTTTTAGTACACACTGTAGCTGTAATTTGGGTTCATTCCTAGATTTTGTTGTCTATTCTTATCAATAAGAATGTTTCCAGTGCACTCATTTGTCAGGTATCTTGGGTTGTGGAAAATTCCTTTTGTCTTAGCAATAATAAAATGAAAAGCTTGTAGCCCTAAATATTACATTGGTCTTTTGCTACTACATAATATTTCTTTTGTTTGAAATCATATTCTTGTTCTAGATGTACAGAAACAAAGGGTTATCATTAAAAAAAATCTGGCTCATGTCTTCTGACCATTTAGGGAGCATTTTTAGAGTGTATTCTTGTCTATTTTCAGTCAGGTCCTCCTGATGCTTTTATCCGTGTTTTGTTTCCCTTCCTCAGGGAAGAAACATTATAATTTCTTAATTGGCTGATTTGCCTAGAAAGACTTTACATTGACTCCACAGAGCAAAATGGGGCTGTCAGTGAATGTACTGTGCAGTGCAGTGCATTCTGCTTAAAAACTGAGATCCTTGTTCTAAGATATTAGATTACCTCTCCATCAGATTTTGTTGATCTTCTTAATCCTGTGTTGCAAGATGTTCTTTGAGATTTGCCAAGTAAAATTGGTTTATGTTTCCAAGATTCACTTTCAAGCCTCGTGGAAAAAAGAGATTTAGGTGGTTAAGCTTCAGTTTTATTTCTGGATACACTTATATTCTAAAGTGAGGGGACAACCTGTTTTTCTTTTAAAGCCCCAATTTGATTTATCCCGGTGGATTAATTTACTTACCTGTAGGCCTGTGCAAAATTTTAGCATAAAAGGCCCAATAAAATAGTGTGTGGGGGTGTAATTGCTGTTAATTTCCACTCTAATTCAGGGTGAGAATAATAATAATTGTAACTTTGAACTTCTAGAGCATCTTTCTTTGCTTTCAGCATGTGCTGTGGTGTATGATTTTTAATTTCCTGAGGCAACATTTCACATATAGACTAGCAAATGTTTTTTGACCTTCATTATACTTCTCATTAACAAACTCCCCAATATCCATAACCAACTGCATCTTAAGCATTAGTGATCATACAGTGTTTAGTGGCATGTCTTTTATGGCATATTTTGGCACTAATTTGGGCAGGAGGCAATGGCTCAGTCAGCAAGATAACCATGGAACATTGTCTGGTTAGTGGTACACACGAATCCTTTCTGTTAAGTGTGTTTTATTAGCAGAGCTGTATCAGCTGAAATTAAATATGAGAAAAACAGGAAAGTTATACCAAAGCCAACTTTAAGTCCACAATATTTATAGTTAAAACTGCCATTGCATTCTTAATTCAGCCCGTCAACTCCATGTCAGAGAGCTCAGAGCCAAATATCCTCCAGACACTACAACCACATGAAATGCATTTACATTGGTCCCAGTTCTTCATTCGCTCCATGTGCTGACTTGCTATTGATCCTGCCTCACACTGTAAGAACCTATCACAGGGGCTGCAAAGATGCATCCTATATCGGCGCTAGCAGGGAGACAGAAGGCATCGCATAGAGTTGCCAACTTTCCTGACCACATGAACCAGGTGCCATTGCCGCGAATAGCACCCATTCCATCTGGTCAGGAAAGTTGGCAACCCTGCATGAGTTCATGGGCTTGGAGGGAAACATTCCCTGTAGGTGGACAAGCAATAACAAGGAGGGTGAGAGCAGAGAAGATACTAACAAAGCAGGGAGACGCAGTGACAGGTGCTGTTTTCTGCAATAGTTTTTTAGCTCTGGGATCTAATAAAGACCAGGTAGACAATGTACCAGAGTGCAGTGAAGGCTAGTATCCCACTGCCCATCCCTGTGCCCCTCGTCTGCAAACTCCTCAGAGTTCACAATCAAGCGTAGGACAAGGGTTCTCTGCATTGCAGTGTGACCCCCTTCTGACAACAAAAATTGCTACATGACCCCAGGAGGGAAGACTGAAGCCTGAGCTCACCCAAGCCTCGTCATCCCGGACTGGGGGCTAATGCCCTGGATATGGGTATCACAGCTGAAATGCAAGGGCTTCAGACCCAGGCAGAGGGCCTGCAACGTGAGCAAAGGGAGTCCCAGGGCGAAAGTCTCCCAGGCTTTGGCTTTGGCCACACGTAGTGGGTCTGGGGCTTTGGCTCCAGCAAGTCTAAGCCCTCGTGATCCCATTAAAATAGGTTTGTGACCCACTTTGGGATCCCGACCCACAGTGTGAAAACTGCAGGATTAAAGCATTGCCTTCATTTCTCTGAGCTAGGTTTCTTCTTCCCCCTCCCACAAAGAGACCGTTTTGCTAGCTGTCAGGATGGTGTCCCATTTTGAGCATTCATAACATTTAATGCATTTCTTTATTGCGGTGTTTCAAAGCTGCTGCCAGGCCGCTCTGGTTTGTTTACTTACTCCCATTGGCTGCGGGTCGCTGTTTTTGTATTGGATAAAATGTCTCTTTTGATAAAATATCTATTTTGTACACCAACTGCCCCTGCTGTTCAATATGAACTTCAGAATGATACAAACTATATTGGATGGACTTGGGGTAGTTAAAAACGTGAACAAAAGAAATCCTCCTCCTGGTTAAATTACTATAATTTAGCATGTTCGGTAGGGCTAACGAAGTGATTTATCTGACATCTATTCCTCAGGCATTTAACGAAATCTATTACACTCCCATTCTGTTTATTTTGGCTGATTGACAAATTAACAAGCTATTTGCATGGTAGGTTTGGGTGGTACCTCCCTCTCTTACCCACACTCCCCACATTTGAACAGCTTTTAATTTAATTGTTTATCATGGAGGCAAATTATTATTCAGACAGGTGTCAATCAAAAGAGGACTTAAAAAAACCCAACAAAAACCTGAAGTAATCGTTTGTGAGTATGATCATAAGAAAAGATGGATGAAAATATTGCACTTGAAGCCACTTGCATTTGCACTACAGCATTTCTGACACAAGATTCCCATAGTTTATGAGACGCTTTCTTTTCCTTGAACCCATGTGGAATGTTGAAGTGTTAGTTTTTATTATTTATTTATTATACAGGAACAGCACTCGTGCGGTATGCTGTGTAACCCATTAAACTGTTCTTTTGTAGTGCTATTCAGCAGTGCATTCAGTAGAAAAATGAGCATGGTTTCTTTGTTGGGTTATCACTGTGTTGTTCTACACCTTACCTTTTGAAGACAAAATGATAGGATTTTATTGTAACAATAGACAGTTCATGCTTTCTGACAATTGCAACTAAGTATTTTCACTGGCTATGTCTTGGTTGTATATTATTGCTGGTCTTTCGGAGCTGGGAGGACCTGCAGAGCTCAGCACTGCTATTCTAATCGGCCTATTAATATCCAAGCTCATTCCCAAGAATAGACTGAAGCAAACTGGTATATTCAACTCAGTAAGTGTCTGATTGTGGTTTGTGCAAAGTGAATATAAGCTTGTGCTTGGGGGTGTTACAAATGGTGTTCAGACTTCAATTAGCCTAGCGGTGGATACGACGAATTTGATTAATTGAATGTACCCTGTCTACATGCATTGAAAGCTTATATGTCTGCTTCAAGGTGAGCTATGATATGAAGCTGCCAAGTGGTGTATGTACAAGTCCTGAGTTTCTTCAACACCTCTATTGGTGATAGACTTTGCTACTTCACTATTAGGAAAACCTCCAGCAAGACGGAGTGGTTGTGTTAGATGTAATCCTACACCCTCAGGTGCATTTTGAACTGTATAGTCACTGAAGAATATATTCACAGAAGATGCCACATACACAGGTTTTTTTTTCCATGCAAGCACAGGATGTCCACTTATCACCTGGTATTTCTTGCATGCAACCTTAGATCTTCTCCGGCGCTGTCTTCCTGCAGTTTTCACAGAGTTACTATTGTCGAATCTATCAGAGTCAGTTGCAGAATTGGCTTTATCCAATCCTTTTAGGAACTTGCCCCAAGTGCTCAGCAGTCAGCTCACCAAATATGGGGAATATGTCTCCAGGCATCGTTTGTACAACCACTGGGGCATCTCAGATGTACCCAGTGGTTTCTTTTTACATATCCTTAGCTCAGGGTCTCTTTCAGCTTGAGCTTCCAGCTTGATGCCCTAAATCAGCTCTGTTCTTCTCACTGTACCATCATCATGGAAGAAGGATGTAGGCATAGGTCCTATTGGATGAATAAGAACAGTTGCCATTGAAACAGCATCTCTATATCTCATTAAAGACGGGGCTCTGCAAAAACAATTTTCAAAATTGATTGCTGCTGTGATTGTCCTTTGCTTGCCAGACTCAAATTTGATGATCTTGACCATGCCAGCAAATGTTTTGCTGCCAGGTTTCTTGACTGGGCCTAAAGAAGCTACATTATCACCAGAAACGAGTACATCTCTCACAAATCTCCATTTCTACTTCACCAATGACTGCTGTTGTACATCTAAAGTTATATGCAGTCTAAGATAGCTTGATAAGCACCTCTGGATGTGATTCAGGGTCAAATGGGTTTGTCATGCTGTACATGACATGGTTGATAAGAGCTGAAATGTGCTTTCCATCACTCTTTAGTGCAGAGGCAAAGAATTCTTTGCCGACTTTGACTTCACTACTTCTTGTTCAGCTATACCTTTCTCTCGTAGCTTTGGCATACTCACGCAGAGCATGTCTTGCGAGGGTCAGTTTCCCATGCTTCTTTCTTGAATGCCAATTAAACTGCAACCCCCAAACTCATGATGTAGCTGTGCACCCAAGGCTTGTGAGCAGTGATGTGATAATTTTGGGACTGTTATATACTATAAACTCCGCTCCTTAAGGGGACATTTTTTAACTGTCTTCTGAAGGACGATACACATTACTGGCTGAATTCCATGTATCAACCAAAGTGCACAAAAGTAGCTGACCCCTGTAAACGGCAGTCTCTTGGCTTTGGATAATATCCTGAGGTTTTCATTCTGGCTGTTTCAGACCAAAGGACTGGAGCACCAATGTAAAACCCACTTGTTCACTTGAGAGCTCTTTATCAGGCTCCCTCACCAGAAGAACATTCACCAACATTTGGATGACTTAAGTCACCAATTTAAGGATGCATGAGGTACAGATCACAGCTGGAGGATTCTCTGCATCTTGGGGTCTTCGAACTATTTGAAGGCTTCAGTATCTGAGATATAGGTGAGAGGATTATTCTAGAAGGGGGTGGGTGAGATTCTGTGGCCTGCATTGTGCAGGGGGTCAGACTAGATGATCATAATGGTCCCTTCTGACCTTAAAGTCTATGGCTGTCTCTACACTGCAACTTGAAAGTAGGAATAAGAGATCCTCCGGAAAAGGGCTTATTTTCCGGAGAATCACGTCTAGACTGGCGCTTTTCTCCGGCTTATCCCCAAGCCGGAAAAAGCGGCAGCCATGTAAATGCAAATGCTGCGGGGGATATTTAAATCCCCCGCGGATTTTGCTATTCCGATGTGTCTAATCTGCATCCCTTTTCCAGAAAAGGGGTGCAGTGTAGACACAGCCTATGAGTCTATGAGTCAGGGGTGGGGAACCACAGGCCTGGGGCAAGATGCAGCTCCCAGCTTGCCTGGATCCAGCCCCCGAGGCTCAGGACTCCCCTCTACCATGGGGCTGGAACACACAAATCTACTAGCCACCCCCTCCTCCCTTGGCTCTGGTGTGTGAGGGGAATGTGGGGAGCGTCTTTCTCCTCAGTCAGGGGCTGCATCAGTGAGGATTTATTTATTTATTTAGCTTCTCAATTGTGTGTGGCCCACAACTGATTTTTTTTGTGGGTCAGCGCCCTCCCCCCACTCCCTGCAACCCAAAAATGGTTCCTCACATCTCACTTAAGTTCTTGCTTCACATTACAGTCATCTTGAACAGCATTAGATTATGTTGTCATGCCTGGAACAAAATTGTAGAACCATAGTATTTTTTTCTGATTGTGCCCGTAACTTGCTACTGGGACTAGTTTGCAGTTTCTACACCCGAGGGAAGTATAACTTTGTACCTTGGTTGTAGCTACAACAGGAGAAGAGCTGCTTGTGTCTCCCTCTGAACGACAGAATGACATCAACTGCCCATTTGAATGTGGTCTCAGCATCTCGCTTACTTGCGCTTCAACTAGAACCAACAGCAAAATTGAGATCTGTTTGTAGATCCGTCTGTACTATGTAGTACATGAGCAATAGACCAATTAACCGTTTTTTTCTATACTGCTTCATTTGTTCACTTTTCTATATAAACAGTCCAAGCTTAACAAGCTCTTTGGCCTTTGTGGCCAGCGGGGGCGGGAGGGGGGAACGAGCACAGGATGCAGCCCCCTAGTTGTATATACGATCATTGTCTAGGGTCTTCAATCAGCTGATAAAATGCATCGTATTATTGCAGAGTAATTAGATATTTTTGCTTTGACTGAAGTAGAAAGGAAAGCACGTTGAGTGATAAACTGCATTCTTAGCAGTCAAGTCTTCCACGGACATTCCGCTCAACGTGTTATCTGTTCTCTGAAGAGCTGCTTCCTTTAGATTGGTTGCTCTCTCAAATGTTTCTGTGCAGGTTGTTGTCTATCTTGTGTGTGTTTCTCGGGCAAACAATGCAGTCGCACTAATCACGGGAGGATGTGCGTGCTTTGGTGGCAGGTCAACATGATGTTCTCTGATTAGATTTCTGATTTCTATTTTCTTTCCTAGATTCAATATAGTTCTGACGTGTCTCATTCAGCTTGCTTGTGTATTTCTGAAACCAACCCCTATGATAGAGTATTGGTGACCGTTACTGAGGTATGGGGAGTCACCAGATCCTTCACTCCCATCGTCAGTCAGATATGACTTTCAGCAAGTAGAAGAGAAGGTTAGGGTTGCCAGGTGTCTGGTATTGACCGGTAAAAACATTCAGAAAACACTGGACTCCTAAAATGTCTGGCATTTTTTAATATTTTTTCCCTGGCCAGGAGGCGAAAATCCCAGGTGCTTACCTGGTTCCACTGGGGAGCAGTCTGGCCTGGAGCAGGGAGACAAGATGGTGGACAGCCAGCAGCAGGCTGTTAGGGCTAAAAAGCCTCAAAAGCATTTCTTAAAGGGGCCACACTGTGTTTTCTTTCTTTATTTATGTATTTATTTATTTATTTATTTTTGCTTAACAACTTTGGTTTCCCTCCTTTTTTTCTCAACAGAATTTTTTCCCCAGTGGTTTTTTTTCGGGGGAGGGGAGGTCGTTATTTTTGGTTAAACCATCTGGCAACCCTAGAGAAGGTTTACTAGTCAACAGGGTTACAGCATAGAACAGACTTGTCAGCACAGTAACCAGAATCAGTCAATACAGTCCATTTGAGGGAGAGGGGGCTCACAGCCAAGGCCTCTGACCCTCTCCCTGCACCCCAAAACCAAGACTAAAAAACCCCATTCTTAGCAGCCTGGCCTCAAGCCCCTTCTCTGCCTTTTGTTCTCTGTCCCAGGCAAAAGGTACCACCTGGCTGCACCTCCTCCTGGGCTCAGCTTACAAAGGGCATGGGTCATTGTGTATGGGCTGTGACAATGGTAGACTCCCACAGTGAGCATCATACCCAAAATTCCCATCACCATCTCGGTATTAGCACAGTGTTCCAGGAAACTGAGACACACATGCAGGATTGCTATAGGACAATAGAACTGACATGCAACATAACAAAGTGAATATAATCCCCACTTCATCACAGTGTAATATCATTTTAACTAGAAAACTCCTACGGTAGCCTTTAGTAGAATCCATCTCTTCTTCATCTCTGGTTTCTGCTGTCAGCATCACAGGATTCTGTCCAGCACTGGTTGTTTTTGATAATTTTTGCATTCTTTTGATTTTCTTCACGAATAATACATTTTTTTCAAAGCCTGTGGAGAGTCTTTTTCTCTGTGGTGTAAGCTTTGAGGGGTTTGTTTCCTCCATGTCTTTATATGCGGTAACTTCCCTGGAGAGGTAAAGTTCCTGAAGAATATTGTTAAAATTACCACCACTTTTCATTTTGTAAATGTATACAGATTTGTGCTAAATTAGATATAAATTAGATCAATCCGATAGCATCAACATTGTCATTTTTGTTTAGTGAGCTCTTTGAAGCCCAGTACGAAACAATGTATTATCACCTCTAACATAATACTGACCTGTGTATAAGAATCACCAAATTAAAAATCTGGAGCTAATAGTGTATGCATTGTCAATTACCAAATTAAATTCTTCTGCCAGGCAGATTACATGCTACATTGCGTGTACAAAAGTTTAGAAATGGACAAGCATTCCATTAGGAATTCAGGTACATTTATATACAATCTACAGCTTCAGTACATAGTAACCTTCAGCATGCAACTGATCTGGTCAGCAAATTTTAATTGAAAATATCTAATACTATTCTAATCATTTATGAGATACCTTGACAGTTAATAACATGCAATGTGAAAATATTTCATATTAATATATTGAAAAATGTTGACATTCAATCCATCCTTTTAACCACATTCTAAATAGCGTAATCATTTCTAAAAATAATATATACTTGCCCATGCAAAGCCAATCTTTTAATATGTTGATGCTTGCTAGTTTTGATCAATAAACACCATATTAAGGTGGTGAAATTAACTTCTGTTTCTGGATCTGTGCAAAAAACTTCTTTCATTTTTGGTATCATTGTTTCACCATGTCTACTGGCCTGTGGCTCCTCTTGGAAGCTTCATGCTATATCTCATCTAAGTGTGCTTTTAAATAGGGGGTGTTTATAGTATGGGTACACTGACCTGCAAAAAATGTGGGCTTTTGTGGAGTATTGCCCCATACCTAAATGTAATGGAGAATGTATTTATTTAAATATAAGCATGTCCCATAGTATGTGAACAATGCATTCATCAAGAACCATTGCAAAAGCCTCATGGATATGCTATTTGTTCCAGAAGTCAGCGTAACTTAAATCTGGGAAAGATTAATAGATTTTCCCCCCATCCCTCTTAAATAGCTGCATGTTTGCTAGTTAATGTGGTTGGCACAGTACAGCTTGAAATGTTTTATAGTCTCGCATCTACTTAACCTTTAATGTTTTCTGTCAACATCTATCATGACCATATGACCTATAGCTAGTAAAAAATGCCCTTGCAGGCTGCCAGATACTCTAATGGAATTAGGCCTTTAAAATAATCAGACCTGTCAAAGGGAATCCTGTAAGAGCTGTAAATGGTTTCTTACCTCTACTTGAGTATACACGTGACCCCTTATTTTAAAACCTGTAAGAACCAGTTTCCTTTCAATATAGAAGAACAAGTCCTGCACAGTCTTTTCTCTCAGTTCAGTTTTACTACAGGTTGTACTTCCCTTAACTGGGACTCTCGGGTCCGGCAGGACCACAGATGTTCCTGGACCAAAGAGTTCAGATATAAGGAGGTCTGGCCACGAGGCAGTAGTGCAGCAGGAGTAGGGGGGTGGGATTCACCAGGGAGCCCCGGGGTGGGGGGGAGAGAGAGGCGCCGCAGTGGGAAGATCTGGCCCCTGCAACTGGGCAGTAGCAGGGGACCAGCTGCAACCACAAAGCTCCAGCCCCGGCTATGCAACTCTGGCCCTGGCTGCAGCCAGGAAGGTCTGACCCTGGTGGCAGCCAAGTAGCTCCGGCCTGATTGTGCAGCTGTGGCCCTGACTGTGGAGTTCCGGCCCTGGCAGCAGCCAGGAAGCTCTGATCCCTGCTGCGCAGCTCTGATCCCGGCAGCAGCAGGACCAGTGGTATCTGGAGAGCTCCAGCCCAGGTAGCAACAGCTGTACAGGCAACAATGGGGCAGGCAGCGTGGGGCAGGCAGTGGTTTAGCACGGGCCATTCATGGAGGGACCTCACTTGGTACGGCAAATCCCCTTGTTCGGGACCAGTCAGGTCCCCAGGATACCAGACCAGAGAGTCCAACCTGTAGTATCTGATTCCCTACCCTTCTCCCTTTATTGCACCTGTAGCGTTCCCATTAACCGTCATGGACATTCTGTAGGTTTTTCAGTGGGCACATAGTCCCTTAAGTGAGCAATAACCACACTCCAGCACATGCATTTGTCAGTCCATTTACACGACGTGATGACATGAGTTAGAATGGAGTGACAGGCTTGCTTTGTATGGGTTTTTAAAATCAATGTTGTGCTCATGGAAGGTGTCGCGCTGACAGCTGCAGCATCTGATGTCATTGCTGATCTGTAGTGCAAGTATAGCATGAGCTGTAACGGTGCACATCTGCCCACGCTGCACCACCAGACTGCCTCAGCCTGAGCTCGCGGGAATACACTGCAGACACAGGGTTGTCTGCCCCAACCCAGTCCAGTCCTTGCTTCCCTGCTGGCGCTGCCCATGACATCCACTCTCACCTTGTCATTCACACCTAGAAATAGATGGAGTCTATCAAGATCTATACACACAAGCCCATAAGCAGCTGGTGACAGCATCAAGTCACTACCAAACTAGAATGTTTTTAGATAGGTACCTTAGGGTATGTCTACACTGCAGAGTTTTTTCGGAAAAACTATTGTTTTTCCGAAAAAACTTCACTTACATCCACACTGCAATCATGTTCTTTCGAAAAAAACCCTGAAAGTACTGAGGGGTTTTTCCAACATTGGTAAACCTCTTTCTATGAGGAAGAAGCCTTTTTCCGAAAGAGCTCTTTCAGAAAAAGGTGTGTGGGGATGGGGAAAAGGGAGTTCTTTCGAAAGAAGAGGAAAAAGCACAGGTGCCCTGGTGGCAACTCGGTCCATAGTAATCACAGCTTAAATGCGAGATAGTGTCCATTCAGTGCTTTTTAGGTGCGCTACGGCAGTGTAGTCACTCTCTTTCAGAAGACCCTTTTTCAGGAGATCTCTTAGCCTTAAAGGTGAAGAGCTCTGCTTTCTGATCACCAAGCCAGCCGCTCCCGATTGTGGCATTTGAATTTCGTATCAATTAATGGCAGACAACTCACCCTGGATTTTATTGCAGTGTTGGAGGCTAAATGGGTGCTTTTATGTCCTCCATCATCTAGGGTTAGAACGCTTCAGAACGTTCCTGTGAGGTAGGAAGTATTATCCCCAACTACATATGGGAAACGGAGGCAGTAGGCAGTTAAATGGCCTATTCCAGGTCACACAAGAGGTCTGTGGTTGAGCCAGGCAAGTTACTTCATCTCCACATCTCAGGTGTCACAATATAATGTTCTATCCACAGACCATCTTCCCTACTTACGGTGAGGTTGTAGGTGTGAAAGGATTAGTTTCAAATGGCTGGATTATGTTCGCATTGTTGTGATTCGTTAAAGATTAATCTGACTTGGACATGTGAAGGAACCGTGCTGCGCTGACTCAAAACACGAAGTATGAGAGTGACTCCAGGCAAAGATAAAGGGGGAGAAAACGAACTAAATGTGGCTTTTTGAAAATATGCCTTGTTTGAGACCTGATGTATGACTGATGGAGGGAAATGGCCTGCAGCCCTTGTATTTGTGTGATAAAGATCTTCAGCGTTAGTGAGTTTTCACATCTCCGTTATTCTCATGCAGCGTTACAGCCAGGCACGGGAAGACATGAAAAAGAAAAACAAAATTTGGTCCTTATGCTTGAACTGTGTTGAGGGGATAGAAAAAGGCCAGTGTGGGGCTCTTTAAAGGTGAAATGAATGGGGGCGCGGGATGGAGCAAAATCGTCTTTAAAGCAGAAGGAACAGACAGATTTCGCATCCTTCTGGAGTTGAAATTGTTCCTACTTTCTGACCAAAATTGTATATGGGAACTTCCAAGAGCACTCGGGCTCAATTCTGAGTCACAGTAACTAGACAGTAACTGACCTTTAAAATAAAACGGATGTGCTGCTTTTCCCTAGGGAGTCCTAGTCCCAAGGATTCTCCTTAGGCCCCCAAAATTACTACAGCCGGTCCCCGAGTTGCAACGGTCAATTTACGACCATTCCCATTTATGACCAAAACTCCCATTGAGCAGTTGTAAAGACGGTCCCCGAGTTATGAATGCGACCTGCGCTTACGAACAGCACGGTTGCAATGTAACTCAATGGGGTCCAAGTTACGAACATTTTGAGTTATGGCCAAGTGTTTGGTCCGTAACTCGTTCGTAACTCGAGGAGAGGCTGTATACAATAACCCTCCACACAGCATACGACTGTTTGTGAACACCCTACTGAAGACAACCAGCAAGGGTCATTGGAATGTGTTATGAGGTGGGCTACCCCTTCTCTACATGGTCAAAGCAGTATTCTCTATCCTGGGGAATCCAGGAGTGAGTGTAGCTCACCAGCTGTTGCTAGCTGACCAGGACTGCTGTGTTGGAGGCAATGTGCACCATGTAAAACATTATCCTGGGTGGCTGTGTCAGAGGATTCATTGATAGCTACTGCTATATTTTGTCACAATAGCAATTTGCTATTTTTCATTTAAAAATAATTGTCTGGGACGCTGGACATTTTGAGAATGTTTGGTGTGGATTAGAATTAAATCCTCAGCTGATGGAGAAATGGACTCCTTCCCCTCCCCCAGAGGAATAGGGACTAATGAGTTGCCATTGGTGGGATTTCACAGGTTTGCTGTAACTACAAGACCCACTTTCCACACTGCTGCTGCACAGCAATCTCCACACTATCAGCGGCTTAAGATGCCGGTTAAATGTTATTGGATGGGCTTAACGAAAGGGTGTTTATGTTTTTGTTTGTTTTGGGGTTTTCCCCCAAGTTGCAAACTGAAGGTCCTTTTGATTGAAACAAGGAAATCTGTGACTTAACTATTTGTTTCCGATCAGTACCTTATTCTTCCCCGTGATCAGACCATCCCTTGTCACATAATTTACTGCAATACCTACCAGTGCAGTATGTGGAGCCATTCATCACAATAATTTGTTGAAATCTGCCCAGGGCCAATAGTGACCTGATAATATTAGTTATTGACATCTGATGGCTGTTCTTTGGCATCTGTAAAATGAGCAGGTGGAGTCAGTCCATTTACTTGTGTGCCATCAGCTGCACAACAAAAACCATCATCACAGCCTCATTGACAGCGATAGCTGAAACAGCAAAGATTTGAGTGATCACTGAAACTGTACTCTCCTCTCTTGAGGGGAAATCACACCGGCACCTAGTCCAAGGCAGTGCCAAGACATGCATGAATATGGCTGAACTGTTAAAGGGAGACATGTATAGGATGCTTGTATCGTCACTGCTACTTTCCTTGAAACAGATGTCACCTCATTGCCCACTGTACTCTCGGTGGAGTTGTAGGAAGAGAGCCTGAGACATAAACCCTTGTATCAGAGGCCTGGTATGAGGCTTGAGGCCTTGGCTAGAGTAGTAGTTAAAGCTTTACTGATATATAAAAGTAGTACCAGAACATCCTGATCTCAAGGATGGTACAAAAATAGTCCCCAAGGATAACAGGAACACCCTGAACCCTTCTAAAAGATAAGGTCAGAATAACAGCATGTAATAGAAAAGTTTTCTTCCAACCAGCATGTAAAAGGTGAGGATGGGTGATGATGAGCCACATCAGAAGGCAGTAACTATCTCAGAGGGGCGATATATAACTTTGTTTACGTCAGTGTATAAAGATGTATCTCAGAGGGATTGTCTTTGGGTAGAGTAGGGAGGAACAGAAAGTACCATCATTCACTGAGCTGGTCCATTGTTACAGGCATACATGTGTTAGTGGTCCGGCAGAGTCAGTGGGATACTAGTATGATGTTTCATCAATAATAAACTTGGCCTAGTGCCTTCACACCTTGCTGGATTTTGTGCTCATTGGCAGTTCACTTGAGGTCTCGTATGCCAGCTGTCTGTGCACAACTGGGACAAGACCCAGGGAGAACACAAAAAGAACACACACATGCAGCCGAACATCTGGCTTACAGCATTCACATCAGTGGGGTAGCCCCATAGGAAACTGGACCTACATGTTTAAAAAAAAGATAATACCTGCCCCACATCCTTTATATTTATTAATGACCAACAAAACAATTAATGAGACTTTTCAAATACATTATTATAAAATGGGTATGTTAGTCTTTGTTATAAATGTGACCCTGCCTATGCACAGCATTTCTAGAAAGAGGAGATAGGATCCTTATTTATAATTTTGGCAGCATGGTGACTATTTAGAGTAGAAGCCAGCAGGGCTGATCAGCACAGCTCGCGGTAGGTACTACGATTTCTTTATCTGAAATCCCACCCAATTTGAGCCTAGTGGTCATTTCTACTGATACGTTCACTTACAACTCCACAGTTCTCAATTATAAATGCCCTCCTAGCAGCTAGCCCACATGCACACAGGCCGTTTGAACACTCAAAGGGTTTGTCTAAATCATCCTAGATACTGGGTGACAGGTACTTTACTTGAAATATGCATTACGTTCTGCAGCCATTTAATCAGTTTAAAGATGTACAAATGGCAGAAGGTGTCAGGGTGACCCAGAGCGGATTGAAATGAGAGAATTTATTTCAAGAAGACAGAATCTGATTGCAGAATAATGCCATGTGAGTGAAACACTTTATTTTTAAAGCGAAGTGCTAAATAAAGCCAGTGTGGTTCTTTTGCAATTCTGTCCTATTCACATACAGCTTTAGTTTTTACATTCTTCCTACATTTATATGACAACCTAACTTGTAAATGTGTCGGGAGGGGAGGTTGAAATATAGCAGCCAGTGTCTTACTGTGGAAGTAATATTTATTTATTAAATAGGTTACATTGGAAAATCTTTACTCTTCAAAAAGCATGTCTGAACATTTCATAGTTTCACACCATATCTTCCTTAAAGTATCTGTATGCTTTTAACTGTAGATAACTGTGGATCTCAGTTTCATGTCATTATGAAACACCCTCCTAATTATGCCATTTAGATCATTTGTATATTTCCATGATACTAGTTTGATTTGGATCAGGGACTTGTTCCTGGTCCAGGAAGGTCCTGATCCCTGAGGTAGGACAAGACCGACCTGGGCCCTGTGGTGCTAGTTCTGAGCTGAAGCTGTGATGAACTTGTTGCCACAGGGAAACCCTTTGGGGGGATGTGAAGAGCTGTGTCCACCTCTGGTTGCCAGGCAAATAGTTTCAACCAATACACCTGGTCAAAAAGGGACCTTGGTGGCTCCAGCCAGCACCACTGACCCGGCTGGTAAACATGTGTCTGGCAACGCCGTTAGGGCCCAGGGCGAATGCAGGCTCCCTACCTGCTGTGGCACCATGTGGTTCCTAGAAGTGGCCATTCCTACATGCAGGGAACTTTTGTGTGCTGATTCCTCCCCAAGTGCCAACTTCATAGCTATCAGTGGCCGGGAACTGTGACCAGTGAGAGCTGTGAGCACACACACACACACACACACACACACACACACACACACACACACACACACACATCTCTTCTCCCTGTCTCTACCTCAGAGCCCACAACACACACACACACACACACACACACACACACACACACACACACACACACACACACACACACACACACACATCTCTTCTCCCTGTCTCTACCTCAGAGCCCACAACCGCAGGGGCCTCTGTCACCCCACACACCAACCCTCTTCCCGAGCCTGGCGAAAGGGGACAGCTGGCAATTGAGGGCAGGGGGGTGGAGTGAGTGAGGCAGGGCCTCAGTGAAGAAGCAGGGCAGGGATGTTTGCTTTTGTGCCATTAAATAGTTGGCAACCCTATTCCTTCCAGAATCCATGTTAGGATAGGGGTCATCTTTGGTGAACATATTGGGTTCTCTTATTGTTTCAATGTTGTAATGTTTTTACCTTAAGAATGCATAAGAACTGTGTAGTACTTATATCTTAGCAATTACACCTGTTAACTATCTCTGAAGAGAAAGCAAGCGTGGATGGACAGCTTTTCTCTGCTGGGAATAACAGCAGGCAGGAAACATCCTAGTCAGAAGGCAGTGAGAGACAGTCTCCACCTAAGAACTGCAGTGCCCTTGCTGAACCCCTGAAAGAAAATACTGAGGCAGTTGCCCTGAAGCGTGATAGAAATATTGATCTGATCGGTATTGCGAGAAGAAAGACTACCAAAACAATAATGCATTCCAACCGCAGCACAGTATTATGGGACCACAGTAGGTGAATAAGTCTAAACTGAGTGAGTTCTGAGGGGGGAATATGGGATTTTACTATCATTTTAAAATTCGTAATAACTTCGGCAGTGAATAAGTCCACCAGGATGATAACGACACTCCCTCTGCATAACTTCCAGCAGGGTTTCTGATTCTTTTCATGAGCTCTGGAAACCTCTATACCTCACCAATTTTTTACACAGACTGGGATATGGACGTTTCTCGGGAGTACTTTGCGAGTATACACAGTGATGTCTCCAAGACCTGCGATAGAAGCAGCAATCCATAGTGATTCATTTTGCATAGTAATGGGGAAGAGAAAACTGATCTATACTTAAAACTTTCTGACAGTATAGTAATGGTGTTTAGAGGTGTGTGATTTTTTAAAATGATGTTTCCATACCAACTAAGCCCTAGTATAGATGCAATCATACTGGCAAAAAAGTGTTTTTGCTGGTAAAGTTTATTTTGCTCAGGGAACCAAAACACATACTGGAAAAAGCACTTGTTTGATGTTCTAAGCTACATCTATGTTAGGAGGAATTGCTGATATAGTTACACCAAACCTTTTCTAGGGTTGTGGGGTGAGTGAAAGATCTACTTCAATGGTCTCAAGTAGCAAAAGAGGCAAAAAATATTAAAATTCTGATGAATATCTCAACTTCTCAGGGACCACTGTTTTGGCAACAAAAGGCAGTTTTTGGCAACCAAATGTCCTGGTGTAGACAAGGCCTGACTAATCATACTTAGATCTTCCCTGTTGTTTGTTAATGAAGATAAGAATTATGAATATACTTAAAAGCTTATGAGGTTAGTTCAGGCTGCTTCTTCAAGTTCCCACAAAAGAAAAATAAAACTAATTCCCAGAAAGTCTCCTGTGGAAACTCTTCAATATCTAGCTAGAAACAGTCATTCTCCTTGTAACATTATGTTTTCCTTTATCTTGTGACATCCCTTTAGTGTCACAAGTAATAGTATTGTGCCAGTAAACCTGAATAGTCTGCAATTTTGCAAAGAGATAAAGAAAAAGATTTGAAGTGATTTAACTACACTAAAGCAGCTTCTCAGACTTTCTCATGTTTCCCCTTCCCGACATTATAAAGAAGCATAAAAAACCCATTTTTCCCCCTTTTGCAGGTCACCTTTAAGATGAGTCCTAGAGCAGCTGAGCATAACTGAGAGGTTTCAGTTTGGATGGATTTGATCCCACCCTAAATTTCATTTAAAGTTTCTGGTTCAGAGAACCACAAACAAATTCTTAACAGAACACAGCGGTATCAGGCTTGGCTCTGTTAATGATTGCAACTAGTGAGTTTCATGTTCTCTTTCTCTGAATTTGTAGTCCCTCAAGACTTGGCTCGAGGTCATTCAATCTCTTCTTGCTCTTTGGCCTACCTGGCCTGAATTTTCTCTGATAACTGTACTGAAGACTATGTCAGGTCAGCCAAGTTTCTAGCAATATATTCCCACTGCTGGAGCCTTGAGTGAAAATTCTTTCACATATAGCTTGTACTGCCTTTGCTTCCTCTGCTCTGCCACACTTAGACCCAGCCCTTGTAAGAAATTGATGCTTTTAAGGGCAAAACACACTTGCAGATTGAGGAACACTAGCCTAAAACCATATCTATGGGGCTTTAGTAAATTAATAGAAATTCAGTAAAGCCTTCTAGACCAACGCTGTCTTTGGCAGTGTTTAAAAATATATATATCTATTTGCAAGATCTTTGTAAAGACCAATATTTCTTCTTGCCTGTTTTTTCGCTGGCTTGTCTAGAAAATATCAACATATTCTTTTTACTTATCGTATAATGATTAGTAACTATCAGTTGTTTGTATCTAATCTTTGGTAGAATCTCTCTCCATATTCAGGAGGTCCAGTTAAGTGTGACTATTACTTTTAGCATTATATAATCTCTGCTTGGAACATCATGTTTAGCTTTTTTTAATACCTTGTTAATCCAATGATAATATACTATTGATGTTACAGTTAAGTGAATCCAAGCCATTAAATATAAATCTAGTGATTGACTAGCCCATTTTACAGGATAGGACTAGAATTCCTCCTATCAAGAAGCCTACTTTCAGCATAGCTAATCCTTTTATCTTCACTAAACCCAAACAAGGATTGTTTGTGCTGTGCTCAATTTCTATATGCAGCAACAATATTAACTTTAAGGTTCAAGCCATTTTTAGTCTGGCTACTTTGCTTTGGGTTTTTTTTTCTTCTGGAACATTTATGTTGTGTTTTTATTTGGGCATCAAAGTGACATCTTGGAGCAAAACAGGATCAAATAATCAATGGTTTTGGTTAATGTTTTTATTTTGTTTTTTTAAATCTTACCGCCAATGCTTTTGTAAATGGCATCCTGTCCTTCATGTCCCATGAATGAGTGTTAGGAGTTTCTGTTTTTTAACAAAGCAGAGAAAAAAAATTCTGACTAAAATGAAAGCGCCAATCCTGCAATAGACTGAAAGCAAATGGAACTCAATGCAGGACAGGTGCCTGATACTGCTAAGGATCCTGACCCTATAGGCCAGGGGTGTCCAAACTTTTTTCAAAGAGGGCCAGATTTGATGAAGTGAACATGCGTGAGGGCCGACCATTTTGCCTGACATTCTTTGAACCATTAAAATTAAATGCAAATTAACTATTTTATGCAAAGTTTATTGCAAACGGCATACTTTTCATTTCGTCGCATGGATGACAAATCTAAACAGGTGTTAAACCACTCTGCCTTTCATATCTGAAGGCCAGATGAAAAAAAAATCCAGGAAGCTGAAATATATGTCAGGAACATTGTAAAGTACATTACATATTATTGGTAATAAAGGTTGTCTGTCAACTTTTAAGTTAAAAAAATATGAACAGGAACATAACACCAAGTATACATGTTGTGTCCAAATATATTTATAACTGATTTAGATCAACTGACATTAACTGAGATTTTACAATGTATTCATCTCAATACATATGGATTCGTTGGGGGCCATAAAAGATAGATATTGCCAAATTACCTGTGGGGCCGTATTAAACCGGAACACGGGCTGCAATTGGCCCGCGGGCCGGACTTTGGACATGCCTGCTATAGGCCCTTATCTACATACATCGAGCTAATGAAGTGATGGGGATCTCCATGTATGCAGATTCCTTTGCACTAAAGAAAGGTTGAGTGTGTCAGCAAGAGAGAGGACGATTGTATGTAAATCTTTAATCGTTTTTGTTAGTCATACATCAGAAAAATCAACACAAGACTTTTTTTATCCCATTACAAATATTTAAAATACAGCAAGAA
The DNA here is from genome assembly GCF_049634645.1 of Pelodiscus sinensis. Classification (NCBI taxonomy): domain Eukaryota; kingdom Metazoa; phylum Chordata; order Testudines; family Trionychidae; genus Pelodiscus; species Pelodiscus sinensis. The sequence goes on from NC_134718.1 coordinate 12,131,690, forward strand.
AACAATACACAATAAAAAAGGAAATATGCAGTATATCAAAGCAATATTTATGCCAGGGTTGGGGAACATTTTTTGGGTCAGGGGCCACTGACCCTCAGAAAAATCAGTCGGGGCTCGCACACAATTGAGAAGCAAAAAAGAAAAACCAAACCGTCACTGATATGGCCCGCAACTGAGAAAGACACTTCTTCATACAGCAGAGTCGAGGAAGACCAAGGCTAGTAGGTTTTGTGTGCTCCTGCCCCATGATGGGATGGTGGTGTGGGTGGGGCGTGGGCTGGATCCAAGCAAGCTGGGGGCTGTATTCAACTCCTGGGCCTTAGATTCGCCACCCCTGATATACATGAAGAAATACAGTGAAGAAAATTGTTTGTTGCAGTAATTCTGTAACCTGGTCTATTTGCACCACATAAAAATGGCATTGCCAGCCACCTGAGTCCAAAATAATGACAGCTAAATAAGCAATGGAACACCCACAAAACCACAGCCATTATGGTTGAAGTCAAGAGGACCCACCTGTATATGGGTAATTATCAATCAGTACAACTGTGGAACAAATAGCACCTGATTCTGATCTCACTTATTCCAGAACAGATCAGTAGTAAATTCATAAGTCAAAGCAATTGTGTACTGGTGCAGGTCAGATGGGAATCAAACCCCATAACAAAATATCCGGTATTTTTTCAATGTCTCTTTTGGCTGCACATGTTCATACTCAGTGGCAACAATGATGTGTCTTTAGTTGTCATTTTAGCTTAAAAACAAAACCTTTGGGCTACGTCTAGACTGGCATGATTTTCCGCAAATGCTTTTAACGGAAACGTTTTCCGTTAAAAGCATTTGCGGAAAAGAGCGTCTAGATTGGCACGGAAGCTTTTCCGCAAAAGCACTTTTTGTGGAAAAGCGTCCATGCCAATCTAGACGTAGTTTTCTGCAAGAAAGCCCCGATCGCCATTTTCGCGATCGGGGCTTTTTTGCGGAAAACAATACCGCGTTGTCTACACTGGCCCTCTCGCGCAAAAGCATTTGCTCAAGAGGGCTTTTGCCCGAACGGAAGCAGCATAGCATTTCTGCAAGAAGCACTGATTTCAGACAATAAGAAGTCCGTGTTCTTGCGGAAATTCAAGCGGCCAGTGTAGACAGCTGGCAAGTTTTTCTGGAAAAGCGGCTGATTTTGCGGAAAAACTTGCCAGTCTAGACACAGCCTTGCTGAATTAAAATGTAAAGGGTGAATACAGTGCCAACTCCAGATTAAGAAACCTGCACATTTTCAGAACTTTTTTTTGCCTGATGTTATGCTAGATCTGCTTAGACAGATGGGCAAATGTACCTGAGCGACTTCTCTGCATCACAGCTGTACCCATTAGTCTGCATTTGCTATTGAGTCTCTCCAGTGCCATATGCTCTTTTCTTTAAATAAACAGGTAGTTAGGACAGATGTGAAAAGCAAAACGACATGAGCAGAGGCATGATTCTGAACCAGAATCAAATGATTAATCTTGACAGTCTAGTAGTCTTTTCAGAGCACCAGTTTGCAAGGGGACTGAATTAGTATGTGCTGTACACTTTCTTTCATTGTCCTTGTTAATGGAAGGGTGATTTTCATCCAATTGTAATTTCAGTTTCTATCTGTCTTCTTACAATTCATTAGTATTTATAATTCCATCCCTTTTAAGCTTAGTGGCTTGTATATTGCTTACTAATATGATTCAAGAATGCTGCTGATCTGTTTAGTAGACAGTCCCAGTCAGTCTGTTCATCATATGGATCCGCACAACAAATTTTTTTTCTATTTAATTTAATTTTATGAGGTGTACAAACTCACTGAGGTAAATACTTATTCTTTTTTTTTTAAATAGTGCTTTAGAAAATGATAGCATTATAAGCATCAATCATAAACACACAGGGAATTACCATACAATTACAATAGCAAAACATCAGCCAGAGATGTAATCATGTAGACAAGTACAATGTAGCAATAAATCCAAAAACAATTGCAAGATTTACTGTGGAATTATTCAAAATTTGCTTAATGTTTATCAGAAGTGTGTCAAAATGTTAGAGGAGATAGGACAGATTGTTTTAAACATACTATTTTCTCCACTTGATAAAATAACACTGTAAAGTTCAGAAATGTCCCTGTACTATTATTAGATCTAAAACTTGGAACTTTAAACTGTAATTTTTAGTCAGAAAAGTCACTGAAAACAGCCTCTTCTAGTTCTTCATTGCTCTTCTCTTTTGGGTTCTTATCTGCTTGCTTTGCTATTGTTAGGCTTGAAGATAAAATACAGCATTGGAAAGTGAATTGGGTTTTAGTCTCATGAATCTCCAACTACATTCTAACTTTTTCCCCCCACGGTGATGTTAATGAGCAAAAAACACAATCTGTTTGTTTGTTTGTTTGTTTGTTTGTTTGTTTGTTTGTTTGTGGAAACTCAGGGCAAGATTGTAGAACAGCCCATTGTAAGATCACTCTTTGCCTTGCAAACTGATCCGATTTGATCTGAATATCACTGAGAGGGAATAAATAAAAACCCTACCAATCTCCTTTCTAAAGTTATCATACTTAAATCCCCACATTGAAACAGGTTAAGTCCTGGGATTTGAGTTCAGTTCTAATGTATATTCTTTGTGAGTGACTTTTCATCTGATGATGATGTTGCCATTTGTGTGTTGGCACTTTTATTTCAGGAGGAAATAATAACATTGTCAGCGTTCTCTTTATGTGCCTACTGCTATGATGATAAACGGTAACTCAGCAGCTCCGATTTACATGGTATTGCAACAGCAGCAATACAGGTATAATTATGCCGAAAAAGGTACAGCAAGCCAACCGGTTTGTATTAGGCTGCTCTAAGTTATGAGGAGTATATGTTGTGAAAGGAGTGAATATATGACTACCAGTCTTTCGTCAGAAGGTAACAGAACTGATAGAAATTTCTAGTGATCCCCTTGCAAATCCAGACCCAGGGAATGCTGCAAGGGGCAGAGGTAGGACCATAGCACACAGGTCTGTGAAGATTCTGGGTAGTGCCGTGGACCTAAGTTCCTGCTAAGCTGTGCGGCTGCATGACTACCTAATGAGCAGGGCTGCTGCGCATGGAGCTGCAGCAGCTGAAGGAGAGGCACCCCTCCCCTGGCCGGGCAGCTCCCTGCTGGGGCTGGAGGAGCACACCTCTCTCTCAGCCGCAGCAGCCCCCTGCGTAGGCAAGGGGAGAGGCATGTTCTTCTGGCCACAGAGGGGAGCTGCCCGATCCCCTTCCCACAGCGCAGTCCTGCCTCACCAGAGCTCCCATATCTGTGGAGAGGCGCCTCACACCTGGTCTACAGCTGCTGCAGTGAGGGAGGACAAGGGGGAGCCTGTACCCAAAACTCCTCAGTCCCAGCTCCATCCCAGATCCTGCACCCCTAGCAACAGCCTTCACCCTTGCACCCCAACACTCTGCCCCAGCCCTGACCCCGTTCCCACACCCCTTCCCCCCCAGCCAGAGCTCTCATCTCCCCTCAATCCTGAGCCCCCTCCCCTTGGCCTCACCTCTACCACAGTTTGTCCAAGTGCAGAATGAATTTTGTTATATGCACCAGTATGGAGGAGATGTGTCACACATATTGGTGCACAAAATTCATTTTGCACATGGACATAAAAAAATTAGAGGAAACACTGCCATGTACCCATAGGTTATCTTAGTTATGCTGGGGGCTGCAGAGCATTCCAGCATCAGTAAAATGCAGTTGACTTAACGCCACCTTGCTGTCTGAGTTCTGTGCTGGACCTTTTAGAGCAGGGGTGGGCGATAATTTTTTAAAGGGGGTCACTTCATGGATTTCAGACGTGCACACGGGACACCCCAGAAGAGGCGGGACCTCTGGTGGAAGAGGCAGCATCAGGAGACTTTGTGCACTTCCCCATCCCAGGTCCTGTGGTATCCCGAAATAGCTCTGCAGTATAGACGTGGCCACTCTAAGCTGGGAGGATGAGGTGGGAGGGGTCATTTCACATGCTGCCTGTCCAGCAAACAGGCAGCTGCTATTGACCGGAAACTAGCCAATGGGAGCTACTGGGGGGAGGAGGGGAAGGTGGGAGCAATGTGAGAACCCTCTGCCGCCTCCTCCAGGCTCATGGCCCTGCAGCAGCTGGTTTCGCCAAGTGGAGGCAAGGCAGGCAGGTAGCCAGCTGAGGATCTCACGGGACAAATCTGGTGGCTTGGCAGGCCAGATCCAACCTACAGATCATGTTTGCCCAGCCCTGTCTTAGAGGCATAATCAGAATCTCGTCCAAAGGGGTGAAATCCAGGTTTCACTGTGGGAGTTTGTTTCTTCTCCTACCTTTTTTTCTCCCAGAAACTAAACTATGAAGAAGCTAACAAATAAAATCAGTATATTTGACTGGTGCATATACTTCGGACATCATGGCTAACAACTTTTGCTAAGTTCAGTTTCTAGTTTCAAAAAGATACCCAGCTTCCCTTTAAAAATGAAGTGTTACTATTTGTGATGGGCATACACGGCTTGCAGTTGTCTTTTTGTCATGCGGACATAATACCATCTCACATCATGTTTCCTTCATCTCTTTCTATTAATTTTTTATGAACTTCATCAGAAATGTAAGGCACAGAACTGTTTTCATACTGACAGTTTTTATGCTGATTAAACATTGGAGAAACCAAAACAAATAATTGCCTTGATGTACACACTGCCTGGAATGAACAGCTTGCTTTGAAATGTACCAGTCCAGCACACTGCATAGGCAACAGTCTTATATAATGCAACTGGTTTTTTTTCTGACCCTTGATTTCCTAATCTTATTTTTTCTGATCCTCTGACTTGATTTGTTGTCCTTTTTAGCCATTAGTCAGACAAGTAATTCAGACACACTACTTTATTGTGAAGGTGAAAATCAAAGTAGAATATTAAGTAACATTGATTTGAAGGCTCTGAACTCCCACGATATTCCATGTTTCAGCAAATGGGTAAAATTGTATGATTTGTTCTCTTTCTTGCTTTATGTTCTTATATACTGCAGATACAACTACATAATCAGAATGTGCGCACTCATGCGCACACACTGAGGTACCTATAAGTGCCCCATACAAATTAAGAGTTGCCTAATGCATACAGTCAATTTATGTCCCCATTTTTTTTAAATCCTTTTTAATGTCACAGGGGACGTACTCATTCACAGAAGCATTTAATCATCTTTTGAATTCTGTGGGCTCTTGGCATCAGTGATATGTTGGTTTCACATAGTAACTTTTTGGCTTATGTGAAAAAGGAAACAGGAGCGCCCAATTTCCTTCTTCTGTACAATTCATTATTTTGCATACCTCCTCTGTCCCCTTATTTGTCTTCTTTCTAAACGGAACAGTCCCAACCCAAGTTAGCTCAGCAAGTTCTGTTTGGCATGCTGTTTGGTTGACACACAAGAGTTCTAGCAGTTTATATCTCTCATATACTAGTGTATAGTTGTGTTGTTCTTGGATTTTAATGATAATTTCTACCAACTTCTCTGCCACTGAAGCAAGGTCTATTGATCTGAAATTCCCATGGCAGCCCCCTAACACCTTCGCTACTTATTAAAGGGAGGATTTCCTGTTAAGTGCAAATAACAGACTCGACATAGGAGGAGGGGAAAACTTGGTGATACTGCATTTCACTCTAAGCATAATAATCAAATTATTGCTAATACAGAATGTGAATTATTTATACTCCATAATTGTAAACTGATGGCTGTCACTGGGGTGGAACTGCAATATAAAACCTTCCTTTTGTTCTAGAGCTAGTCAACAATACTGGAATTGTCTACACAACGAGTCCTGTAGCACTGTAAAGACTTAACATATTGATTTGGACATAAGCTTTTTTGTGGCCTGGAGTATTGTAACACAACTACCCTTCTGAAACAGGCAATGGTCTGTATTACTAAGTATTAATTCATTGGCAACTTTTAAAATGGTTTATTCCTGAGGCTCCAATGGCTTGGCAGTCAGAAGGGAGGCTTGAAGGCAAAGAAAAAGCTGGTGTTTTGCTGACATTGTACTGCAAGTCAGCTGTCTGCTGGGGCTCTCTGTTATTATAAATACTGTGCACTGACTCATGGTCTAGTGGCTCAACAAGGTCAGCTTGAGAAAGCAGATAAAGGAGAAAGTAGTGTCTGCCTGCTGTTTGTGCTGCACTGGATAGATGGACTCTGTTCATTTTGCATGTGTGTTTTTTTAATTCAACGTTCCCTACTGTAGTCATTCATACAAAGGGTGCTTTTAAACGAGTAATGAGTGCTTTCCGTCTTGGCAGTTACTTATACTGAACTTTGTCTAGCGCTCTTTACGATTCACTCATACAAGACCTAAAATAGTCAAGACTAATAGAGGGGAGCAAAGCTCTGTCTGGCTCATGCTGTTTCGAGGAAAAGGGACTCTCAGGGGGAAAACACCCTGCAAAGACGTACAAATTATGCACTGTCTCTTCTGTCCATGAATAGTTTCTCTTGTGAGAGAACTAGGTTGCATTTCTGGACAAGCAGCCAAATCTGTGTAGCTAGGGCTTTTCTCCCCAGGCTCACTTACAAAACTTGTTTTCATAAGAACAGATGGACTTAAATAGGTCTGGGGGTTCTACAGAGTGAGTGGCCAGCCAATCTTTACCTTAGATCATTGGCTCTCAAGCTTTCCCATACTAGGACAGTCCTCCTCTAGAGCCAGGATGTAGCTGGTATCTATCTCCCATTTAGCAGGAGGGGAAACTTGTCAGGGTGTGGCCGATGCTTGCCGACAGGTTGCAGGGGTCAGAGCTGCAGAACCAGGGACATGACGTGTACACAGCTACTCAGGATGTGACCTGCATGCTGGCAGACTTGGCTGTGCAAAGCCAGGTGGGAGCTACCGCAGGAAAGCTATGAGAGGCACACTACGTGGCAGCTCCTTACTAGTCAAGAGGGTACCCCGGAATATCAGGCTGCCTCACTTACTGAGATGGTTAGTACTTCATGGTGCTGATTATTCTTGCATTGCACTTTGAATCAAAGTAAATTTCAGATATGGTCTATTTTGAACAGGGACGCTATGACATAGTGAGGCCAAGTGTCTGGCTCATGATTGCATGGACACCTGATTCATGGCGTTCATGCTCCAGGAGGGCAGAGGAGGAGTGGGGACGGAGCACGAATCAGCAGAGTCATGGTGCTCCAAAAGCACTGGGTGGGAGGGGAAAGAGTGGGAGGAGGGGGACTCCAGTTTCCCAGTACGTGAGAGGCACATGGGGGAACGGGGCAGACACGGTGCGCAAGCCACAGGTGGAACCCCAGTGGGCCACAGGTTGCCCACCACTGATTTAGAGGATGTTTCCAGGAAGTGCCGATTTGTGTTGGGGTGGGGAGGAGAGAATATCAATGCATTTATTGGCTTAGTTGCCATTTTGTGAGCTTTGCTAAACTGGTTTTCAGTCCCCCTTTCATTTGCAAAGTGCGGTTTTCTAAGATGTGTGAAGATTAGAAAGAACTTATTGAAAATGAAAAAAAAAAGTATTAGTTAAAGCTAGAAAATTGCAGACAGCTTATGCCACTTATAAAGAGTGAGCTGTTCCGCAAGAAAAAAAGACCCTTTAATGCCATTATCTGTAACTTTAAGATTTCTAATCTAGTTACTTATAACCACTCTTCTTTGGAGCATCTGAGCTCCAGATCAACAATGACAAACAACCTGCCAAGCAATTTGAAATTTCTCTCCCTTCTTTCATACAGGAGAGCGAATTCAAATAGTTGACATCTGACAGCGATTTGAGGCTTTCTTTGAAATAAGCCATTGATCTCTCTCCCCTTGCTAGTGAACAGGTGTCTGCACTTCCTAAATTACCATTACAAGTGGCACTCACGGTTGTAGCCCCAATGAGGAGACACGTGATTAAATGGGCAGCAGACTGAAGTGCCCTCTCTGCAAATGCGCAGTGCTTTGCTAGGGGTGGGGACACTGGTTGTGAAAGTGCTCGTGTGTGTTCTCTGTATTGTGACTTTTCGGTGGTTAAATAGAGGGCCTTAGTCTCTAAGCTTGTCACTCCAGAACCTTTCATGAGCCACTAAATTCACATTAAGAAAAAGTTCAGTGACTCTAGCACCCTTGAGAGTGGCTGATAGTGGTACTAAATGTCATAAGCCTGTGAGAAAAATGGGGCTTTTCGACTACCTGAATTCAAGTTATTCTACAGTTCACCAATGCAGGGGAGGCTCGAGGAATGAAGCTAGAAAGAACATATTTTAATGACTTTCGGTATGATAACTACACCTTGCTAAAAAATTATCCTATCATAGAAGAGTTTCATTGCTTAGGAGACTTAAACCCTGTGGTGAGAGACTGAGGGTATGTCTACACTACCCCGCTAGTTCGAACTAGCGGGGTAATGTATGCATACCGCACTTGCTAATGAAGCCCGGGATTTGAATTTCCCGGGCTTCATTAGCATAAGCGGGGAGCCGCCATTTTTAAATCCCCGCTGCTTCGAACCCCGTGTAGCGCGGCTACACGGGGCTCGAACTAGGTAGTTCGGACTAGGGTCCTATTCCGAACTACCGGTACTCCTCGTGAAACGAGGTGTACCGGTAGTTCGGAATAGGCACCCTAGTCCGAACTACCTAGTTCGAGCCCCGTGTAGCCGCGCTACACGGGGTTCGAAGCAGCGGGGATTTAAAAATGGCGGCTCCCCGCTTATGCTAATGAAGCCCGGGAAATTCAAATCCCGGGCTTCATTAGCAAGTGCGGTATGCATACATTACCCTCCTAGTTCGAACTAGGAGGGTAGTGTAGACATACCCAGAGAGAGAATGTGTGTAATGCTTCCTATATGCTGTTTGTTGCCAGTTTTTTGATGTGGGCAGGAAAAGGCTGACCTGACCAAAATAAATCATCATATCTAAGCTGTATCAGTGCTTTACGCCACGCTCGTTAGGCTGCATTTTAATACCCAAATGACATTAGTAGTTACAGAGGGAAATTTCATCAAGCTTTCTTTGGTTTACAGCTTTTGAGAAGAGGATCTTTTGTGTCATTTTTGTCTTATATCACACTGTGGTAAAATCTGAGTGTTCAATTCATATATCTGTTTTGCAGGTAGGGCTGGTAGGTCCTGCTTGTTGTAAAAGTAGCCTGTGACTTCCTATTATTAGCCCCTCGTTTCAATTGCTTATAATTTTGCTAAATCTTAGTCATTTGGTTTGAAGCTTTATGTGACTGGTGCCTGCCTTGGCAATCTATGTAATTTTTAGCCAACATGGTCCAGACATTTATATGAATAAAACAAGGACAAAAATATAGTTTTGTTTTTTTAAAAAGGGTGACCTTCTTTTTGAACAGGTCTCATGCCCCGCACTTTGAATTAGGGACTTGGAATCTGGCAGAGGGTGGACAGAGATACAGACATTTGGCTATCTCCTTGAAAACCTCCCCAAATTTGGCCAATTATAAGCCTTTGAAAATTGCAGTTTGAAGAGGCTCCATAGCAACTTCTTCGATTTTAGCAGCTCAATCTCCAAGCAGTCTGCCCTCCCTGTAATCGCAGCTCTCAGGCCTTGTCTACGCTTACCAGGAGACTGATGCCGCAAAGATCGATCTCCCAGGGGTCGATTTAGTGGGTCTAGCCAAGGGACAAGTACCAGAAGAGCGAGGAGCTAGTTTCTCCTGTGGTCGCAAAACTCCCCCTGGTGGCACTCGGGCAGCGTGCAGGGGGAAGCCACTTGATTTGGACAGAGGGGAGGGGGACAAAAGTCAGACTAGAGGAAGAGAAAAGAGTAGAGGGGGAAAGGTGGAGAATCTGGGGGAGAGGAACTGGCAAGGGTAACAGGCTGGGCCTCGTTGAGCAAAGGGACTGGTGAAGGGAAGGCTTACTTTGCCTAGAAACACACCGACTATAGGTCTCATGCATTGTGCTTCGTTGTCCCCTTATGGTGAGTTGTTCTCTCGTATTTAGTGAACAAGCTGTAGAGAAATGTCGTTTGTATACAGAGTTCTAACTGGTCACTGTCTCCCAAGTTGTTTGGGAAACAGGTTTTGCAATGTAAAATGTTTGCCTGGATCGCATTTATTATCTTCAGTAGTAGAAAGCAGAACTATTTAATTCACCTAACTCATTTCGTTTTCCTGAGGAAAAAGCTCTAGAAGCCATAACATTTCTGCTCTGAAATATTTGAACTGTTTTCCTAATTGTTTCATTGCCTCAAAGTCTCTAACATGCTAATCAACAGTGTCCTGTAGAACTGAACGTCTGAGGAGTTTTTTTATACAGCATAGTTATGAACTCCTGCCTCAGGGCTTGAACGTTCCTCCTTGGTAGAGGTAAAAAGGAAACTTTCCCAGGCAAGTTTTATCGGTATTTAATACAAGCTTTGATTTAAATATATTTCTGTCATTAGGTGTGATGATAGCCTTGCAAGCATAAACCAACCGTTGGCCTTCTGTTACTTGTGTGTTTGTCACAAGATGCTTGTTTTAAGCACATGGAATTCATGTTTTTACCTGCTGTGTTTATAGGCCATTTTTTGTAAGCGTATATAGTTCCCAGAATATACTTACTTTACACCAATTCCATGTACCATCTGGCTAGGTGATGCATTCTCTTGTAGCTGACTAGATTGTTTCTCATTACTTACTTTGCCTCCCAATTAATGGCTGTTCTCTGACACTTTGATACGTTTGCTCCTTTTGCTGCCAACAGTCATACCACTTATTTAAATATATAGCACAGCTTATTTTGACTTGAGACACTAACTGCAGTCAAATGCCAAACTTCTGTAGCCAGCAGCCACATGGCTCCATGTAGAAGAATAGGACCGGCTCTCAGAATTAGACGCACCTGATACATTCTTGTCATCTCCTTCCTGCTTTTAGGTATTTGTGGCTTGCATCTCTTGCCCCTTGCCACTTTTGGCTTGCTTTGGATTTTAATTTTTCACATTTTGTGATCTTAAGAGTTAAAGGTTGACTTACGCAGTGCTTTGGGCACTATTCAACATACCATGCCAAATTAGCTGGGTTCCCATGGTGCAGCTGGTGAGCTCATTCAGGGTACCACAAGTTAGCAATTTAGACTGCATTGTGAATTATCATAATTTATGCAAGATCACCATATATTTTAGCTGGTAGCACATTAAGGACCGATACTCCTTCCTGATCATGTAATATCCGCGCTATAACAAATGCCACTGCTTTCCTGAGATTACAATGTTAACACTGTTACTTATTATTTGCTTAATGTTCATGCCCAGCTGAATATCTCCATTTTGCTAAGCAGACAGATACATGGAAAGACACAATCCCTGCTCCAGAGAGCTAAGCAGATTTCTAACTTAGTCCTTTCACTTACTTTTAGTGATTTCTTTTCACCACTCATATATGGCTATCTGATAGATCACTTGCACGTTTTTGTAGTTATAGTGGTACTTTTTATTTATCTGGTTTTTGCCTTGATAGAATATATGAGCTCTAGTAGATGCAAAAAGAAAAGTACATCATCAAACAGGAACACAATTAAACCGATAAAAGTAATTTACTGATAAAATAGTTCTAGAACCAACTTCTGATCTATTTTAAACGGAATTTTCAATATATTTCAAGGCTCTATTTAGAATTTAGGTTTAGTTTATTGAGCGTCTGGTGTTTATAGAAAAGTATAATCAAAACTCGTGTCCAGACTGCAACTGTGCACCACAGGAGTCTGGATTTCCTGGAAAACACAACGGAATAAGTAAAAATATTTTCTCCTTCCTCTGAAGCTTCAAGTTTGGTCACTTTTCCTCTCTCATAATAATTTCTCATCTCTTTGCCTGAATACCTTACCCTTAACTTAGGCACGTATTCTCCATTTAAAAAGAGAGTTAGTGTTCTTGTGTAGTGACTGATCTTTGTTTCTTTTGTTTGTTCCTCATCTTGGTGCTCAAAGGGCCAATTATTTTCTTTTTAAAAAATCACTTCGTTTGCTGTCTGCTGTCAAGGAACCATCTAGTTAGTTAAGATCTCTAACTTAGAATGCTTATTTTATTTCATCGTGTCATCTCTGGTTTTATTGTCTGTAGACCTGGGGGTTACAGTGGATGAGAAGCTAGATATGAGTCAACAGTGTGCCCTTGTAGCCAAGAAAGCTAATGGCATATTAGGTTGAATTAAGAGGAGCATTGCCAGCAGATCCAGAGATGTCATCATTCCCCTTTATTCGGCTTTGGTGAGGCCGCATCTGGAGTATTGTGTCCAGTTCTGGGCTCCCCACTACAAAAAGGATGTGGACGCATTGGAGAGGGTCCAGCGGAGGGCAACCAAAATGATTAGGGGGCTGGAGCATATGACTTATGAGGAGAGGCTGAGGGACTTGGGTCTGTTTAGTCTGCAGAAGTGAAGAGTGAGGGGGGATTTGATAGCAGCCTTCAACTTCCTGAAGGGAGGTTCCAAAGAGGATGGAGAGAGGCTGTTCTCAGTAGTGACAGATGGCAGAACAAGGAGCAATGGTCTCAAGTTGTGGTGGGAGAGGTCCAGGTTGGATATTAGGAAAAACTATTTCACTAGGAGGGTGGTGAAGCACTGGAATGGGTTACCTAGGGAAGTAGTGGAGTCTCCATCCCTAGAGATGTTTAAGTCTCGGCTTGACAAAGTCCTGGCCGGGTTGATTTAGTTGGAATTGGTCCTGCCTAGAGCAGGGGGCTGGACTTTATGACCTTCTGAGGTCTCTTCCAGTTCTATGATTCTATGACCAAATAATTCTTTCAGTCTTCTCTTACACCAAGTTCTTTGTACTTTTTTACGCATTCATTTTATCTTATATGCAGTTCATCTTGGCTTAGCCATGTTGCATCCTTCTATCTTTTTTGATTCCTAGATTTTACCTAGTTGAATTTGCGCTACTGCCATTTTAATGCTTCTTTAAACATGTTCTACTTTTCTGTCTTAGTTTATTCCAGACTTTAATATCATGAGCTTATTCTGTATCTTTTGAAAGCTGTAAGCCCAGTCCTCTTGAGGTGCTGCCTTTTATGTATGCTTCAGTGAACTAGCCTTCTTCATTTTATATTGTTGATTGCTAGATTCTTTTTCTCAGCCTCTACTCTTTTTGAATATGCCTGACTACTTTCTAGGACTAAAACCAGAATAGCCTTTGATCTTTATTGGTGTTGATCAAAATGTGCAACTAAGACCATTCTACCATCGAAATCAAATGAAATTGGAGCGATGGCCACTTCAACCAGCTGATGACCTCGTTCCATGATTGTTCAAGATGTTACAAACAATTTAGTGAGGTCTGAGCACAGCCCTGAAAGGAGTTTGAATCTTTATTCCAGCTCTGATGTTGATTTAAGCAATATCCTTGTTTTGAAGGATGCTATGGTCAAATCTGCTAGTCATCAGGAACTAACACTGAAGTTCTAGTTTGAAGCATACTTACCCTCCAGCACAGTTCTCTTGCTTCTTTCCAAGGCCCCTTTGAAGAGCCCTCTCCTATATTCATGGCCAAGCTCTTGTTCTTTCCTAGCCCGCATGTCCGCTCTTCCCCAATGAGGGAGACAGTGTGGCTTCTATCAGCAGAAAGGTGCCCAAACACACTGTAGGCAGGAGCACCAAGCAGGTTTTTTCTCCCTGGTGCTGTGTACACTCTGGATTTCTCTTCATTCCGTCTTCGGAAAAATCTTCAGGTTGAACCTCTCTAACCTGGCACTCTCTGGTCTGGCAACATCAGTGGTTGGCATGATTTTAGTTATCCACATGTCCACTTATCATGGGTGTGGCCAAGTTTCCCGTGGTTCCATAAAATTTGTTTACAGCCACCTGTCCTGGCTCTCAGTGTTCGGTGCTGTTATTTAGCTCTAATGTATCCCTAAATGGCATCTAAGAGACTAGTAAGAAGTGGAAGTGTTGGTAATGCTGCTAGGTCCGGTAAATTCTCTGGTTCAACACCGGTCAGGTCCCAAGAGTGCTGGACTAGAGAGGTTCAACCTGTAATCCCTACAGCACATCCATTTAGCCATTTTGCTAAGGGATAATCTGGCAGCCTCAGTTTCTCCCTTTGTAAAATCAAGCTGACGCACGCTTTACAAATTAGGTGCAGCATAGCAAGCATTCATCGGGTGAATTATAGATGAAAAGTGCTTTATGTACATATGTATCTGTTGGACTACAAGCTCTTTGACAGAGAAGCACTGTATAGTCCTTTGTTTGAAAAGTACCTAATTTGGGACACTGCTGCAGCATAAATATTACACAAATAATGAACAAGAGATGCTGAGTGTTAGCAGAATTGAATACTTGCCTCTTAATCCTGATATCATTCCTAATTTGAAAGTAGTTCACATTGTTATGGATTTTAATATCAACTGCCCCAATTAAGATTCTGTTCCCACTATGATGAGTGATGTACAAAAGTTTAGGTGGGTGCTGTCCCTACATTGCTGAAGTGTTGATCATCTGAAAAAGGAGTTAGTCAGTCACCTTATTGGCCTCAGTATCTTCCATATCAATTATCTCTTGTTTACAAATCAGTCCTTCAATGTCGCACAGGAATCTGAAATCAAGATGTTCTTTCTGCTGCTTCTGTCATTCTTACTTTTGATTTTGCAGCTGGAACTTAGTCGATCATTTTGTTGCTAAAGCAGGAGCGAGCACAAAATTCATCTTGTTCTTCTGTGATGGTTTTGATTCTACACAGCTTTTGTCAGTGTAGTAACCCGGACTCAGGGCAAATAGATATGTTGTGCAAGGAGGTAATTTTCATACTAGTCTTCTAGCCACTGCAACTCTTAAACCACAGTGCCTGGACTATAATAGCAGTTTTTCTCATTTTATTTCTCAGTCTTTAGATGGCACACACGTGAACTTCAGCTGGTATCTGCATTAAGCCTATTCCACCCACATGGACTGCAGATGCATGTTCCTGATGCCCTCACCAAAAAGAATAAGAGGAGTAATTCTATTGGGCAACACTTGCCCTGGGTCAATCACGAGAGATTTGAAGCGGCTTCTCCCACTTTGTTTTGCACCTGTCTGCAGTATGCAGCTTCTAGGCATTATTCCAGACATTTGGGAGCACCACACTTCATGTTCCTGGGATAGGTGTGTTTTTGTTGTAAAAGATGAGCGCAGAATGTGGTCCGTGCCTTTAGGATCTCAATGGCTGCATTTTGGCGGATGTAATATTTACTACTAGCTGCTATTCCATGTGCAAGATGAATGTTTCAGTACAGGACGTTATCTCAACTAAGCCTAATCAGTTCTGCTTTTAAACTGTGGAGGGGAGAGAGTTAGATGGTGCCGGGGATTCCTGAGGCAGGGCCCACACCACCAGGTAGGAATGACTGTCCCTGCCCTTTCTAATGAGTTGTCAAAACAAAATGCAGACCTGAAAGTTGGGGGAAGTTCTTGAATTTCGTATTATTTTAACAGTTTTAGTTACACATTCTTTATTCACCTTTCACGTCCCACCATCCCTGTAGTATCTATTTTACTTTCTCATTCTCTGTTTTCCTCTCTGCTCTTTAGGGCTCTCCATTTCTTTCTGCGGTGTCACTCCTTTCAAAGCTGGCTCTAAGCCTTGGAAGCATTTTTCACTTCCTGACATCCTTTTATAAAACTCAGTTCTTCCAGGAAACTTTACATTAGACTCCTTGGAAATTCCTTATCCAAGCCATCTTCTTTTGAATTATTGTCCCATGTATTGTGTTTGTGTCACGTTCCAAAAAATAGGGACTAAGTCTTTGTATTTGCAAAGGGCTATGTATGGTCACAACCGCCCATAGACAGTGGATAACTTCACTGGAGTGCTATCTCAAAACACTTGTGAAAATCTGTATTTCTCCACTTTCACAGAACTCTTACCCTCCGCTCTCTTTCTCCAACCCCAGTTAAATCATTTTCCCATAACCTATATGACCTTCCCATTAAAGTTTTGACAAGATTACAGTTTTCTCCAATGCGTAGAATAGAAATGTCTTTTTGCACCATGATGTCCGACTGTATCTTCCATAGAAGGAACGACACTGTAGGCATTTTACAGAGGTCAGAGTTTGTCCTGCTACTGTATTAAGCCAATAGCAGAACTTCCACTGACTTCACTAAGAGCGGGATCAAATCCAGAATTGTGCTGATCAAGAAGAAACTGGAACTGTTATTCACAATCTTATGTTCTTGGATAGCATCCTCCAAATTGTCATGTAACACTCAGTATTCTGATGTTCCCTCTGCTTCCTTTTCTCCAGATGCCACGGAATTGTCTAACAGATTTAGTTTCTGTTCTGATAAAATGATTAATGATGAGAGCTGTTGATTTTTCCGCAGAATATGATATCAGAAAAGGTTTGTTTGTATTTAAAAAACAAACAACTAAAACAAACACACACACACATAGCAATCGCTCTGTAGAAATAACAGAACTGAAGCCTTAGGAAAATGCTTTTTTCCCTTCCCCTCGACTCTCCCTGCCCCATCCTGCCCACCCGATTTTGCTTCCAAAGATCAAAATCTACCCATGATAATAACTTGTAACTAGTAGTCTTGGATAAGCAAAACACCTTTTTCATTCTCTATGGGTATGTCTACACTAGCCCCCTAGTTCGAACTAGGGAGTCTAATGAAGGTGAACAAAATTGCCAATGAAGCACGGGATTAAAATATCCCGCGCTTGATTATCATATTCCCAGCCACTCGCCATTTTGGAAACTGATGAGCCCGAAGTAAGTGCCCGCGTCTACACTCAGACTCTTTCAAATTTCTGTGTTTTCCTAATCCTGATTCTGAAATATTCACAGGCATATGGGGGAAGATCCACGCTGCAGTTCAGTGCAAGACTGCCAAACTGTTTTACTGTGTGGCCTTCGTTCTGTGCTGTCTTGTATGTACTTGCTCTCTTATGCCACCACCCCCTTCCTTCATCTGCATCTCGCAGGCCCATTCACCCTTTCAGTGGTTGAGCTATTATGTCAATTAAAGGGGAGGGAGGGTTAACAGAACTGCCTGGGGAATTGATTCTCGCCCACCTTACTGAGAGGTCTATGTGCACAGCAGAACATGATATTATTGTATACAATATCCAGTTCAGATCCAACTCCGCAGCTTCCTAAGGAAGAGCTGGACTGGAAAATAAATAAATAACGGGACTTCTTTGCAGACTAGGGGGAGTGAATGGACTGGAGCTAAATTTGGAACACTAAAGCTTGGTCTCCAGATGCGTGCTGTGCTACACATACATAATATCCTTAGTCGGCTTTTCCACGTGAGACTGTTGAATCCAGTGCAGCTGTTATTTATAGATGGTCGGGGTAGTGATGGCAGCCTTTTAGCACTGTGCAGGACTGAAATTACAGTATTCTTCTGTAGTGATTCAGGGCTGGGTGCTCTCCACAAGAATTCAGATCGATGGCTCGTTTTGTAAATGTTCCAATTATGAGATGATTGCCGAATAGCCTTCCCCCCCCCCCTTTTTAATAACGGATATTGTAAAACATTAGAACAGGATGTGATTGTTGCTGGCTTCTTCTCTGGACGTGCATAGCAACATTTAATCACTTGGCCCTTGAATAAACTCATTCTTTTCTCTTCTGTTTCCCTATACAACATGTTATAACTCAGGAAAAACCAAATCAGTGTTCTACTGAAGACAAAGACCAACTTTTTCAAATCAGGCTGTCAGAAATTAGGCTCCCAAATCATAACTGTCTGATATTTCAAGGGGCTGAGTATCTGGAGCTTCCAATGATTTCACCCAGCTTTGTGCATGCTCAGTTAGTACCCCTGAAAATCCGGAAGTTTTTGGGTGCTTATTTTAGGGCCCAGATTTGAAAATATAGGCCAAAATAGAAATTATCAGTTTATTTTTAGGGCTATCAATTAATCACAGCCAACTCACACAATTAACTCAAAAATTAATTGTGATTTAAAAAATTAATAGTAATTTTAATTGCACAGTTAAACAATAGAATACCAATTAAATTTTGTTAAACATTTTGGATATTTTCCTACATTTTCAAATATATTAATTTTAGTCCCAATGCAAAATACAAAATGTACACTGCTCACTTTACATTATTATTTATAATTACAAGTATTTGCACTATAAAAATAATAAATGAAAGAAATAGTATTTTTCAATTCACCTCACCTTTGCAACTTACGAAATGTAGATTTTTTTTGTTATATAATTACATTAAAAACAAAATCTTTTAAAGCTTTAGATCCTACAAGTCCACTCAGTCCTACTCTTTGTTCAGCCACGTGCTAAGGCATACAAGTTTGTTTACCTTAATGGGAAATAATGCTGCCCACTTCTTATTTACAATATTACCAGAAAGTGAGAACAGTGTTCACATAGGACTTTTGTGGCCGGCATTGCAAGGTATTCATGTGCCAGATATGCTAAGTGCTCATATGACCCTTCATGCTTCAGCCACCATTCCAGAGGGCATGCTTCCATGTTAAAAAAAAATGTTAATTAAATTTGTGACTGAATTCCTTGGGGGCCCAAATCGACTGGTGGGGAGTGGGACTGACCCGGCCATATGCAGATTTCGGGGTGCTGCCCCTCTTCCCCCCCCCCCCAGGGATTCTATTGTGCCCCCCCACACACACACCCTCGAGTAGTTGTGAACTGGCTGACTGGTAGACACACTCATGCAGCCTGAGCACATTTACCAGCCAGGCAGTTCGAAACTACAAACTGATACATCTAGTAATAATAAAACTTACCTAATGTTATATGTCTGGTATTTTCTCAGTTTGTTTTTTATGTGTTTATATTTTTGAGCTGCAAAAAACAGTACTGAAAAAAAAAGGGTTCCAACTAAAGTAAAAAGTTTGGGAAACCCTGGTCTAACCAGCTTTCTGTCTGTCTTTTACTCCATTTATCCAATCCATATTCCTTAACTTGCTGGCAAGAATATTGTGGGTGACCGTATCAAAAGCTTTTCTAAGACTGGCACTGGGGGCTGTGGGAGGACCAGAAACAACTTATTTGAATATTCATCATTTGATTAATGAATATGCAAATATGCAAATGAATGTTACCAGTTCTCCAAAAGTTTGTGAATGGATTTACTGGTCCTCGCGTCAAAAAGCTTGGGAACCCCTGGTTTACAGTGCAAATATTTATAATAAAAAATATAAATGGCCTGATGAAATGCATGCTAGAATACACAAGGGCTGTGTCTAGACTGGCCAGTTTTTCTGGAAAATCAGCCGCTTTTCCGGAAAAACTTGCCAGCTGTCTACACTGGCCGCTTGAATTTCTGCAAAAGCACCGACTTCCTACTGTAAGAAATCAGTGCTTCTTGTGGAAATACTATGCTGCTCCCGTTCGGGCAAAAGTACCTTTTGCGAAAGCTTTTGCGCAAAAGGGCCAGTGTAGACAACTCACATTTGTTCTGCGCAAAAAAGCCCCGATGGCTAAAATGGCGATCGGGGCTTTTTTGCGCAAAAGCGCATCTAGATTGGCACGGACACTTTTCCGCAAAAAGTGCTTTCCGGAAAATCATGCCAGTCTAGACGTAGCCACGGAGTAACTACAACTGGGCTCAAAAAGGAATAAAAGAAGTTTATGGAGGATAGGTCCATCAACTGGTGTAAACTAATATGGTCAGGGGCATAACCCCTTGTTCTCAGTGTCCCTAAACCTCTGACTGCCAGAAGCTGGGACTGGACCACAGAGGACCGATTATGCTATAATTGCCCTGTTTGATTCATTCTCTCTGGCACTGGCCACTGTCAAAAACCAGATACTGAACTATATTGACCATTGGTCTGACCCAGCATGACCATTTTTATCCTAAGACTTGTACATAAGCAGTTCACCAATAGACATTTCCCACATATAGGAGGATGTAGATCTGACTCACCAGGCAAACAAATGTGAAGATTCTAATTTGGGGTGAAAGACTTGAAGTTCTTTTTAGCTAGAGAGGGAGAGAAAAAAAAAAGCTTTTATCCATATGCAAATACTGAGAGATTCTTGCCTTGGTGATTAATGATACTCTCATTTAGCCATTTTAGTTTCTATTCTTGCAGAGAGAAACTCCTGACTTTGGCTGATCTTTAGGTCCTCAGACAAAGTGTCTCAGTGGATATATGCCATTTTCTTCTTCTCTTCCTAGGTGGGTCCTATTTTAGTAATAAACAGAAGCGAATAGCTTTTCTTGTTTTTAAGGGCCAGAAGGAATTGGCAGTTATCAGTCAGTTGAGTCATATTTCTTCCATATATCTGTTACACATGTTCTGCATCACTCTTAGCTACCTTGCATTATTAGGATTATGATGAACTTCAAATGTTTTATAGTCTTCTACAGTTAGATGCTTTTATTTTTTAAAGTGAAAGACAAGGGGGAAGGTAGGATGTGGTGGTTAAATCAGGCGTTCACAGTGGATTGGGTGGACGGTCTTAGATCAGGCAGACCCATCTCTGTGTTCCCAAAAAACACCTCGATAGCTAACAGATTTCAAGACTGATTATTTTTAACAGTTTCAGTTTTAGTAATTAGTATTTTCTATAGCTGTATATTAATAAACTTGTTTACAGAGATGGTAAACGTGCAAAATTCAAGTTACAATGAGCTATAAGCAAAACTCAGCAGCTAAAATTCCTAAAATAGCTTTTTAGCCTTCTTGGCAGCATAGTGTTAACGTAGGAAATACATTTGTGCCATAAATTTTCGCTGCATGGTTTTCAAGTATTTTTCTCTCTCTTTGAAAGCATGTACAGATGTTTTATGGTTGTTGTATGAAAATGTTCCAGGGCCAGTACTGAAAATATGGGGTTAGAAAACTAACCTTGATGTGGATGGTGTGGTTTTTTTCCCTTCCACTGAGAGGAGGAACTGTGGTTTCCTAGGAATCTGGACTCATGGTTTCTCCTCTTGTTTCTGCCGCTGACAATGTGACCTTCAGGAATTCCCCTCTTCTATCTATGATGTAGTTTCTCCATCTTTAAAATTTAATCACCCAGTGTTTGTTGGATGGCTTATTTACTTTTTTTTCTAAGGCACTACTTATTTCATAACTGAAATATTACAGATTTTAAGTAAAATTATTATTCTGGAAAAACAGAAGACAAGCAAGAATTCAAACCAAATTTAAAGTTCGCTCAAATGCAAAATCTTTGTTTTGAATAGCTATGTATCATAGCGTGACGGAGCATAGGTTCACCATATGCTGAACAATAAGTATCTAAACTTCCTTTCCTGACACTTGTTAGCATAAACAGAAATGTTTCTTATGTAGCTCAGAAGCTGTTTTTGTGGTACTTGGCTAGCTCAGAGGATTGCTAAAGAGAAACACCTTTAGGTCACTGGTTTGAACCTAGCTAGGTTTCTTAAGTGAGCGAAAGTAATTTCCAGACCATAGTGGCAAGTAGAAGGAAAAGGTCTTTAATCAACGAATTGAGTTATTTGGGACCACAGACTTGCCCCCCTTCTTCAGTTCCCCAGAACCTGCCACCTTTTCAAGAAGAGAGAGAACACTGAACAATTTTGCTGTATTCCAAAAGCATGACTGAACAGGACCATCAGACGTCAATCTATGTTTGGCATGTGACAGTTAAATATTGATTTAAAATTAATTTAACATTCTTATAGATAACTATAAGGACATAAGAACAGCTATACTAGGTCAGACCAAAGGTCCATCCAGCCTGGTATCCTGTCTTCTGACAGTGGCCAATGGTAGGTGCCCCAGAGGGAATGAATAAAACAGGTAACCATCAAGTGATCCCTCTCCTGTGGCCCATTCCTACCCATCCTAGCTAATAGCAATTGATGGACCTATCCTCCATGAATTTATCTAGTTCTTTTTTGAACCCTGTTAAAAGTCCTGTTCTTCACAATATCATCTGGCAAGGAGTTCCACAGGGTGACTCTGCATTGCGTGAAGAAATACTTTCTTTTGTTTGTTTTAAACCTGCTACATGTTCATTTCATTTGGTGACACCCCCTTGCTCTTGTGTTATGGGAGCAAGTAAATAATTTTCCTTATCTATTTTCTCCACACCAGGCATGATTTAATAGACCTCTATCATACCGTCCCTTAGGCTAGGTCTAGACTACACTCTTTGATCGGAAAAAGCTTTTTCTTTCGGCAGAGCCCTTATTCTTTCCGCAAAAAAAGCGGAAGATCAAACACGTTTCCTGGACGCAGCAGAGTTTTTCCAGGATACCGACCACCAATCTAGACGTACCCCGTGTCTCCTCTCATCTTAGCTGAAAAGTCCCAGTTTTATTAAACTCTCCTCATATGGCACCCCTTCTAAGCCCTAATCATTTTGTTGCCCTTTTCTGAACTTTTTCCAATGCCAAGATACCGTTTTTGAAATGAGGTGACCAAGTCTGCACACAGTATTCAAGAGGTGGGCATACTATGATTTTATAGAGAGGCAATAAGCTATCTCTATCCCTTTTTTAATTATTCCCAATATGCTGTTTCTTTTTTGGCTGCTGCTGCTCATTGAGTGGATTTTCCAAAGAACTATCCACAGTGACTCCAAGATCTCCCTCTTGAATGGTAATTTAGTCCCCGTCATTTTGGACATATAGTTGGGATTATGTTTTCCAATGTGCAATATTTTGCATTTATCGGCATTAAAATTTGTCTGCCATTTTGTTGCCCAGTCACCTTGTTTTGTGAGATCCTGTTGAAGCTCTTCACAGTCTGCTTTGGACTTAATTATCTTGAGCAGTTTAATGTCATCTGCAAATTTTGCCATCTCACTGTTTATCCCATTCTCCACATTATTTATGAATATGTTGAATAGGGTTGGTTCTAGTACAGACCTCTGTGGGATACTGCTAGTAACCTCTCTCCGTTCTGAAAACTGACCATTTATTCCTGTCCTATGTTTCCGATCTTTAAATTAATTATTTATCCATGAGAGGACCTTCCGTCTTGTATGTGACAGTATCTTCAGAATCCTCTTTGTCCTTTGTGAGGATAGAAATGAAATAAATAGCCAGCACAATATTCTTTCTCCCCCAGTGCCACAAATAATCTGTCAGGGTGATTTGTCAAAAGGACTGTTGCAGACTCTGCTTGTGTAGAAGACTGTACAGCATCCCCTAAAAAGTCTAAAAATCCTGCATCCAGAACATGTGGAATTGCCTTTAAAAACTACATTTCATGTATTGGTGTTGATCTATGAAAGGTGCTGGATTCTCTTGCTCCCACCACAAAAGCCCTAGCATCTTAATCCATTTCTTGCTTAGATTAAAAAAACAAAACAAACTGGGGGTAGTGCTCAACAGATATTCCTTCACAATTTTCATTGCATGGAGCAAAAAATACGAGTCTGCCAAGCTGCCTATTGAACTATCTGCCGCAGCTTAACTGCAGCAAGAAAACAGTAATCCTATTGTGCTCCCACAGCAGTCTCCTGGGAAGCAGAAGGCATTGAAATTACTGAGCAGTTGTCTTGTCCCTTCCTCACCTGCCTTTGTAGCTGTAAATATAGTGTCTGCCTATAAATAACAGTTTGCTGCACCTTTAAGCACGTTCCTTAACAAGAGGAGGTGATTTACTGAAGTGATAAGCTGTAACTAATACTAGGGTATCATAATAGGTAAATAGATTAGCACAGTGCTTCCCTGTATTTTGCTTTCTAGGGAGTCCACAGCCTCATTCATTCATTGTAGATGCTCACTACAGCACTTTGCAATACATCCAGTTAAATCAGTTCCAGGATTGCAGCTATTAATGGTTGTGTGTATAAAGCTAATGAAATGCATTATTGAATCTATCGGGTAACATTGATTGTTTAGGATCTCTGCCTTTCTCCTGCAACACCTCTCCCCAATAAAAGGATTGTCATGAGTAGAGTCCATGATCAGGTATTTTGAAAGGCATCATCATTTTGGTTTTGGGGGAATTGAAAGATCAGAAGTGTGATTGGATCGTTTGCAGCCAGGTGTATAAAAACTGAATATGTAGTCTAGGCTTCGTCCATGGATTCCCCGGCTTGGTACTTTTATGTTCTTAAGAATCTGGCTTTTTCTGGAGCCTGGATCTTTAATTAGCCTAATCATTATTTTTTGTTCTGCCCCTCATGGCAGGTGATGATGTATACGTCTGTGTAACAGGTGATTGCTCTGGGCTGAGCCAGGACCGCCAAACTCATTCGTCTAATCAAATTGCACAGGTCTTTTGACCTTTGATCGCTGATATGGAGGCATGAATTTTACCCAGGAGCCCTTCCTGTTGTGCTAGTCCTCAAATAATTTCTCTGTCCTTTCCAAACAAGCTGCTTCCTTTTTCCATTTCTCCTGCACCACCTAGTGACTGGTTAGGCATGGGATGGTCTTGTATAATGAATTCCCTTTTTTGGTCAAGCCAGCACATACATAGCACTTGCAATGATTGTACTACATCCTGGGGTCCACATTGCACCTTCTAAGATCAAAGCTATCAGTATTTTATTAAAATACTTTTGAAAAACATGTTTTTAATTTCAAGACAATGATTGATCACTTATCATTATGAAGTACTTTGATCAAACACACTGCAGCAGGTTTGGTGGAAAGTGTTACAGTGTGTGGGCAACACATCAGTATAATGGGGACCTTACAAGATAAAGAGCAAATCTAAGGAGTGTTGCCAACTCTCAAGCTTTTTTTTATCGTAAGCCTTCAGATATTTTGTTTTTTTCTTTAAAGCCCCAGACTCTATACCAAGGGTGGACAAAATATGGCCCACAGTTTTGATCCAGGCTGCCAAGCCACCAGATCTGGCCTATGGCCTTGGCTGCTTTGTCCCCACATGCCATTCTAAGCAATCAGCTGTGTGGGCCATGTGCCTCTCAGTGCTGCCGTGAGTGGAGAAGAAGAGGCTTTGAACGCTGCCCCACCCCCAGCATAATCTCTCAGCTCCTATTGGCTGGAAACGGACCATTGGGAACTGCCTTTTTGCAGTGCTTAAAGTACTCCTCACCCCAGGTCTCGCAACGCTCCAAGCAGCACATGGTCCCCAGTGCTCTGAGCAGCATGAGGGGTCGTGAAAGGCAAGGAGCCTGTGTGAGGGGCCTGCTGGTGGCTAGGAGCTGCTTAGGTAAGCATCTCCCAGCCAGAGCCTGCCTCTGGCACTCTAGCCCCTCCTTCTGCACTCCTATCCCACATAACCCAAACTCTGCTCCCCTTCCTGCACCCATTCCCCACTTAACCCAAATCCTCTATACCCCTGCTCCTCACCCAAACTGCCTCCCAGACCCCACAGCCCCTCTTGCATGCTAGTTCCTTACCCCGAGTCCCCTTGTGTGGCCTTGACCCCTTATCAATTCTTGGAGTGGCCCCTCATCAAACATTATTGCCCATCCCTGCTCCAGACTCAAGTGATTACACAAAAATCTCAGTGTTTTAATAAGTTTGTAGCCCAAATGGCTGGAGAGAGAGAGAAGCTTGAAAATATTGTTCAAGTGTCTCCTAAAAGTCAGAAGGAAATTGAAAAGAACACAATATGAGTGTGTGTGTGTGTATTTATTTAATATTTTTAAATCATTCTGCATCCTTTTTAGAAGCTTGACTCATTTAAATATGAGGACTTGGTAATACTGGATCTTAAACATGCTGTACATTATTATATAATGAAAGTGACAGGATGTGATTTTGGAGTTGAGAGGATATCGATCAAACTCTCCTTAACTATGCACATGAGATGACATCACTTGACACTAAATGTGTAAACCCCTCGGAAGAAAGAAAGACAGTTGGGCTAGATTGCAGGAGCTGACACACTGAAATTACCTTTCCTAACTTTCAAATATGTACTTTTCTCACTTTTTCAATAACTCCTTGGTTGTTTGTCAGTGAAACCACTCCCTTCCCCCCCCCCTCCTTTTTTTTAACTGATTCTATTTTTACAAACACACAGACATGTGGCACTGGGGTTTGGTATTGGTTTCTTCATGGGATCCAATTTAGCAAGCTCACATTAATTTGTTTTAACAAAAATACTGAAATCCTTAAAATAAAATAATCGTGTGATGAATGACACCGGTTTTACAAAAGAAAAATAGGTCAAATATTGTGCCAATCAAGTGTGAAGCAAAAGAAATGGGGAATACACTAAAATTGTCAGCCAGTCGTTAACTTCTTTGGTACAAACTGGCAAAGCCTCTGTGACTATTGGGGGGGGAATAACAATTCTATATACTTGATATCTGGGTTGGGGAGAGAGGTATGGAGGAACAAAGAATTTCTTTTCTATCCTTGCAAAAGTTGACTTATTTACACAAGCAGGCTGCATTTATTATATTCAAGGGGCATTGTGACAGTGCGGCACAGGAACACAATTTAATTGCAGCAGAAAGAGGCTGTGAGAGACGCTGCGGATGGTCCATCTGCAAAGTCTGCTCTTGTATTACAAGGAGGAGGGGTTAGAGGGTGGGGGGAGTGAAAAAGCAGCTGCTGTCTGTTCTCTGAGAGGGAGAGGCTGACTGTTGGCACCATCTGTAGCTGTCCTTTGTGCTTGCTGCTTTATCTGTTCATTATAGTGATACTGAATTTCTCGTGCTTCGCGTTTAAATGAGTTGAGATGTGCCTAATACAGTCAGCATAAAAAGCAGAACCGAAGTACACTAAAGATGAATAGTGTAATCTGTAAATTCATATTCGGCTTCCTTGAATAGACACAGGAAGTAATGCTCTTCAGAACCCAGCTGTAGCAGTGGCTTGTGTAGCACATTTCATCTCACCATGTTAAGTGCAAACCAGTATGGGGGCTGGTGGAGGGTTGCAGCATTTCAGACAGGCAATAGCAGAAATACTGAGGGCATAGCTATGCTGCAGTATAAGCTCAGGATTTGAACTCAGGCTCAAGCCCCTTCAGTTTGCACACAAATTGCACTAACCCAGTGCTCAGACCCCTGTTTGAAGGACCCAGTGGTGTTGGAGGGACTTACCTGGGTTCAAGACCAAGTGTTTTGTAGACATAAGCCTACGGGACTCACAATCTGGAAGTTCATCAAAGGAATTGCATCAGCTGACTGACTTTGTTGTCTGGACAGTAAAGTTTAGTGGGCACTCAGGTTTTCCCACACTGCACCACGAACACAGAGCTAGAGCAGACATATTTTGGGGGTGTTAGGGAATCTGGATACAGGTTATTAGACTCAGACCTGCATAAAACAGTGTAGGTCCTGCAGTCTCAGGTTGGGACCCAAGGGCTCTGCAATTTTTAACCTCAGTTTACAAATGAATGTAGATGCCCAAGTCCTTGGTTGGGGTGGGCAATAATTTTTACTGGGGGACCATTCCAAGAATTTGGTAAGTGGTCAAGGGCTGCACTCCTCCATGATATTAATGAAGGCGGTATGGGGTCTGGGATGGAGGTTGGGTGCAGAAGGGAGCTTGGGGTAGGGTTTTGGGGCACAGGGGAGGTGTGGGGTCTGGGACAGCGTTTGGGTGAAGGAGGGGATTTGGGTGTGGGAGGGGGATGCAGGATCTGGGATGGGGTACAGGTATGGGTGCAGGAGTGGATTCTGGGTCTGGGAGAGGGTTGTGACCTAGGGCAGGGGATTGGGCTGCAGGATCTGGGATGGGGTACAGGTATGGGTGCAGGAGTGGATTCTGGGTCTGGGAGAGGGTTGTGACCTAGGGCAGGGGATTGGGCTGCAGGATCTGGGAGGGAGGTTGTGTTCCATGGGGTAGCGGTGCGGGGGAGGAGAGGGTTTGGCTTACATGGGGTACAGTTATAGGAGTTGTGGGGAGGTTGGGGATGGGGAGCCAGAGGCAGGCTCTGGCCAGGAGGCACTAACTTAAGCAGCTCCTGGCCAGCAGCCCAGCAGGTCCCTCAAGCAGGCTCCCTGCCTGCCCTACCCCTGCACGGCGCTCATGTGCTGCTCTGAGCGCTGCAGGCTCCTGGTGGGAGTACTTCACATGCTGCCTGCCCGGCAAACAGGCAGCGCCTATTGGCTAGAAACCAGCCAATGGGAGCTGTCTCTCCCGCCCTCTTTCGCCATCCCCACCCCCCAGCTCCTGGTGGCACTCTCAGAGGCACAGCTGTGAGCGCTGAGTGGCATGAGGGGGTGGGGCAGACAGAGAGCCTGCCCAAAGCTCCCGCTGGGCCATGGGCTGAATCCAGCAGGTTGGCAGGGTGGGTTTTGCCCATCCCTGTCGTACGTTAAGAGACTCAGTTCTGCTAATTAGTTCTGTTACCCAGGGCTTACATTGTAGTGGTGGCACATCCAGGGGGGCTTTCTCCACAGCTTGGGTGGAGAGAGCAGCGACTGACATGTTTTGAGACAGTCCTGAACCAGTCTGTTTTCATTCAGTGCACAAACACATTATTATTATACATGGTACATGACTGGGAAATGTCCCAGGAGAGAAGAGGTTAAACCTCTCAGTAATGAGCAGGGAGATGGGGATTGAGTACATTTCTTATGTTATACCTTCAAATTCTCACTTTCCAAAAATGTGAGTCATCTCCTGATAATTTGTAGCATGTAACTGTCTGCCTTATCTGGAAAGCCTCACCATGCTCTGACATTTACATTTCACCTTTACAAATGTGTGCATTTGATATTAGTAATAATAATAACTCATTAATAGCCTACCTTCCTCCCTGCTCCATGCGAAGTTATCTCATTTCCATTGCAAATTATTTTGCCGGGAGTTAACTCTGCTTCTTTCAAAGCAGGTACAAGCTTTTGTTTGCAGATTCATGTCCTCAAATCCATTAGGCGGCTGCTTTTTATCTTTATTTGTCAAGCGCTTATATGTGTGCACTAGGAACAGCTCCCTCCTCACATCAAAGCCACGTTTAAGATGGACGGTTTCCATTCGACACCATAGTAATTACACTCAGCTGTGGAAGTGCTCAGCAGCCGCTATTATTCTGACATGGCTGCATTTACAGCTCGGCAGAACACTTTGTTCATTTTTCTCAGAACTCAAGTAGCCATAGTGTGCATGAGGAAACTATGTTAGGCAGTGATTTTTATCTCCAGGCAGCATGAAAAGGCGGGGCGGGGGGACCCTTTGTCACTGGTACATAAATAATGACATGCCAGGGATAAAAGGTGAGTATAATTTGATCAAATGCTTGTTGACAGATTCCTTGGCTAATAGAGAAGTAGCTTAGAACGACACTCGTTGCTAGACCGTTTCGGCACGGGGCTTAACGAGAATGCTTTCTGTAGGCTAGATACGATGCTAACAATTTCAGAGTAACCATATTTAGTTATATTAAAGGAACAGTAACCCCTTCTTGTCACAGAAAGTGTCTCTAAATAACCCTTCGCACCATCATTTACTTTGCATGTGCTAACTACAGTGAAATTACTACATCCTCAACATCCTGATGTGTGTTTACTTTGTTTTAATAGTATTGCGTTTATTAAATATTTCTCAGGTTTGGCCAGTTGATTTTTTTAAACATTTCTGGTGCTTTTATATAGAGGCATATTTTTGTGTTCCTGTCAAAATTACAGATTAACTCAGCTACCCCTCTGAGACTCTTCACAGTGTAACTTTCCATTTGCATCCTTTAAAACTGGTCAGTTGCACCAGTGTTTCTCAACCGGTGGTACGAGTACCCTTGGAGTACTTGAGAGAAGTCGGGAAGGGGGGTGGAAGGGTACATCAACACAACTGACATTTGGAGAAAACTGAATTTTTGTTTTATAGCACTTTATCATTTTTGTACTTTCTACACCCAAAAATTTCATAGCCTGCCCTGCTACGATTAAGTTGTTTAAACAAATGTGCTGCAATGGTAGAAAACAATTCTGTGTGTCTGAAAACTGTAGGTCCTGGAGGTACTTTTTTTTTTTTTTAAACGGGATACTTTATAAAAAATAAAAGGTGGAGAAACACTGAGTTACACCACTCTATGATTATGTAATGGAAGAAGGTAGGGTCCCCTTTAAAGAATGGGTAATTACAGTATCATGCCATTACAAAAAGCATACAAGTGAAGCTAATCCTCCATGTTTTAGCCTTCTCCTCACCTGTGCCTTTTACATTGGCCATCCTGACATAATGTTATAGCCTCATCTACTTTTGTCCATTTATACAGCATATTTGCTATAGACAAGCCTTCTGGTTTTTGCCCACTAGCACAAATTGTTAGGGAACACAACACTTTAGGGAAACTTCTACATTTAAAAACCTTTTAATTGACATTCAAGACTAGGTTTTGGCTTGCTTGGTTTTTTTTTTTATCAGCATGAAGATTTGTAAAACTCTTTTAAGGAAGAAGAAAAAGAAGACCCTCCTATTTGAAAAAGTTATTTGTATCAACCACATAATTTTGCATGTAGTCTGAATTATATCTTTTTGGAACGTCTTGCTTACCACTTAGCACCAAAGAGCTGTAATTACATTTCACAACAGTTATCACATTGGAATTTAAAAGCCAGCTCCTTGGTTTAATCAAATTTCTGTGAAGACATATTGGATAAAATCCTGCTTCCTTGCAATCAATGAAGCGGAGATTGTGTCCACTTGCATTTCTAAAGGCCCTCTTTATCTGAATGTGTGTGATTTTTGTAACCTAGGCCAGAATTTTTACATATGGGTAGCTAAATAAGAATCATAATTTTCAAATATGGTATCCCATCCCTTTATTTCTGTGGCAGTTGCAGATGTTTAGAGCCTCTGAAAGTCAGGCCTAAGATGCCTTAAGTCCCAATTTATCAAAGTGTGTAAATGTGTGCCCATCTGGGAGTCTATGAGTAGTCCCATTGATCAAAAGATTATTCACATACTTGAAGTTTGGCATATGATTAGGTGTTTTTCAGGATTAGGTCCCAAATAAGGATTCAGGTGTCTTAACTTCAAGCACACAAATTTGAATACTGTAGACATTTTGTTTTGTAAACTCATTCACATTTGGAGGAGATAATCCAGTGTTGCAAACTAAATCCAGTGCCTGATTATTCTTTTGTAATCTGTCTTCTGCAATAAAATTTCCTGCAAAGAAATTGCATTATTGTCTATTATGTGGAATGGTACTATTTTAACTATGTAAGGAGGCAAAGAAAAATCATCACAATAAATCATATATATGACAGGCTAAATTAAGAAATGCTTTTTGTACAGATTATGAAGATTATCTATAATAAACTGAACCTCAAATAGAATAATTAGCAGAACTAAAACTATCATTCACTGCTGATTAATGTTAGAAATGGAGGGGGATGTGGGAGATGGTAGGGAAAAAAACTTTTCTTGCTCCCCTCTCTTCTTATCTACCAATGATATCATCCCTGTTTCTTCCCATAGTTTTGCCCCATTCAGTGTGACGACATATTCTTTATATGATGGTCGTGGTTCATGAGACAAGTTTTCAGAACTGGACTGTGCCCATTCAATTAGTGACTAATGTGGTTAAAAGTCCTGCAAATTAACACAGCTGCACTCTTCATTGAGTTGTACACCTTCATTTTGTTCTGTTTGCACAGCGCTGCTTTCATCGTGGTGTGAGGAGCTGGGACGGCTCTTGCTGCTTCGTCACCAGAAAAGCCGGCAGAACGATCCTCCCGGGAAGCTACCCATGCAACCCCCCATGAACTCTATGAGCTCCATGAAACCCACGCTTTCTCACAGGTGAGTCACACAAGTCTGCTCTTATGGGAGTAGATGCATATACAAATTCATTACAACAAGAAACCTATTCACTGAAATGCTTCTTACTGCCCTGACAAATTGGAAGGAACTGGTTGAGGATTTGAAAGTGGAAGGCAGCTTGGGTGAATGTGATTGCGAGATGGTAGAGTTCATGAGTCTCAGGACTGGTAGGAGGGATGACAGCAAAATAAAGATAATGGCTTTCAAGAAGGCAGACTTGAGCTAGTTCAGGAAGTCGGTAGGTAAGATCCCATGGGATGCAAGTGTAATAGGAAAAATAGTCTGAGAGAATTGGCTGCTTTTCAAAGAAACATTATTGAGGGCACAAGTGCAAACTATCCCATTGCATAGGAAAAATAGGAAGTATGGCCAGAGGTCACCCTGTCTTAACCAGGAGATCTTCAGTCATTTGCAACTCAAAGAAGAGTCCTACAAAAAAGTGGGAAGTAGGTCTGATTTCAATGGATGAATGCAAACAAAGAACACAGGCATATACGGACAAACTTAGAAAGGCGGAGACAGCAAACAAGATTGAAGTAGCAAGAGATATAAAGAATAACAAGAAAATATTCTGCAAATGTTACCTTGCAATATAAAATATGGCAATGGCAGAAGTGCTAAATGCCTTTTTTATTTCAGTTTTCACCAAAAAGGTAATAGAGATCAGATTTCTAGCATAGTAAACACCTGAAAATGCAGTAGGGGGTAAAACTAAAATAGGGAAAGAACAAGTTAAATATTATTTAGACAAGTTAGATGTCCTCGAGTCAGCAGGGCCTGTTGAAAGAACACAAGAACGATCATACTGGGTCATTCTTGCCCAATATCCTGTGGTCAATTGACAGTGGTCAATGTCAGATGCTCCAGAGAGAGTGAACAGAACAGGTAATCATGAAGTGATCCATTCCCTGTTGCCCATTCCCAGCTTCTGACAGAGTCTAGGGACACCATTCCTACTTCATCCTGGCTAATAGCCATTGATGAACCTATCCTCCATGAACTTAACTAGCTCTTTTTTGAACCCTGTTAAAGTCCTGGTCTTCACAACATCCTCTGACAAGGAGTTCCACAGGTTGACTGTCAATGTGTGAAGAAGTACTTCTATTAGTTTGTTTTAAACCAGCTACCTGTTAATTTCATTTGGTGATCCTTGGTTCTTGTGATATAGGAAGAAGTAAATAACTGTCCTTTTTTCACTTTCTCCACACCAATCATGATTTTATATACCTCTATCATATCTACCCTTTGTCCTCTCTTTTCCACACTGAAAAGTCTGTCTTATTAATCTTTCCTCATATAACAGTTGTTCCATACCCCAATCATTTTAGTTGCCCTTTTGTAAATCTTTTCCAATGCCAATATATCTTTTCTGAGATGAGGCAACTACATTTGCATGTAATATTCAAGATGTGGGCGTACCATGGATTTATACGGAGGCAATAAGATATTCTGTCTTCTTCTCAATCCCTTTCCTAATGATTCCCATTGTTTTCTTTGCTCTGTTTGACTGCTGATGCACATTGAGTGGATGTTTTCAGAGAACTAGCCACAGTGACTCCAAGATCTCTCTCTTGAGTGGTAACTGTTAATTAATCATCATTTTATAGGTATAGTTGGAATTATGTTTTCCAATATGCATTACTTTGCATTTATCAATACTGAATTTTATCTGCCACTTTGTTGTCCAGTCACCTAATTTTTGAGATCCTTTTGAAGTTCCTCACTGTCTGCTTTGGACTTAACTATCTTGAGCAGTTTTGTATCATCTGCAGATTTTGCCACCTCACTGTTTATTCCTTTCTCCAAATTCATGTATTAGTATGCTGAATAGCATTGGTCCCAGTACAGATGTCTGGAAAACACTGTTAGTTACCTCACTCCGTTGTGAAATCTGACCGTTTATTCCTACCTTTTGTTTTGGCTGGAAAACACTATTAGTTACCTCACTCCGTTCTGAAATCTGACCGTTTATTCCTACCTTTGATACAGTGATCAATCCACGAGAGGACATTCCCTCTTCTCTCATGACAGCTTATTTTGCTTAAGAGCCTTTGATGAGGGATCTTGTCAAAGACTTTCTGGAAATCTAAGTACACTGTATCCATTAGATTCCCCTTGTTCACATGCTTGCTGCCCCCCCTCGAAGAATTCTGGTAGATTGGTCAGATCCTAGAATAATCAAGGAGCTGATTCAGGAAATATCTGAGCCATTAGCAATTATCTTTGAAAATTCTTGAAAGGCCGGGAGATTCCAGAAGACTGGAAGTGAGAAAATACAGTGCTAATCTATAAAAGGGGAATAAGGACAATCCAGGGAATCACAGATCAATCAGCTTAACTTTAGTCCTCATAAAGATAGTGAAGCAAATTATCAAGTGGTCAAGATGATAAGTAATAGTCAACATGAATTTGTCAAGAAATAATCTGTCAAACCAGCCTAAAGCTTTCTTTGACAGGGTACAAGCCTTGTGGATAAGGGGATGCGGTAGATGCGAATGACTTTAGTAAGGCTTTTGATACTATCTGGTATGACCTTCTTATAAACAAACCAGGAAAATGCAACCTAGATTTAACTACTATAAAGTGGGTGCATAACTAGTTGGATATCCATTCCCTGAGAGTACTTAGTAGTGGTTCACAGCTTAGCTGGAAGGACATATTGAATGGCTTCCCCCAGGGATCAGTCCTAAGTCTAGTTCTATTCAATAACTTCCTAAATGACTTAGATACTAGGAGAGTTTATTTGTGGATGATACCAAGCTGGGAGGGGATGCAAGCAATATTCCCTCTAACCTTTTCATCCATGTGCAGAATAATTTGTATGTGCCTCAAGGCATGTGCACGTGCACCACCAGTAGAAAGTATGGGCACTCTGCTAATCAGCTAGGTGACATTTGACTCTCTCCTCAGCAGCCATACAAGGGAACACAGGTTGCAAGTAGGGATGTAACATCTTGTTTAATTAGTTAACCAGTTAAACTTTAACCAGTTAACCAATTAAGCGGGGCAAACATGGGGAGCTGAAGTAATGGTGAGGCTTACTGGTTAACCATTAACATCCCTAGTTGCAAGTGCTTTCGGGGATAGAATTAAAATTCAAAATGATCTGGGCAAACTGGAGAAAGAGTTTGAAATAAATAGCCTGAACTTAAATCAGGAAAAATGCAAAGTACTACACCTATGAATGAACAATCAATTGCACTCACACAAAATGCGAAATGACTGTGTAGGCAGGAGTACTGCAGAAAAGGATCTAGGTTCATAAGCTAAATATGAGTCAACAGTTTAATACTGTTGCAATAAAAGCAAACATCATTCTGTGATTTACCAGCAGGTGTGTTACAAGCTAAACATGAGAAGTAATTCATCTCTATCTACATTGATAAGGCCTCAACTGGAGAAATGTGTCCAGTTCTGGGTGCCACATTAGGACAGGACAAGAAGCAATGGGCTTAAATTGTAGCAAGGACAGTTTAGGTTGTGCATTAAGAAAAACTTCCTAGTAATCAGGGCAGCTAGGCAGAGGAAAAAATTGCCTAGGTAGGCTGTGGAATCTCCATCATTGGGGTTTTTTTAAGCGCAGGTTAGACACACACCTATCAGGAATGTTTTAGTTATCATGTAGTCCTGCTTTGAGCATTATGGCCTGGACTACAGCACCTGTAGAGGTTCCTTCCAGTCCTACACTGCTATGATTCTAAAACACGGGATAGCTAGAGTGGTTCATTCGCAGATGAACATGTAGTAAATAAGCTAAATTTTCAGCATTGCTAACTAACCAGTACATGGTGATGTGACTTTTCCATTTCCCAATCTTAGTTCAGGTTTAGCAAAGAAGCGTGTAATTGGCCCCCTGAGATATCAAGCCTTAAGCCCCACCCTAAGGGGGAAAACTGTACTGACATTAATTAAAACAACACTGCTGTGCATCACTCATCAATTTTTTTCCCATGTTTTATTTAAAGAACACTGTGTGAATATTTCATTTTTTTTCTTTTAGATTTTTATGGTGATGGTCACATTAGAAATATCTGTATAGATTAGGGTATACTGTATTGGCTGTTGCATCAAGGTTAATCGGGGAAATAAGAACCTTCCCTGCACTTTGTCATCTGTCAATTATCCCATTTGAGCAGAAAAGTGAGCCCCAAGAATTGTTTGAGGAGAGACTAAAGCATGCAGAATTTGAAACCTCTAGTTTCCAGCTAGCTACAGAAAGAGCAGTAGCATTACTTCACGTCAGTGAGAGGTGGGAATTATTGAACTGCATACCTCAAGTTTCTGTTTTTATTTATTTTTAACATCACAGACCAGCAATAATTTCTACAACTGCTTTGTTTATAGCGAAATGTAGGAAATGTTTATTATTAAATCATTAATAATACTGTACACTAAGTTGAATTGCCATTTAAATTCTTCACATCTTAATGCTGTGCTAAGACCTGAACAATACCTGAACTTTGGATCAAACTGTGTGCAGTTATGCCAGAGTACATGGAGTTGACTCCACTTTATGTCAGTGTGTTTGGCTCTGTATAGTCAGATCTGGGTTGGGCTTTTTTTTCTTCTCTCTATTTTTATTTTGGTGTATTTCTTTTTCATTAATGGAGAAAAATATGAAAACTTCCCATCAGCTACTAAAAGTAATTCCCCTTATTCTAATATAACTGATTTTAATTATATCTGTGGCTAGATTGCTTCTTTTCCAAGTTGGCTTATGAAATGATTGGGATCAAATACTAAATTACATTAGCTTGATGAAAGCAAATTTCATACTAGAAAACTCCTTTGATACCACAAATAATAGTTGGACTCCTGCTGCTTGGACTTTAGATAAACTACTCTTCTCTTTTCATCATCCAAGATGAAATCAAATGGGGAGTCTGCATAGTAACACATGCTTTACTGGTATTACAGTGGCTCCAGTCCATTAAAGAATCAGAGGGGCTGAGTTGTAGAGCTAGGGAAAGACAGGATGGTATAGTGGTTAGGGCCTTAGTATGGTTGTGCAAGAGGGCTTGTTCCTGAGCGGGAGCATCATAGTTCTTGCGCAAGAAGCACTGATTTTATACAGTAGAACGTCAGTTTACTTGCACAAGAACACACAGCCAGTGTAGATGGGCAGCAAGTTTTTGCACAAGAGCGGCCGCTTTGGCGCAAGATCGCGCCCGTGTAGACACAGCCAAAAGGTTTACAAAATAGGTCTTTAGGTATTCCATGTATCCATAATATGTCACTGCCTGTGCTAACATGTAGCTTTATAACTCACGTTTGTAAGCGGGCCTTTCAGCTGAACACCTGCTTCTCTTTCTCCTGGCTTAGTGCTTTAAAAAAACCTGGCTGGCACTGTGAGATAAATCCCAAGCCAGCGCTGTCCAATGTTGTGATGTCCCACTGGAAGCAGCACTTCTGTGGTATCTAGTTGTAGTGGTGCAATTTAACATAATGGCACAGAGCAGCCTCTGAGGTCTGTTGGGTATTTGTATCATCATGTTAGAATGTGCATTCATTTCAGCTCTAAATTGGAACCTAATCTGGCCAATGTAAATTATATGTCAGATGGTAGGACAGATGTAGCTGATTTGCAACTGCCTTGCAATCCTTGCTGCGATTCTACATTTCCATGATTGTTCTGCAATAAACCTTTAAAACAGAAATTAAATATAGAGTGGGGATTTACTGAGTTTTATCTTTTGCCTTTTATAAAGTAGAAGACCAACATTAACCATGAAATGCTCCTTCAAGGATATAAAGTCTATCTGGGTTGTGGATAAGGATGTTAAATAGTGGTTAGTAAGCTAATCGAGTAGTGGATGGAATTTCCATCGACTACTTGATTAGTTGATGGGGGGGGGGGGGATTCACTGCAGCTCTGCCTTTTAAATGTAGTAAGAGCTTGGCGGCTCTTAACTTGAGTTAAAAAGGATGTATTCGGACGGTTTTAACATTGGCTTCTGGCTGTGTGCTTCCTAGGCCCCAGAAGCTGAAAATCCCTCTCTGCTTGGGTTTTTCATGAATACAAAATATTCATGAAAGGCTGGAGACGATTATGTGCTCTATTTATTGAGTATTTTTCACTAATAGTAAAGTAGCTGGATGCTAAGTCACTTGCATACAAGCCAAACAATTCAATAAAATAAAAATTTGAATTTGAAGAAAGACGTGCTTTTGGATTAACACTGAAATGTGGTTAGATTGTAAATTCCTTGGTAGGGATATTAGTTGGCTAGTCGACTATCTGATAACAAAAGCTTATCAGACAATCGACTAGTTGCTCCCCCACCCTCACCCCGCCCTTGCTGCCTCTATCAAGATGCGCCTCTGCTTGTCAAATGGATTAAGAGCCAACAAGCTCTTCATCCTTTTAAAAGGCAGCGCCCAGGAACTAACCTTGCTGCAGCTCCCCACTTATCGACTAATCAACTAGTCGATGGAAAATCCATCGACTAGTCGATTAATTGATTAAACTAAATGTAACATCCCTACTCCTTGGAGCAGGTATCGTCATTTATGTTTTATAGAGCATCCAGATCTGTGTTGGTTC
This sequence comes from Pelodiscus sinensis, assembly GCF_049634645.1. Classification (NCBI taxonomy): domain Eukaryota; kingdom Metazoa; phylum Chordata; order Testudines; family Trionychidae; genus Pelodiscus; species Pelodiscus sinensis. The sequence continues at coordinate 12,169,783 of NC_134718.1, forward strand.
TTTAATAACTCATTTGATATTTTAGTCAACACAGTGTAGTGGGGTAGTTAGTGCAAGACCTGGATAGTGAACTCATAAATTTTGTTCCCAACACTAGCATTGGTTAATTAAAATCCACCCCTGAGCAGAGGGTCAATATGAGACCTGTCCATCTTTTAAGTCTCAACTTAGCCCTCCTGTGAAAGTTTAAGTGGGATTTAGCACATGATCCTTGGGTTGGCCCCCGTCATATAGAATGAATTTCATACTGTGTGGCTGTGGGTAAGTGACATACACTATAGATTCCCAGTCTCTGAGCTAACACATATGACAACGCATACTTACCATACAAGGTAGTTGAATTTTAATTAATATTAGTAGAGTACTTTAAGATCCTTGGGGAATGACGTGGTATAAGTACAAATTATTATTATTACCGTATCTTCCTTGTCTTTTTATCAACTCTATAGTTACTACATTTATTGAATTAAGTGGTTGACCTTGTTAATTATGGACCGTATTAAGCCCAATTTTAAATGGGCACCACTTCCTCCAAAGTGAGTGAGAGCTGCACGTTGATGGTTACTGCTACCTGTGATGAGTTTGACTCCATACAAGCGTGCATATTTCGGATATCATAGCATATATCTATTATACTGTCAATAACAATGTCTGAAAGCACACAGCTGGCTGCTGTAGTCTCAGTGGGTGTGTCTAGACTACAGGGTTTTTTCGAAAAAAGTGGCCTTTTTTCGAAAAAAATGAAAGTAAATTGAAAGAACGCGGCAGTTTTATTGAGCGCGCAAAACCTCGTTTTACGAGGAAGAACGCCTTTTTTCGAAAGTGCGCTTTCGAAAAATGTGCTATGTAATGCAAACTGTGCTTTTTCGAAAGAGCGCATCCAGACTGCCTATGTGCTCTCTTTTGAAAAAGCAACTTGCTTTTTCAAAAGTACTGGTTGTAGTCTAGATGCTCTTTTTCGAAAGAGGCTTGCAGTCTAGACATAGCCATAGTTACCAGAATCTTCCTTTGGTTCTTTTTATCTTCTGTTTCATTTTGAATTTTGGCCTTCCACATTAATTAAATGGCAAGTTTCTTATAGATGGTGATTGGATTATAATAATGCCTGCTTAGAGCAATCTAAATTGAAATAAAGAGATAAAGCCTATTTTTAATAGAAATAATTTAGTTCTGGAAATTTTGATAAAATTTAAACTGACATTCAAATTAGCCAGTAATTCCGTTAGGTTTTAGGCAACTTGTTAATTATCATTATTATTTTATGTCTAAGATGTGGCTCCAAAGTAGCATTTTTGGTGTTACTCAAAATTGTTTTAAATTAGGTCTTGTGGTGCAGTATTTTTTCCCTTTTAAATGCAGTCAGTAGAGGCAGTATTTTGTTGGAAGATGTTTGTGGCTTGTGCGAGATAATTGTGCCGCTGATTTTTTTGTATGCACTCAAGTTACATTTACACTGCATGGTTATTTTGGAATAAGCTATTCCGGAATAGTAATTCTGAAATAGCACATCTATGCTTTAAGAAAGCCTCGAAATTAGTCCAAGGAAGGCTTCCCTAATGTAGACATGCTATCTCGATTTAGAGCCCCAGGAGAAATAACTTAGAATGGCCCTGGTGAGGGGCTATTTCAAAATAGAAGTGGTGGAGTGTCTGTACATGCCTTATTTCAAAATAGCTATTTCGGAATAGGCTTTATTCTTCATAGAATGAAGTTTACAGAAGTCAGAATAAGCCATCCATTATTTCGAAATTATTTCAAAATAATGGAATTGCTGCGTTGACGCTCGCATAGTTATTTCGGAATAATAGCCGTTATTCCAAAATAACTTTGCTGTGTAGCACACCCTTAGAGTCCTGTCCTGTGTGTGGTTGGTTAAGGTCAGATGTCATCCAAATCCTAAGTATTAATGGAGTCATTTTGGAGGCAACCCCATCATTATTAATGGGAGTTTTGATGAACAATGAATATAGCGGCTTTAATCATTTTCCAAGCCCAGTCGTTTTAAAAATAGAGGCCTGGCACAGAGGCCTGTTTTTTGTGAAAAGAAACATTTGTATATTATGTTAGACTCTGTTGGCATTTGGGTCCTTTCCACACCCAGATTGGGCTTCAAACATTTGAAAAATGTACACACTTTCAAAGCATTTCCATCTTTTTGTGATGAAACTGTGAAATATGTATAGTAAGGAACTGAGTGGGACTAACAGATGGTGAATGCTTAATTTAAAGCATGGTGTCCAGTAAAATAACCTATGCTACTCCTGAGTCTGCAAGAACAGGGTTTTGTTTGTTTGTTTTTATGTGGAGAAATGGCAGAATGCACCATCAGAAGGAAACAGATTACAGAAAAGTTCACAGTCCAAAATCTGTTCTGTTCTGTATCTTTGATTGAGAGGGAGGATTTGGAGAAAACACTGCAGTGCAAGAGTCTTGTTTCCTTCAAACTGAGGAAAAAGTGGCCACTCATGCTTGAAAACTTTGTACAGAAAAGGCTGGAATAGTAATTATTTCCCTAAATGTTCTATGCAATGATTCCCTCTGCTCAGCATGCTGCTTTCTAAGGGTATGTCTACACTACCACCCTAGTTCGAACTAGGGTGGTTAATGTAGTCATACGAACTTGCAAATGAAGCCCGGGATTTGAATTTCCCGGGCTTCATTTGCATGTTGCCGGGCGCCGCCATTTTTAAATGTCCGCTAGTGCGGACTCCGTGCCTGCGGCTACACGCGGCACGAACTAGATAGTTCGGACTAGGCTTCCAGATAGTTCGAGGCATACAGATAGTTCGGACTAGGAAGCCTAGTCCGAACTATCTAGTTCGTGCCGCGTGTAGGGCATGGAGTCCGCACTAGCGGACATTTAAAAATGGTGGCGCCCGGCAACATGCAAATGAAGCCCGGGAAATTCAAATCCCAGGCTTCATTTGCAAGTTCAAATGACTACATTAACCACCCTAGTTCGAACTAGGGTGGTAGTGTAGACATACCCTAAATGAGACCATTATTAGTATCTGGGGTCAGCACGTTCTAGGAGAAGCTGAAAGAAGGTCTTGAATGCATGTTGCAGCTGGAAATGCAGAAGCAAAAGCCAAATGTTTAGTAGCCAGATTCTAGCCCTAAAGCCTTCAGACACTATTCACTACATCCTCTGATTTCTAATCACTGATTCTTGACAGGAGCTTCTCGGTACTACAGGTTGGATCTCTATGAACCAGACTTTCCTCGTCCGGCAACATCCCTGGTCCACCATCCATGGGTGCTTTGGGGCTGGAGCAGTCACGGGGAAAAGTGGGAGGCCCTACACTCAGTAACTCATCCCCCTACCCTCCCAGAAGACCACAAATTGCTTATTTGTGGCATTCAAGCTTAAGTAGGGAGGGGGAATAGTGAGGACTGGGGGGATGATCTGGGGAAGAGGCGTGGTAGCTGCCGAGCCTGGTGGCAGAAGCCAGGAGCCCTGTAGCTGTGGGACTCCACAGCCACCCTGCTTCTTCCCCAGAGCACCCTGTCCCTGCTTCTCAGAGCATCCCCTCTGCTGCTCCTGGCATGGAGCCTCACAGCCAGCGGCAGGAAAGAGGCTGGCATTGAATTCCCTTGGACTGGAGGATTCCCTGGTGGGGTGCCAGAGCAGGGAGGCTCAACCTGTACTGTAGTGCTAATAATGATAGGCCAAGAGCATCCCGTTGACGTGTATGTGTGTGTGTAAATGTGCGCGTGCATGTATAGAACTGTGTGTAAAATATAATTCTGTTGTCCTGTCCTACGCTGGGTGTTCTTTAATACAAGGTGTTAGCTGACATTTTAAAAACTCTAGTGTAGATAGGGCAAGTTTTAATTAACCTGTTTGGGGTGAAATTTGGGCGCCTGGCTAGGGTTTGTGTCAGGTGGCCAATACCTGTTGAAATACCTGCCTGGGCTAAGGTTTGTAGTTAATAAATTAGTCACTTAGGCTGTGTCTACACTGGCCTCCCTTTCGGAAAAGGGATGCTAATGTAGCACGTTGGAATAGGCAAATCCGTGGGGGATTTAAATATCCCCTGCGGTATTTGCATTAACATGGCTGCCGCTTTTTTCCGGCTTGGAGATAAGCCGGAGAATAGCGCCGGTCTAGACGTGATTCTCCGGAAAATAAAGCCTTTTCCGGAGGATCTCTTATTCCTACTTTCAAGTAGGAATAAGAAATCCTCCGGAAAAGGCTTTATTTTCCGGAGAATCACGTCTAGACTGATGCTTTTCTCCGGCTTTTTCCCAAGCTGGAAAAAAGCAGCAGCCATGTTAATGCAAATGCCGCGGGGGATATTTAAATCCCCCACGGATTTGCCTATTCCAACGTGCTATATTAGCATCCCTTTTCCGGAAGGGATGCCAGTGTAGACGTAGCCTTACTGTTTCGTTTACAGGCCTTCATAGCAATACCATACTCTTTATATGAAGGTTACTGTACAAAACAAATCATTGGTGCTAAATATACAATCATGTGCTCGCTCATCTAGCATGGTAGGAAGGTTCCCTCTGTCACTTGTCTTCAATGAAACCAACTCTCCTGTATGATGGCATTGGATTAAAATCATTCGGCTGTGGCCATATCCCTTGATTTTGACAAGTTGTCAACCTGATAACTGTGACATTGCAAGATGCACTTTTTATAGGACCTGATCCCAAACGCATTCAAATCAATGTGGGGACGGTGTCTTTCTGCTGACTTGAGTAAGCTTTGAATCAAGCCCTTCAAGCATCAGAATTTTCCATTTAAAAAACAACTACAGTTTCAGGTCCAAATTAAGTTTTGTGTCTTAAAAAGAGAGAGAGAAAAAGAGAGAATGGCTGAGGTTGGTGGAGTAGGCGGGGATATGGTTTACAATGTGTTACTAACAGAAATGGTGGTTGCTTTGATAGTTATTTCAAGAGCTGTCTGAAATGATGGAAACCCAAACACATGATTAGCTTCACTTTCTTGCTTGAAAACCAGGAAGTGACAGACTTTGAATGGAAAGTGAATTTACTAATCTAGCTTCATTTTCAAATCGAAGTGAAGTGCAAAAACATAAAATAAAAGCAACAATGGCAGAAAGTCCATTTGTTTTTATAATTCTTTTTAATAATCCAATGTTAGGTATACCTGTGAGAATTTTAATTTCACTTGGATGAAATGGCTCTCCTCAGTGACCCTGGCTAATAAGTTACCTCAGTAAAAGTGCAAATTATAAAAGGAATAAATTCCTAACTTATCTTTTTATTATTTTTTAACATTGTCATACACTTGGGCTCTCAAGTTTCACTACATTTCACAGTGTGAACCAAAGGAAGTAGTGGCTAGTAATTGAAGTGATGGAGAGCTTTGGTAATGGTTCCCCTAAATTAAAGTGGGTAGGAACTCTGGCTAAAATCACTGACTGTGTTTCATTAGTGATAACAACAAAGTCTCTGTTCAATAGACAGAGCACATCAACAACCTATACAGATGTATCTGTGAAATTAATTAGATACCGACTATGCCTTTAATGGGCATGGGTTATTTCTTCAAATAAAGAGGCTGCTAAAAGAGGGAGGAAAAAACACATTAGCCAAAGGAGCGGCTTGAATTTGCTCATCTCCCACCATGCTCAATAAAGAATTCAGGGTATGTGCAGCAGTCCTGTTCCTGCTCTCATTTACCACTTACCATGTCAAAGGAGATGTGAAGTGATAGTTTGTTTGCTACTGTCATTGTTTCAAAGCCGTAGCGTTTTCCACATAACTTTGACAGGCAAAGTATTAAAGATTTCTGTTAACATTTCTCAAACCTCTCTTTTACATGCCATGAAGTTTTGTCACACCAGAACAGTGAAGTCATATTTGTACAGGGAAGGCTTTTTCCCCTTGGTCCCCACGTACCTCACTCCTGGCTAATCTGAATCTCTCTGTATTGACACACCACAGCCCCCCCCACCCCCACCCCACACACACACATACACACAATCACCGTGAAAGCACTCTGCTGTGTTTGCCTGGCAAGGCAGAAGGAATTAGTCCACAAACTGCTTCCCACACTAAAACAAAGGAAAATCCGTCCACCCGTTTTACTTAAGTACTTTGCTTCATTCTAAGAACTCAGTCTCTTCTGTGGGGTATGGGCCAATTTGTCCTGTCCTAGAAATCAAAATTTAAAAAAAGGATCACTCATTGGTTCCGATCAGACGGCACAAGCTGCTCATGCAGTTCTTTCCTTGTACTCAGACGTGTTCAGGTATCTGGACTGCAAATCGATCAGCCCCTGAACTGGCGTCTGAAATTCAAAACCGAGCTCATCTCATTTTGACTTTTCCATCGAAAATAATTCATCATCAGCCCCGGTTCCAGTAGGTATTTTGTAAAGAAAGCAATTTTTCTGCTTTTGGGGTGGAGGGCAGAGTCAATTAGCTTCATCCGTAAGCACAGAAGTGCAATTCCATCAAAGCCTTGCTCCTTGATGCCTGCTGCACCTTCTCTGAGTCAGACTCTCTGCAGCTCTTCCTGGAGTCTTATTTCTGTGCATTTCCCTCCCTCCCTCCTCGCACCCGCTGTCTCAGAGGCAGAAGCAGAAGTGGGATCTGCTCACACGCTTTCAGCGGTTCCCTTCCTCGGTTGTTGTAGCAGTCGCTGACCTCCAGGCACTATGAATAAACAGCAAAGCTGGGAACAAAAGGAGTCTACTGGCTGCCATTATCTCACATTAACATAGCAGACGCGCTGCGGTGTGAACAATGCGAGTCTCATTCGCCGATAATCAGCGAGTATTTGGATTACCAAGGCAACAGGCAGTGGTAGACTACTGAGTGTGTGTGTGTGGTTTTTTTTATTGCAAAGGAGCAATCGGATATGGAATCCCAGGTATATTGATAAACCAGAGCAGAATGAATGCCTTGCAACTGACTGGGGGGGAAACTGAGGAATTGGGCTTGCATTCCCGGCACATGTGAGACAAATAAGACACGGATGAAGCAGGTCTGGCTGCAGTGTTAAATGCAATAAAAATTAAACTGCGTTTGGCAAGCTGAAAATGTCCTTAAGGTATTTTTCAACATCTTAGAAAAGGTAACAGGTGGCATGTTAATAATAGGGCCATTAGTGGTGGAATTTGTAACTGATCTGCAGCTGTGGTAGGGCATTGCATGGGCTACTTGTGTAATAATGAGACAGAATGGGATGTGATGTTTTAATCTTTCTTCTTTAATCAGAGTGGATGCCAATGTCATATGGTGATAACCCCATCCAGCTTCTTTTTTTGCAGGGAATAGTGCATTTGTGTTTCTGAACTGCATAGCTGTGTTGTCCTTTGCTCAACACAACCAGAAATAAGTTGCATATGGCTGTGTGTGTTTCACGCACGTGTGTCTAGACAGGTGCAATATATAATATAACAGGATTCGGTGTAGTTTGTACTCGGGTTAAGAAACATGTGAATTTATTTTTAAGGAAGTACAGGGGCCTGCTTCATATTCCATTATAGCGAAACAGATCCAGTGCCCTAAATGAAGTTGAGTAGTGTCTCACGATGCAAGTACCCCCAGCGAGACTGCTCGTGGTGTAAGATGCAACTCACCTCTGATTAAGTGTATCACTATTTGCCCTGTAGGAAGCCAAATGTGCAATGGGAAGGCAGTTTTCCCATCCAATGTGATACAAAGAGTGTGAAGGCCTCTCAGATTCAGCACACTGCTCACCTCTAAGAAAAAATATTCTAGTCACACAGCATCCAGAGGTCTTTGCACCTCCGGGCCTAACTTTGCAGTGTTAAACATACACCAGATTCCACCCCAGAAGTAGCTGAATTTCAGTAGTGATGGCAGTTAATGGACATCTGAATGCATGTGGTGGTGATAGCCAGATGCCAAATTACGGAGCCATGTGATGAACTGCATGTATCATGGATCTCTTCCCTATATCACCTGCCTTCTGTCTACTGACTCATCTTTACTGGGAGTGACTTTCCAAACCTCAGAGCAGCTTTAGGATGACCACCCCCAAATTACCAGACATTCCAGTATTTCATGGAACACCACGAGTCTGGCCATCTGCACCGGCATAAGACCTCCCGCCCTTTTCTGACTTTGTATACATCATGTATATGAGGTCATGCCAGAAGGGGAAGAGGAGCACGCTTTTGAAAAAGGCAACTTCTGTCTATGATGCTGGGCAAATCCACGTTCGGTTTTGTCACAGAACTAGACAAGAGAACTAGCCATTTAAAACAGAACTGTCCAGCTTAAAAACTGGACAAATAGCCTGCCTAGATCAACTTTGATCAGCAGCTACCTTGGGTTGGTGTTTTTTCTCTTTTCAAAAAACCTGCCAGAAAAACTTTTTTTCCCCAACCAAAAGTAGAATTTTTAACCCCTTTCCTTCCAATTTACACTGGTCCAGGGCCCAATATAGGCAATCTTCAATCATGGAACAGTAGGGTTAAGGCAGGTCTCTGTCAGTCACCCAAGGCTAGAGATGCCTGCTGTAGTGCCATTGGAAACGGGAGATTCAGGGCCTTCCAGAGGCAGATATAAAACATGCAGCTTGTGGGAAGTTTGGGAGAGATCAGACTAGATGTGTTTATGCAAAGTAATTTTTGATATTTAAAAATAAAGTTTCTCTTGCCCTTTGTAGTTTGGGCTTTTAGACTCATGCTATTCAGAAAATCTGGTGGAGATGATATGAAAAATAGTCTCAGTAAGAACTTTTAAAAACACTCCTAAAATAGTTTTTCTGATAACACATGCAGAATAACCCATGATGTGGCATGAGAGAGATAAAATTGTTATGGGGTTTGGGGCAGAGGGGCCTAAATCCATGATATAGGCCCCTCAACTCTTACTGTAATAAAATGACAATATTAAATAGATATTGGCTCTTATTTTAGGAAGAGCTGTAGAATTCACTCATGGTTTCAGCAGTCAAAAGCATTGCAGTCATCCATAACTTATGCTAATACGAATCTTCATGTTACAGTGCCATCATGCTTGGATTCTTTTCTTCATCTCTCTCTGGTTTGAAGCAGGTTTTAAACTCCATGTGTTGGGGGATATTATATACAAGTAGATACTGTTTGTTGTCCTTACAATCACTCTTTTGATGTCCCTGTTGGCTTGGACCGTGGCTCTTGTACATTTCAACAGGCGAGGCACAGCAGTCAGGACCCTGCATGAGCAGAGACTGCTTCGGTTCCCGCTTGTGCCGTTTCCCCCACTGCGCCTCTGACGACTGCGGAGATGGTGCTGGGGGGAACCAGCTTTTAAGACAGCTCCTCCCAGCACTGGCTCCTGCCCTCCACCTTGGTGCCTCTGATACAAAGGCAGCAAGGGAGGGAAGTGACTAGTCAAGTAGTGACTCAACTACCCAAAAAGTGTATCGGGTAGATGTCTAGTCGCTTACATCCCTAATGTATGGTATGGGTGGGTTTTTTTAAGCCCACATAAAAGGTCATGTGAAGGCATAACTACGGGTAACTTTTGATCAAATAATATTAATAATAATGCTTTATATTTTAAAAGGTGATTCTAAACCAAAAGAACTCCAAACTGGGTTACTCCCTCTTTGGAGGGGTCGGAAACCCTGTGTCTACACTGCACACTACCAGCAGAGGCGTGTAGTATTCGTGTAGCTATACCCTGCAGTGAAAAGCAGGCTGCATCCACACTGGTGTGTCGCAACAGAAGTCAGTGAAAACTTCAGTAGCTCTCCGCAGCTGGAGCCTTTTGTTGTGGGGAGGAAAGATTGTGGAAGAAGGGAGTCGGCACAGCCTTTCTTGCACCATTCTAGGGCTCTGAGGTTGGGAGCTGCCTCAGTTTTTCTCCCTACCTTCTCCCTGTCAGAGCTTTCCCCAGTAGGGGAATCTTTCCTTGTAACAGGGAAAGGTGCCAGGAAGCAGAAGGGTACCACACTACTGCAGAGGAGCCAGGAAGACATGGCTTGGGTGAATAGAGAGCATATACGATATGTGCTTGCATACATACCTCCACCTTTGAGGTCTGTCTTTCCTTGCCTCCGCCATGTCCCATCAGTTACTGTCTTATTTATACCTAAGCTAGCTGGGCTCTGTGACTATGTGCTCTACATACTGCAGAGAGAATGGTGCACCGTATACATACTGCATGCGTGTGTGTGTTATGGCGAGTCAGGAATTTGTTTTTGTTCCTATGAAAAATTTCAGTAAAAAGGAAAACATCAGAAGTTCTGGGGAGTTGTTGAAAAACAGAAACCTGAGAATATTCTAGTTTTGATTGCCAAAAAGCAGAAACGTTTTGATTTTCAAGTTTGGGGGTTTATTTAAATAAACGTCCCCCAAACTTTCCTCTTAATCAGCAATTTCCCCATTGAAATTTCTGTATTGAGTGCAACAAAAGCCATTCTTTCTCCAAAAATAATTTCCAAAGAAAAATGTTGACTCGCTGTAGTGTCTATTGAAAAAGTTACCAGGAATTTCCAGTTGTAAGGCTGTGGTGAGCTACAAGCTGGATTCATATCTGAAGCCTTTGACTGTAATCAAAACTAGGAATTAGTGTAATTCTGTCCATTTTTCTAATTTTACTTTTATTGAAGATGGTTCTATTCATGTAGACGGAAAGAAGAAAGCAGTGAAATCTAATGACACTAACATCCGTACAGTTTACAGTAAGTTTACAATGGTGACCTGATGAAGAGGGGTAACTGACTGCAATGTGTCATAAGTTATCTTATATAGCAGTTACAGAGAATCTCGTATAGAGTAAGCTAGAAAGTCATAAATCTATTAGATTTACCTTTGATTGGTACAGGAGTTGCTTGAGCATTTTATTTCCTTTTCTCATTCTGGGCTTCTTGTATTTATTCAGTGTAGATGTAATGGTTTCTGTTTTGGTTTCTTTTATGGGCTCTTTAGGGGAAGAATATTTATTATTAATAAAAATTACTATTTAATTTGGATTAGAGTAGTACATTCAAAAGCCAAAACCAAGGTTGTGAACCTATTATGCTGATTTTATACATATACATAGGAAGAGGAAGATTCTACTCCAAGAAGTTATATTCTTAACTATAAGGCAGGCGCAATGCAGAACAGAAGCATGGAGAAGCAAAATTACTTGCCTAAGGTCAAACAGCAGAACCGGGAATAGAACCCCAGAGTCCTAGTCCAGCTGCCTCGTAGCCCACACTGCTTTCCTTTAAGCTCTTGGGAAAAGGAGCCAAGAAAGTTGGTCTAGTTTGGAAGTTCAGTCCATGCAACCAGGTGTTTTTGTAGGTGTCTATAGGTAAGGAAATGGAAGGAATGACAGCGAGTGTTGTGTTGGCTATTGTCTATCCACATCACTGTCATTCCAAGGACTGGGTCAGGTAGTGTATTTAAAAGACAGGTTTTATCTACTAGCTAGCAATTTTGCAGATACTGTAGTCAAGCCAAAGAGAACACCTATACCTTAAATGACAGAGAGTCCATTAAAACTAGAGAGCAGAGCTGGGAAGAAAGAAATTGCTGGGAGCCTAATGGCATGAAATAACTTTGTTTATGCATAACCTTAGCCTAGCTTTGGATTGAGAGTGGTGATTTTTATCCCTTTTTATAGATGGGCAATATATTTTCCCCTTTTCCAGTTTTCTGGAATCTCCCGTATTCCATGACTTTTCAGAGATAATAGATAATGGTTCAACTACGTCTTCAGTCAGTTCCTTGAGTATTTAGGATGTATTTCATCAGGTCCTGGTGACTTGAAGACATCTAACTTGTATAAATAATTTTTAACTTGTTCTTTCCCTATTTTAGCTTCTGAATCTACCCCATTTTCACGGGCATTCAATATGTTAGACGTCCAATCCCCACCAACCTTCTTGGTGAAAACCAAAACAAAGAAGTCATTAAGCACTTCTGCCATTTCCACATTTTTTGTTATTGTTTTTCCCCATTCATTGAGTAATGGGCCTATCCTGTCTTTGGTCTTTCTCTTGATTCTGTTGTATAAGTAGAATGTTTTCTTGATATCTTCAGCTAGTTTGTGTGTTGGACATTCTAATTTTGCCCCTACATACTTGTGTTATTTGCTTATTATCATCCTTCATAATGTGACCCAATGTCTACCTTTTTCATTTTTAGATAATTCAAGATCTCCTGGTTAAGACAGGGAGGTGTCTTTCCATGCTTCCTGGTCCCTCACCATACTACTTATCTTTCCTACACAGTAGAGTAGTTTGCTCTTGTGCCCTTAATAAAGTTTCTTTGAAAAATTGCCAAGTGGCCTCAATTGTATTTCCTTGTAAACTTGCTTCCCATGGGATCTTACCTACCAACTACCTGTGTTTGCTAAAGTCTGTCTTCTTGAAATCCATTATCTTTATTTTGCTGCTATCCGGCCTACCATTCTTTAGAATCATAACTCTTATCATTTCATGATCACTGTCACTCAAGCTACCTTCCATTTTCAAATTCTCAGCTAGTTCTTCCTGAGCAAAATGTACCCTTCTGTATGAAGATAAAAGATACAGGTAGTAGAAAACAATATACTGATGGGAATGATGTGCAAGTAGATGGTAGAACATGTGCCTGGAATAAATTAGGGTGAAGATGCACTTTGGAAGTGTGGGGAGTGCACATCTGAGATTGGCTGGACATTATAAAAATGCGAGAATGACCAGCAAAGCAAACATAGGAGGAAGAGGACAGCAAGTAAAGATTTGGAAGACCAAGGATTCGATTGAAAGACTGAAGAGAAAAGGAACAGAACTCCAAGACCTATGAACCCGTATCATGGCTGGAAAGCATGGCAAAGAATCACGGGCACCTTAAAACCTGTGTTAATTGCGAAGAGGAGTCAAGAAGAGAAATTAATCCAGGTTCAATACAGACATCTGAAACAAACCCATTTTTTTTAATAGTAGGATTAAAAGAAGCTTTTATATCTAAAGTCTCGCCTCTTTGACATCAGTGTTGACGGGCCATTGGCTTCCATATGTGTTCACAGCTAGGAAACTTTTTATCTATTTCTTTTCTTTGCACTGTAGTGAATGGTTGCAGCATCACTACATCACAGCCTGAGTGGTAATCGTTCTTTTCATTTGATGCCTTTCTTTGCAGCTTGGCCCACCTCAGTGCTGACCGCTAGCATGTGTGGGTTCGTTAACATTACTATAAATTGAGTCAATATTCTTAGTGGATTCCAGCTGACTCACTGCCCTCCTGAGTGTAATGAAGAGACTTAATTACCCTTGTTCTGTTCAAGAGGAACAATGTTGTGGACAAGATTTCTCTTAAAATGTTAGCGTGTACCGTAAATGACTACAGAAACCAGTGTAGACATCCATCAAAAGGAGTATGGAAAGAAGTACAAGTGGCAACCATCACCTGGGTAGAGGAAAAAAAGTGGAAGGCATTACAGCAGAAGTTCAAAACAGACCCTCATCCCAGACTCTGAGGATCTCCCATAATTTGCTGTATACCCTTTTTTCAGGGATTATGGAGGGATGTTGCTGCTGCATGTATTTGAAATACTGCATCAAGCTGAAATATTGTGCATTGAGACAACATTGGGATGTCCTGTACGAGATTGAAAATGTAGGGTTTGGTGGACTTCTGGTCTGTCAGAAGATATTAAGAAACATTGGATATTCACAGTTGAAAGATTTTTTCCCCTTTTTAATTGTATAAGTTAATTACTTAATTTTAATTTATATGGTTAATTTTACTGTTACTAGATGGAAATCTCTTCAGAGCAAGGACCATGCAAGAACCGTTCTTAATACAAGGGCACCTCAAACCCTAAAATATGCATACCTAGTTATGAGGAGGAAAATAGTTAGATCCTTCAAGTACATATTAACTCAGTTTTACACTCAAGTCTTCCAGAGACATAGGGGAAAGGAAAGATTGTCCAGTGGTTACAGTGAAAGCTGGACACCCACATTCGATTCCCTGCTCAGCACAGATCCCTTGCACGACACTTTTATGTGTCTAGCCTGGAAAATGGTGATAATAGTACTTCCCTGCCTCCCAGGATAAAGATTGTGAGGCACACAGATTCTAGAATAATGAGAGTTGTATGAGTTCCTTAGTTAGATGAGCATTGCAGAATCAGGGTTATAATTTGTAATAAAAAATGAATTCATAGCCTAAGCAGCTGGTCGGTATCTCTTTAAAATAAAAGGATTCTGTGTGTGTTCCTTAAATAGTTTTTTTATGCATATAAAAAGTCATAAATGTAAAATCAACTATAAAAAGTGATGAATAATAATGCATGAACCAAATAATTGTAGGACTTTGAAGGGACCTTGAGAGGTTATCTAGTGCAGCCCTCTGCACTCGTGGCAGGACTGAGTATTATGAGAAATAAGTTGAAAAAACAATATTGTATTTATGCCTCTGGTTATTTAATTCAGGTTGGGCACATTCAATAGTTATTTTGTGCATACACAGTGTTTTAGTTCAAAATACATATATATTCTTTCTCTGTATTATATCCACTAAGACTTGTATATGAGAAGTTTTTTCTTGCTCATATCTTTTGGATTTAGTTTATGGAAAAACCCCAGTGCTCTGCACCACATATTTATCTGGAAAGATGCATTTTTAGTTTCAGCAGTTAACTTTCTAGAATACTGATTAGCTAATACTGTTTTTGGCATGCAGCTCATCTATCGTGTGGTAGAACGCCATCTGGATTTTAATTCACTTTTTGAAAATTATTGTTGGGCTGCTATTCCTTTAAAGGCTCTTCTGGCCATGCCGGTACCACCTGCAGACAATGGGGCTGCAGTCTAGTCTCAAAACCTAATTGAATTGGAATGAGAGAGCTGAAGCAATGATTGTTGAAGAGCTTGAGATGGATGACTTTTGCAAAACGAAGGAGTCCAGATAACCACTAGCTTAATGTTCTTGTTGTCGAAAGCTGTGGCTGAGAGTTTATTTTTACTTCTGCGGGTGGCAGAGTTTTAGGGGTGAACTCTCTGTTTGAAGACATTTCATTCATCATCACGAGTTCCCCAATCAGCATTCATTAAACTGTTCCAAACAATGATTGTCTGATAATGTTTGTGTTTTACAGTGATGGGTCTTTCCCCTATGACTCTGTTCCTTGGCAGCAAAACACCAACCAACCACCGGGTTCTTTATCAGTGGTCACTACAGTATGGGGTGTGACTAACACCTCACAAAGCCAGGTAAGCTTCATTTTATGCTCCCAACCCTGAGCTATGCATTTTGGTCAAGTCTTTTGTCAGTAAAATGAAAAAAAAAACCACAACAGAAAAGAAGGGAAAGGCCTGTCATAAAAGCTGTATTTTTCCTCCTCCTTTTGTTCTTCTCTCAGCAGAATGGCTACATATTAGGGTTTGACTTATTTTGAGCTGGTAATGCAATTGTGTGGGTGGAAATGTCACATTATATTGGTGCACTTGTATAAACACTTGCTTTTATACGGGAGAGGGGTGAGTATTAGGGACGTAAAAGCCCAGTTAATCGGTTAACCGGTTAAAAGTTAGGTGACTCTAATGTTTAACTGGCTAAACGGAAACCAGACTGGGCACTGCTTCATCCCAGCTGGGGAAGCCTCCAGACCACAGGACTCCCACTCCCAGCTCCCATGTTGGGGGTGGGATTGCAACAGGCTCCCGGCTACCAGCCCCCGCCAGAGTAGCCCCTGCCTGTGAGTGCCTGGGCCTGCCATGGATAGGGGCTGCTCTTGTGTTTGCTGTGGGCAGGGCCGGATTAAGGAATGGGCTAGTTGGGCAGCTGCCATCAGGCGCCAATCTATGGGGGGCGCCCGGCTCCCGGATCACAGGCTGCAGCATCTTCCAGCGGCCATCCTGCAGCAGCCGCCCGGGGCGGGGGCCGTGTTAATCCCCTCAGTGCCGGCCAGCAGCACCCCTTCCCCCATGGCCGCGAGGCCCTGCACGGCCAGGCTCGGCGCACCCTGCACACGTCCTCCCCCACATGCCAGGCGAGGGGCGGGGCCGCGCATGCACCTTCCCCCAACCCGGTGGCGTAATTAACCTGGCTGTGGGCACCCTGCAGGGCTGGAGCAGTCTCTTGACTGTGGCAGGCAGTTTAGGGTGATGCTTACCGGTTAACCCATTAACCTTTCACATCCCTAGCAGTGTTTCCTCTGCGCGGTGCAGCTCAGCTTTACAGGTGATTAGTCAGCCCTGCCCAGTCAGTCAGCTCCCTGACTAGGTAGGGCTCATTAAGCACCTATGAAGTTGTGCTGCCACACAGCTTGGAGGGAACACTGATACCTAGTGATTATCGGTCCTGAAATGGTTGTTGTAGCGTTTTTCCTTATGTCCTTAATGGAGAATTTATCTCAAGTAGTCTACTGCAATGATTAAAACATTCAGACCATGGAAGAATTGCTAGTGCCAGAATATAACTGTTCTGAAAATCTCTATCCCAGAAAAAATTTGCATTTTTGAGCAAAAGTTTATCTCATATTGGGACGAAAAATCCAAAATGCAAAACTTTTCGCAGGAAGGGATTTCGACAAAATTCGGTTTCAAGAGAACGGGAATGGAATTTTTTAACTTGCATGCAGCTGGCCTGGAGGGTTCTTATTAATTTCACTTTTTTTTCTGTGCAGGCAGAAAATGAAATTGACAGAACCTTCCAGATAAAATGCCAAATGCCATTCACTTGACTCTTCACCTCTTCCCCAACCCCAGGACATCTCTGGTTGCCTGACTGGAAATGTTTTTGTCAATTTTATTTTCTCTTGAAGACAAAATTGATAGGAACCTTTCATGCAGGCATTTTGTTCCAATGGAAAACGGAAAGCTTTCAGGGAAATTTGAAATTTGCTATAGAAAATTCAGTTTTATGGAAACTCCATTTTCCCTTGGCAAATCATTCAAATGGCATATTCCCAACCAGTTCTCTATACCAAAGACTCAAGCCAGTTGAAGTTAAAACCAATAAAAATACTTTCGTTGACCTCAGAAAGTACCAGGATTTAGGACCACACACGGTGTGTGACATTGATCATATCACTGAACCACCTGATGCCTTAGTCTATGTCTATCCTATGAACTAAGGTTGTGATTTTCCTGCTCGTGTAAATATACTTGTGTTAGTCTCATTGAGCAAGCATGAGTGTAAATAGTGACAGATGCAAAGCATCAGAACTGGAGGCAAGGCTGATGTATATTTAGTGGAAACCTGCCTGAAACTAGTACATATGTATTGTGCATTGCTCAGCCAGGCCTGCCCTAAATCAATTTTTGGGGACAACAAATTATCAAACTAACACACTTGTTTGTTGATTCTCCACTTTATCAGCTGGATTCCCCATGTGAAAAAAAAGTCTGTGGTTTCTTATTATAACTTATCAAAAGCTTCAGTGAGGTGGTAGTGATCAGAAATAACTGTGGGCTTAAAAATGGCAAGGAGAGCTTACAAGAAATTAACATACCAAGGTGCATGCAGCACAACTAGTCCTGAACTCATTTGTGTACAGTGTATAGAAATTAGTTAATGTCTGAAGCAGAGCTGTCAAGCGATTTTAAAAAATCATGATTAATTACACTGTACAAAAATTAATCATGATTAATTGCACGGGTAAACAACAATAAAATCCATTTATTTTAAATATTTTTTTATTTTGTTACATTTTAAAATATTGATTTCAATTACAACATAAATACAAAGTGCAAGTTTCTCTTTGTAAAAAAAATGTATTTTTCAATTCATCTCATACAAGTATTATACATATTGAACCTCTCTAATCCGGAACACTGGTCCAGCAACATCCGTGGTCCGGCATGATTTTAGTTAGCCAAATATCCACTTATCATAGGTGTGGTCAAGTCTCCCGTGGTCCCAAAAAGTTTATTTACAGCCACCAGTCCTGGCTCTCAGTGTTGTGTTAAGAGCCCAGTAAGCAGTAGAAGTGTTGGTAATGCTACTAGATAATATTGACCGCCCGTGGTCCTGCAAATTCTCTGGTTCAGCATCATTCAGGTCCAGAGGGAGGGTACTGGACTAGAGAGGTTCAAGCTTTAGTACAATCTCTTTATCATGAAAGTTGAACTTATACATTTAGAATTATGTACAAAAAAATCCCTGCATTCAAAAATAAAAGAAATAAAACTTTAGAGTCCACACAGTCCTGCTTCTTGTTGTTGGAATGATTGTCTGAATAAGTGTGGTTACAATTTGCAGGCGATAATGCTGCTTGCCTCTTGTTAACAGTGTCACCTGAAAGTGAGAATAGGGGTTCACATATCACTATAGTAGCTGACGTTGTAACATATTTACATACCAGATGTGCTACAGATTCATATGTCCACTTCATGCTTTCACCGCCCGCCATTCCAGAGGACATGCGTCTATGCTGCTGAGGGGTTCTGCCTGATAATGATCCAAAGCAGTGCAAACTAATGCATATTCATTTCATCATCTGAATCAGATGCCACCAGCAGAAGGTTGATTTTCTTTTTTTGGTGATTTGGGTTCTGTAGTTTTCGCATCAGAGAGTTGCTCTTTTAGCTCTTGCGAAAGCATGTTTCACCCATCGTCCCTCTTAGATTTTGGATGGCACTTCAGATACTTAAACCTTGGTTTGAGTGCTGTAGCTTTCTCCAGAAATCTCACGTGGATACTTCATTTGCATTTTGTCAAATCTGCTGCAAAAGCATTCTTAAAATGAACAGTGCTGGGTCATCATCCGGGGCTGCTATAACATGGAATATATGGCAGAATGCATGTAAGACAGAGTAAGAGACATACAGTCCTCAAGGAATTAAGTCATTAATGTAAGTAATACATTATTTTTTTAAAGAGCATCATCAGCATGAAAGCATGTCCTCTGGAATGATGGCCGAAGCAGAAAGGGGCGTATGAATGTTTAGCTTATTTGGCAATAAATACCTTTCAACGCTGGCTACAAAAGTGCCATGCGAACATCTGTTCTCACTTTCTGGTGACATTGTAAATAAGCAGGCAGCTGTATCTCCTGTCAATGCAAACAAACTTGTTTGTCTTAGTGATTGGCAGAACAGGAAGTAGGACTGAATACATTCATAGACTCTAAAATGTTACGTTATTTTGTTTTTGAGTGCAGTTATGTAACCCCAAAAATCTACATTTTTAAATTACACTTTCATGGCATAAAGACTGTTCTTCAATATTTGTATGAGGTGAATTGAAAAATTCTATTTTTGTTTATAATTTTTACAGTGCATATATTTGTAATAAAAAATACTAGTATAAACTGAACATTGTACATTTTTTTTATTCTGTGTTTCAATTGAAATCAATATTGAAAATATAGAAAAACATCCACAAATATTTAATAAATGACATTTGGTATTCTAATTTTTCAATCCCAATTAATATTTTGAGTTAATTACATGAATTAAGTATGATTAATTAACAGCTCTAGTCTGTAGCAAACTAACATATTTTACAGCCATAGCTTTAAGTGATCTGAGGGCTTTCTCCTTATTTTGAATATTTCTCTTCATAGGTGCTGGGAAACCCAATGGCAAATGCCAATAATCCTATGAACCCAGCAGGAAACCCCATGGCTTCTGGGATGACTACCAGCAACCCTGGCATTAATTCCCCTCAGTTTGCTGGGCAGCAGCAGCAGTTTTCAGCCAAGGCCGGTTCCGCTCAACCTTACATACAGCAGGGCATGTATGGACGACCCAACTATCCTGGAAGTGGAGGCTTTGGTGGGAGGTAAGGCTAGTCTTGGCGGAGTGGAAATTGGACATGAATAGTTCAGGGCATTGTAAGTTTGCGTAGCAATTTAATGTGTCTTAGGGTCCCTTTGGTTATTTAAAGAGCAAATCTACACAACAGCTGGATGGTGTGATTCTCAGCAGACAAACTTGGGCTAGTTCTGCCCAACTTACTATACAGAAAAAAGCAGTGTGACTCTAGCAATCCACCCAGCCTTGGTACATGTTCAAGCCACCAGGGTCATGCTGCTATTTTTAGCATGCTTAGCTCTAGCAGGGCTACCACATGTATGTTTACCTGCACCGGGAATTGCACCTCCCAGCTGGGCTTAGAAATGCCCCACCTCTTGGTGATTAAGGCCTAGCTAAATTGCATACTGAAGCCATGGCTTGAAAAATCGGCTTGCCAAAGAGCAGGAAATCCATCACTGTACCTGGAAATTAGGTCAATCCATTAGCCCTAACAAACCCCTGAAAGAAAGTTTTAATTAACACAAACACAAGACACAAACCATGGTCTTGAGAATGATTTACATTCCTGATAGTATAACTTCCATCACTCTGTATAGGAATTGAGCTCTGATATTAATAAGGCTATTTTCTTGCAGAGCTAATAGGCAGACCTCTGACAGAAGGTTTGTATCACTGCAGGAATTTATAAAGCAATTCCTATGACTGAAGGATAGGGTTTTGGTCTTTAATGTTAAACTAGGTATTTATTTTGGTGGCGTAAATATTGTTCTTGTGAAAGGAGCCAAATTAATTAGCCCAGGTTATCTACAGAACACAGGTACAAAATGTAAACCTAGGCAGTAAATATGCAAGCTCCCAACACCTATTCCTGAATGCACTTTTACTAGTGATAGTGTAGCTCTGTCTCTGGGACTCATCAGGGATGGGTTCCTAAAAAAGATACCTGTGCGGTACAATAGAACAGCACTGTCTAAGAATGTTGGAGACTACAATTCTGTTTTCATTTCTGCCACTGTGTTGCCAAGCGACCTTGTACCATTCACTTAAACTTTCTATACTTCAGTACAGTTCTTCTGTAAAATGGGCATAGGGTTGACCCGCCTTTTTAAAGATCCTTGAGACCTACAGCTGAAGTACTCTATTTTGATTGTGTATTTTGTGGTCATTTTGTGATTAGTATGTGAACTGGGGAGGCACAGCCAATGTGCTGCACACACAATTCTCCAGAACCACCAAATGACAGCCATCAGTTGCTACTTGTCACAAATGGCCCCTGACGGCCACTTTGTTGAGACCTCAGAGGGGACTGATTTACTTTTCTACTCCTGGAAAAACTGATGCTTTCCACAGTTGAGAAACATAGATGGCTTGTTGTGCAGGAAGCTTGCATCTGATGCTGCTGTACATCCTAACCCTGAACGGTAGATAATCAGAGCACGTATTCTCTGATGGCCTATGAGTCCAGCAGCTTGGTAGAACAGAATGCAAGTTGAACCTCTCTAGTCTGGCACTCTCTGGTCTGGCAAAATCTGTGGTGTGACATGCCAGAACAGCTCTTGCATCCTCATTTACATCCCAGGTTCTCACTTCATGTCACAGTGCATGTTTGCAATAGAAACTTTCTACATGGTTTTGGAACTGTTCCAGATGGCATCAGATGGAGTCCCCAGTCTAACCCCCAAACACGAGGCCCATTTTAATATCCCTTTCTCTCCTCTCCGGTAGCTACCCTGGTGGCCCAAATGCTCCTGCAGGAATGGGGATCCCTCCACACACGAGGCCGCCTGCAGATTTCACCCAGCCAGCTGCAGCTGCCGCCGCAGCAGCAGTTGCAGCTGCCGCTGCCACGGCAACAGCTACGGCTACCGCCACTGTCGCAGCCCTTCAGGAAACCCAGAACAAGGACATGAACCAGTATGGACCGGTAAGAAAGTAGCTCTTGCAAACTCCTACCCTCCTGACTTCTGCCTTTAGAGAGAAGTGAGAGCCGCTGTTTAGTATGTGAGGTATTTAGGTATCTGCTATGTCATGTGTGGGTGTGCAGGAGAGATGGAGAGCAAGAGATCTCCTGTAGAAGGCATAGGTATGTATGCGCTAATGACATGCGGTGGCTAATACATCATCTTGATGAATCTCTGTTGCCTGCACTAGTGATGCATTTGTACTTCAGAGAGGTCATCCTGTAGTTATAAACATTTGTATGCAAAGTTTTATGCCCACTTCAAGCATGATGCAGTATTACTTCCCCTCCTCCCAAACTGTAGCACACAGGTAAGTGCTCCCAAGCTTCATTTTAGGGCCTGTGCTGTTTCTCTAATTAATTATGTTGCTCAACTCGGTTTAATTTTTCTAAATACAATTAAAAAGAAAAAAACACCCTTTAAGGAATTATCTTTGAGAACAGCGATTGGAAACATCCATTTTTGGTGATCCAAGGCTCAACACACAATTCTTCCCGTAATAACTATTAATGAAAAGAGGAATGAATGTTTGATCTGTGGCAGCTGCTTTTCTCACCACTTCCACCCGTTTAGTGTTTCTAAGCATAGAGGATAACCTCGCTAGCATAAATAAAATAAGCTCTTTCTAAGTCAATTAAGGTGAGCTGAATTACACCCACAGAGAACTCTGGCCCATTACCTGGAGGAAGATGACTGGTCATGTCAGTGGATTTTTATTTGCTCATACTACATCCGTTTTGCTCTTACTAAACTATTATTTTTCTCTCTTGTTGCTTTTAGAATTCCAGTTGATTTATTATTATGCAAATAAAACCTCACAGAAGGTTACAGAACATGAAAAGAAAATGCGACATAATCCCACCCCCCACCCCCTGCTAACAAACTCCCCGCTCCCATTTTAAATGCATGTCGCATTTTATTCTTTTTTTTTTCTTTTCTTTTCTTTTTTTCTTCCGTTGAAGGTTTGTTCCTCTTTCCAGATGGGTCCGACTCAAGCTTACAACAGCCAGTTCATGAATCAACCTGGCCCTCGCGGCCCCACGTCTATGCCCGGCAGCATGAACCCAGCAAGCATGGGAGCAGGAATGACACCTTCCAGCATGAGCGGGCCGCCTATGGGTATGAGCCAGCCAAGGCCCCCTGGGATAAGCCCCTTCAGCAGCCATGGACAAAGGATGCCACAGCAAGCTTACCCAGGCCCACGCCCCCAGTCTTTGCCTATCCAGGGCATTAAGAGACCGTACCCAGGAGAGGTGAGTGTTCTTGCTCCCTTATTCACTTTGTCTTCCAAGCTACATTATGTGACAGCTGAAATTCCCCCCAGTGCAGAAAACCTATGTACCACCCTGGTGAGCTTGTGTGCGGCAGGTCCGCCTCTGTCCACAAATTGTAGTCTTGCCAAGGGAGCATTAGCTAAAGCGGTACCTGTTTGCGCTTTTTAGCTGTGAAGGTCCCCAGAGTTCAGTCCCTGGTGTATCAGCCAAGATGGTCACCACCAAGCACACACAGCACTGTGAAGTTCTTGAACCCTCAGAATATTACTTTGAAACCCTCCTAATAGAGCTTAAGGTCATAGATCTTATTCAGACTCTGCACAGAGATGAAATTCAACCTGAATGTTTGAAATAAATTTGTCATGGGCAGAGCATATGCTTTATTTACTGTGGCTTTTTTATTGTTTTAAAGAAATACGAGGCAGCACCTCACATAAACAGCGAACACGTGCAAAACTTTAAAATTCAGATTTACTGTGGCTTGGTTTTCATAGGTGCTGACACTCAAAACTCCTGTGGAGCTCAGCGTCCCTGAAAATTCCCACCTCTTGGCATTTAGGATATTTTCTTTTGGTCTGGAATGAAGACTACCTGAGTTCTTTGCCTGTCTGTCTGTCTATATCTTTTTGCCTCTCCTGGTTTTTATAAGATTAGCATAGGATGCAACCCTTTCCTAAGACATAGCAAACAAATGGCTTACAATGTTTCTTCAGGCAAGCTTGATTGAAATCAATGGGAGTTAGGCATTGAGATGCCTTTGTAAATCCCACCAGTCATCCTCTTTAAGGGCCTATGTACCTTTATACATCTATTCCTTTATCTATAACTTTATATAGAATTATAACATACATTAAACTGATACTACGCTATTGGTAGCGCTGACACTAGCTTTTTATTGGCAGTGCAAGTTTACAGAAAATATACATTGATATTCAAAATTTAACAAATATATATTCAGTTTTGTGCAGTTTTCCTAAATGCAGTGTTTCCTGGCCTATAAATAAATGCAACTGTTGTTGTTGCCTTATACATTAAAAATGACTTACGCCTGCAGAAGTTGCTTATCTCACAAGACTTTTCTACTCCGTAAATACTATCACTCCTTTCCAATGGAGCTAACAATGCATAGTGTGTGATTTTTTTCAGGTGATTATTTTTATCATTATATATCTTATTTTACGCTTTTATGAAAGATTTGGAATCCCTCCTCGCTATTACAATAGCATATTTGTCGTCACAAGTGAAAACAAGAACATTCTCAAGTAATATGCATTTTATAGTGCTATGAAATCATATGTTTTTTGTAATGGCACGGTGTAAGTTGAGTAGATACTATTTATTGATCGATTAATGGAAATTTCATAGAGAAGGTATGAGTTATAAATTAGCTTGGTCCAAAACTATTTTGTTTTTGTTGCAAGTAATCAATATTCATAAATAGATTTGCCATCAGAATGGAAATATTCTTAATTTAACCCTATAGGTGCCGAGCAATAACTATGCCCACTGACTTCCTGTTGGATCACTGCAGGAAAAATGGGAAGGAATTTAGGTCCAGTGGTTAGGGCGCAAGCCTCGGATTTGAGAGGCCTGGGATCAGTAATCTGTTCTGTCTCAGACTTGTTTTGTGACTTTGGAGAGGTCACTTGTTTCAGGGTTAAAGCGGCTGGAGCCACATAAGGATCCTCCCTCTCTCCCCTACTTGATGTATTCTAGTTTTTGGGAAGAGTATTTCCTTTCTCTGAAGCATCAGAGATGGCTATGGCTAAGGATGGGACAATGGCCAAGTTCTGACATGGTATCAAGCAATCTCTCGGGTGGTTGCCTGGCTGGTTTTTGATCACATGCTTAGGATCTGATACTAACTGATACGTGGGGTCAGGAAAGAATTTTTTCCTGAAGTCATATTGGCAGTGATCTTGAGTGGTGGCACGGTGAGGGATAAGCCTTCCCTTGCAGCATAAAACCATAAAACCGGCCATGCTGGGTCAGACTAGTGGTCCAGCTAGCCTCAAATCCTGTCTCTTGACATTGACCAGTTCAAGATGCTTCAGAGGGAATGAGCAGAACAAGGCAATTATCAAGTGCTTGTCCCCTTTATCCACACCCAGTGTCTGCCAGTTGGAGGCTTTAGGGAAACCCAGAGCACAGAGTTGCGTCTCTGACCGTCCTGGCTAATACTCTATCCTCCATGAACTTACCTCGTTCTTTTTTGAGCCCTGTTTAATTTAACCTTCACAACATCCCCTGGTAACAAGTTCCATGAGCTAACTATGTACTGTGTGAAGTACTTCCTCCTGTTTGTTTTAAACCTGCTGCCTATTTATTTCATTGGGCAATCTCCTTTGTTTGTGTGCTTCGGGAAGGGGTATTGACCACACTATTCATGATTTTTTGTATCCCCTGCTTAGTCATTTCCTTTCTAAGTTGACCAGCCCCAGTCTTTTTAATTTCTCTTCATATGGAAATTGTCCATACCCTTAATTTTTTCTCTCTCTTCGCTATACCTTTTCCATATCTTTTTTTGAGGTGGGTGTTCAGCACTACGGGCAGTATTGAAGTTGTGGGCCTACCCTGGATTTACATAGTGGCATTATGATATTTTCTTATTATCTATCCCTTGCCTCATGGTTCCTAATGTTCTGTTTGCTGTTATGACTGCTGCTGTACAGTGAGCAGATGTTTTGAGGGAATTATCCACAATGACTCCAAGATCTTTTTCTTGAGTGGAAATGGCTAAGCTAGGTCCCATCATTTTGTATGTATAATTGGAAATATGTTTTCCAATATGCATTACTTTGCATTAATAAGAGTGAATTTCATTAGCCATTTGGTTGCCTAATCATGCAGTTTTGTGAGATCCCCTCTGTAACTCTTCGCCATCTGCTTTGGACTTAACTATCCTGAATAATTTTGTATGATCTACAAACTTTGCCACCTCACGATTTACCTCTTTTCTCAGATCATTTAAGAATATATGTAACAGCACTGATCCCAGTACAGGTTCCTGGGGGGACCCCATTATTTACCTCTCTCCATTCTGAAGACTGACTTTCTATTCCTACCCTTTGTTTCCTGTCTTTTAACCAGTTACTGATCCATGAGAAGACCTTACCTCTTATCCCATGACTGCTGAGTTTGCTTAAGAGCCTTTGGTGAAGGACCTTGTCATAAGCTCTCTGAAAGTCCAAGTACACTATATCCACTGAATCCCCCTTGTCCATGTGTTTGTTGACCCTCCTCCCCTTCTAAGAATTCTAATAGCATGCGGGTGTGGGTCTTCGCAAGGATTATCCGGGTATATCTCACTCAATCGTTTCCCTGCCATTGCAGTGGTCTCAGGTACAGATGCTCCTCAGTCCCTTATAATCTCTGCTTGTGGCACATAATAGTGTATCTCTTGGGAGCTGTAATACTTTGGTTTGATTTCAGCTATTGGGTTTAGTGCAGGGCTGGGCTGCATCTGGCTGCCTTCTATTTATATCCTACTGCTTGTGCCACCAAATTTCCAGGCAGTGGCTCGGGCACCGATTTAAATGGATCCTATTTAAATGGCTCAAGGCTCCCAGTTGCAGCACTACCCCAGCAGGGGCAAGAACCACAAGCCCTTTAAAATAGCTGCAGTAACCCCAGGACGTTGCCAGGCAACGTGATAGTGGCGGGGCCAGGAGCTGGGAGCCCTTTGTGTTTTTCATTCAAAGCTTCCGGTCCCAGACAATTCTGGGGAGAGCTAGTCCCCATCCCTTCCCCTTCCGGGGGTAGAGCTGGCTCATGGCCACGTACCAAAATTAATTAAGTGTCCCGCTTGCGAAAATTATTGCCCACCCCTGGTTTAGTGTGTAGCCAAAATGTGGTGTGTAGTGGTGTGTGGTATATAGAGGTCAGACTACGTGATCTGGTCATCCCTTCTTGATCTTAAACTCTCTGGCTCTGTCATTTAATATCCCTAGGCCTCAGTTCCCCAACTGTAAAACATGGCGCTAGTAGCCCTTCCCTGTCTCCCAGAATTGTTGTGAACATTACACACGAGATGGTAATGCCCTCAGATACTGTGGATATGGGACTTTAGAACTACTTTAGATAGATAGATGCAAGTGCTCAACTCCTCCAAAAATCTGGCTACTTATTTGCGAGCCTAAAGTTGGGCAAAATGTATGACAGATTTTCAAAGGCACAAATGCTTGGGTGCCCATCTCCGTCTGAACAACTTATAAAATTTGAGCACCTTTGAATGCCGGTATCCCTTGTCCTTCAGAGGCCCAAGTCCAGGCACCCAGGTTTGAAAACGCTGGGCAAGGCTTTCATGAGACAGGGAGACATCAGCCTGATTGCATTTTCATTTTAATTCTGTAAGTCAAAGTTCAGTTCAAAATGTATATCTTGTTTTGTTTCATCTTTCTTGTTAATTAGCCAAATTATGGAAACCAGCAGTATGGACCAAATAGCCAGTTTCCTACACAGCCTGGTCAGTATCCAACTCCCAACCCTCCAAGACCTCTTACGTCTCCCAATTACCCTGGACAGAGGATGCCTACCCAGCAAAATACGGGGCAGTACCCTCCTCCGACCGTGAATATGGGACAGTATTACAAGGTGAGACCTTGGGTTCATTGACTGTCTTGGCCGGTGTCACCGAAAGTCCTCTCTTTCTTGTGAGTGGATAAAAAGAGACCCTGGCAAAACCATTGGATCCCCATATAGGATCTGATTGTATACCATTAAAAGAAATAGAAGTTATGCCATTGTCTTTTTGAATCATAATCAGGCCCATACTATGGTAAGCTATACTACATCATAGTTTGGGGGCACGTCAGGTAAATGGTGGGCAAGAAGTAACAGCGAATGTCAAACTGAGCTTGCCTTGGAGGTTGCACCTTTCTAATCGTGGCAAAGCATGATGGTACTCACTGCACGGTTCTTGGACTAATTAAGAAAATTGCAGGAAAGCTAATAGATCAAATCTGCTTTAAGATTAGAATAGTCAAGTCATTTCTGCTATTGGGTTGTAGGGCCATTATATATAATTCTGGAAATGGGGTTGTTTTGTCATTATTTGCATGGGAGGCGGGAACTGTTTTGAGTGGGTCCTGATTGTGTTATTGAAAAAGAATAAGGAACCCTTTACCACCGAACATCTGTCTTGCACGCAGGCAGGTCACTCGTTCCCTGATGTGGAATGTCTAGAAACATTGCTTTTTCTAAAGCAATTGTTACTACACTGTGGCAGTGGCTGTCCGGCTTTGTCAAGATGAATGCACCAAGAGGCTAGATGCTCAGTGGGTGTAAATCGATGTCACTCCATTGCTGTGACCGACGTTACAATGATTTATGCCAACTGAAGAGTGTTTTAAAAGTGAAGGATTTTATATATTTTTATTCCGATTTATTTTTATTGGCTATGTGCAAGGGGATCTTAGTTTGGATTCTTAGTTATGAGAAGAAAATCGCAACAAAATGTAAAGGGGAATGCTTGCTCTATGGAAATATGCTGCGTGTTTTTTTACTGAAATGTGGATTGAGGTGGTGAGAGGATGAATAGATGAGATGAGCTCATGGAGAAAGGCAGGTACCCCAGGTCAGGGGCGAAGCTCTGAGGTGCAACATACATGATCTGGTGTTTGGGAGTGCGAAAATGGTGAAGACTAGAGCCTGGATGAATGGAGAATTCTGAGGAAGGTTGGTCTGTCAGGATATGGTCTGTCATGCCTTGCAAGCTGTGACGGCTCAGTGACCAGAGATAAAATGCCTCAGCCAAAGAGAAGGTGCTGTAATGTTGACTGTAATGTCCAGCAGAGAGGAGAAGAGTTGGAAAATTAGGGTAAAAGTAGCATAGATCAAAGGTGGAGAACCAGGCACGGAGGCAAGGAAGAATGAAAAAGTGGAGCATCTGTGGTACAAGGCCTTGCAACTTCTCGTCTCAAATGTCAGCTGCTGTGTGTTTTTAAAAGTGAGAAGTAAATGCAAAGAAACCAAGTAATTAAGGTTTTACATTTCTGTTCTCCTACTCAGTACATTTTAAATAGTTTTGGCCCAAGCCAAGTGTTTTATAGGAGTGTGTATGATTAGGTCGTTTTTTTATTTTCAAAATTCAGTAACAGTTTTGGTGTTAATTTATTTTCTAGCCATCAAGGCCTGTACCTGTGGCAAACTACCCTCATTCGCCTGTTCCAGGAAACCCCACACCACCCATGACTCCAGGGAGCAGTATTCCACCATACCTGTCACCTAACCAGGATGTCAAACCACCATTCCCACCAGACATTAAGCCAAATATAAATGCTTTACCGCCACCTCCAAGTGAGTAGCCAGTGAAGCAACTCCTCTACCTTTTACTGTCTCTCCTTCCTCTGCCATGCAAATCACACAACCCAGAAATGAGACTTTAAAAATAGCATCTTGATTGCTACATGGAGAGAAATGTTGTTTGCCAGTTGATGTTTGGTATCAACCAACCACGTTATTCAAGCTACTCAGAGAGGAAGGAAACAGGAAAGAAGAATGTCTGTTTCAAAACCAAGTATTGGAAAATGCCAGTTGGAAAAATCTCTTAAATGTTAAACTTTTAAGGACTTTGCCCCTTAAATATCTCTCTAGTTGATTTCTCAGAATGAAACGCTTAATTTTCATCTGTTATATGTTGTTGCATTTTTTTCTTGTGTATAATCCCCATCATTAGCAATGTGGTGCTATTGGCCAAGGACAAAGCTATTCAACACTACTAAAGAATAGCTTAAAAGGTGAATATTTATTCATCCATGCAGACTAGGGATGTAAAATCCCATTTAATTAGTTAACCAGTTAAACTTTGGGGAGGGGCAGGGGCTGCTCTGGCTGAGCTGGAACGCCCCTACCCACTCCAGGCCAGGCCCACCATGGGCGGGAGCTGCTCCAGCTGAGCTGAAGTAATCCCTCGGGGCGCTGGTTAACTGGTTAACCTTTCACATCCTAATGCAGACCTCTTCATATTCAATAGCATGTAAAAAAAAATTTTATACTCTTTTCAAAGCCACTCAAGCTCACTGCTATGTTTGGCTGAGCACAAGGCAGGAATAACACCATCTCAGTGACTCATACAGTTTGTCTGTGGTGTTAAAGGGACTAAAGAGTGATACAGAGTTAGGCCCAGGGAGAAGCTGTGTATTCTGTAAAGAAAGACTTTTGTATTAGCTCTTTACAACCAGCTGTTTAGGTTTCCTGGAGAGCTGAAAGATGGAGGTTGTTGGCATTGTTTTAGCTTCAGCAGCCTTAGAGAGAGGAGAGTATTTTAGGTAAAAAGTTGAACAGCCCCTTCTGTTTCTGGTGAGTGAAGAAGAGACACAATCTTAAACCCATTGATTACAATGGACAGAGGTGACCTTTTCATACTGCAGGTCTTCCTGCTTCAGAATCCCTTCAAACAAACCTGTTCTTGCAGCCAGAACAGATCTGCAGAAAATATCTGGCCATAATCAATTGTGTATAAAAAGCAGTAATGGGAGACTGAATGGCTAGAGCCTTCCACTTGTAGGTCACCATTAGAAACGAGAGTCAATACCACCTAGTGGCATACTTGAAATGACTTTGGTAATCTCAGTCCCAATTTCTAGGGGAGAAACAGCCACATCACAACAGAAAAAATAGCAACACACTTGGCATTAACTGGCAACCTTAGTGACAGTCTCCGCAAAGAGCCAGTGATTGAATGGGCATGGTGACTGAACTAATCTCTCACAGTGAAAAATGGGCCCTCCACATCAGGTATAAGGCATGTCTGTGGTGAGAGGCACTTTTGCTGCTCCTTTCATAAACCTTAAGCTGGGATGCAAGTGGAAGACATCCGTCTCCAGAGCTGTCAGTCTGTGCTCTTACACCTGCACGAAATCCACTTATACAATTATTTGTCATTTTCTTTTCTATATGTGACTCTATTGGGTTAAACCCAGCAACAGATCGCTGTATCATTTGTCATTATTCTGTATAAATGTACACGTTGTTATCGCACTGCAGATGCTAAAGGGAAAGTTCACACTTTCTCTCCCTCTTCGATCCCAGCCAACCACAACGATGAGCTACGTCTGACATTCCCTGTGAGAGATGGGGTTGTATTGGAGCCCTTTCGGCTGGAACACAACCTGGCGGTCAGTAACCATGTCTTTCACCTACGGCCAACCGTCCATCAAACGCTGATGTGGAGGTAGGTTCGAGCAATGTTGTGAGGCAATCTTGTATGCTAAAAGCAAAATGGTGGGCAAGATGAGCGGTGCTTGGGTCATTCATGTATTTCAATGTTAGGAAGTATGGTCTGGATAGAAAAAAAAAACCCTTTAGCTCACATTTACATAAATTAACCTCAACTTCCAGAGAGTAAAGCACAATAATATGCTAACCATTCTCGCAATACCTTGGCAAGTTTGCTTCTACTTTCAGCTGGAACATGGAGGTGTAAAAGCATTGATTTTAGAGAGGTATTTTAACTTACTCAGACAGGAATGAGCCAAACAATTGGCGTGCAACTTTCCCCACATAACACTGCTCTTTCACCTACAGTAAATAATACTTTTCATCAGAGAGAGAAAGAGAGAACAGTCCCTCTGGATAATCTTTTGCAGCTCTGTAATTCAAATATGCATACAATGATTCCAGATTCTGTGCTGGGTTTGTTATATGTACAAGGAATGAAAAGGCATTAAATCACATCAAAACCAAAACTTTGATTTATTAAGTTTCCAGATGCAATAGGATGGACTTGCTTTGAATCTGTGTTTCTGTGGTTTGGAGAATTTAGTTTCTCATTATCTTGTCTCATTATTTGGAAGTGTCTTAGTTACACAAGAAATAGGATTGGAAGAAACCTCAGAAGGTCATCGAGTCTAGCCCCCTGCCCAAAGCAGGACCAATCCCAACTAAATCATCCCAGCTAGGGCTTTGTCAAGCAGGGATGGAGATTCCACTACCACCCTAGGGAACCCATCCTGGTGCTTCACCACCCTCCTAGTGAAATAGCTTCCTAATATCCAACCTAGACATCCATCTCCCCCCTCCTCCCTGCTGTAACTTGAGACCATTGCTCCTTGTTCTGCCATCTGTCACTACTGTGAACAGCCTCTCTCCATCCTCTTCAGAACTTCCCTTGAGGAAGTTGAAGGTAGTTGAAGGCTGCTATCAAATCGCCCCCCACTCTTCTCTTCTGAGGACTAAATAAGCCCCAATCCCTCAGCTTCTCCTCACAAGTTATGTGCTCCAGCCTCCTCCTCATTGTTGTTGCCCTCCAGCTGGACTTTCTCCAATGTGTCCACTTCCTGCCTGTAATGGGGCCCCCAGAATACTGCTACTTAGCCAGTTGGTCCACAGCCTGTAGCAGTGCTTAGGATTATTCCATCCCAAATGTGGGGTAAATGAAACCTCTTTCCAGTGTGCCTAGAATTCTCCTTCTTCCAGTTTCTCTTAAGAAGTCATCCTTCAAGCCCAGTCTAGGTGGATCATTGGTGTTATGACCTCAGACTTTTCCATACCGGGGACTTCTTTTCAGCAACCTGGAATCTAGCTGTGAGCCCCACTAATTTTGTAATGTGGGAAGGGTGGGTGGCTGTAATTTCCTGGGCATCACAGTTTAGGTTTGACTAGGATACAGATACTTGTTCGCCTGTATGATGTTGGTGGTCTCAGACCTAGGAATTGGAAATGTGAGAGATTTCAAATAGGCTACATCCAGTAATTAATGCTTCTCTTTGAGGTCAGTTATTGCTTACTTGCATTTCATTATCCTGGAGTACTCACAGCAAGAGGGAGTTTTGGCAGTTATTTGCTGGTTCTTATTAATAAGTAATCACCATTGGGGATCGTGCCGGCTCGTTCTGTAGATTTATAGAGCTGCACTAAGGCATGAGGCTCTTTCTTAATACCTGATTTTTTTTTAAGTGCGCTAGCACACTGACTTGGACTTGTATTTAAATTTATTTTAATGAAGGCTCATTAGTAATTTGTGCTCAGGTTTGTCACCTTGAAAACCTTGTGATGAGCGGGCCGGGGCAGCTTGAACACTCACAAAAAAATGGAATCTTGTGTCTGTCACTCTTACCTCTCTTATTTTTCTCTGCCTGATCAGTTACACCCACATGGAAAATGCCCAGACTGCGTCTCTCCCGTGACCAATCAGCTGTGTGTGGAGCATCAGTTGTGTTAGTGTTTCTTGTACAAACACCTCAGCAAAAAGAGAATAGATGTTAGGTGGCATTAAGAGGTTTTGCACATAAAGAAGTAATATGAGGCTTACTTTGGACTGCCTGGATACTAATACATACATTAGTCACATGTGAATTCTAGACCAAACCTTTAGATTTTTAACAGAGAATGATGGAATTGGGCCAGTTGTGAACATTTTTTTACTAATTAAAATATCAAGTAAAACATCCCTCTCATAGTCACACAGCTGATCGCAACACAAGTTGGAGTAGTTCTGGACAGCGATATAGTAAATTCAGGATTCACTGGTCTGGCGTCTTTACAGGCAGGCCCGGCCAAAGAGTTTGCAAGGCCCAAGGCAGAACGCTGTGTTTGGCTGAGCCGAACGGCTCCCAGTCAGGGCAGCGAGAGAGCGGCCGGGTGGGTGAGGCTGGGAGCTGGGCAGTGCGGGGCCCTGAATGCCCGGGACCCAAGGCAACCACCTCGCTCGCCTTGCCCAAACCCCAGGCCTGTTGACAGGTCCCCTGCTCCGTCAGTGATGACAAACGTTTGGCTGCGTGTGTTTCGTGTGCTCCCTGGGTATATCCTGCTGGCTCTGCACAGGTAGCTAGCATAATAGACTTCACGAGAACCCCCAAAGACCACCGACTCAGATAAGATATGAAGGCACCCAAGTCATGTTTATTGTTGAAAGAAGTACATTAATAGCTGTCAGTAGCCAGATGGCCTCCAAGCCCCTACATATTTGTACTTGGGACAGTGGACACAGCTCATTCAATTGTATGGATTTCAATAACGCCCCTTAGGCCAGCCAAAGAATTATGTCGAAGTACCCCAAAATTTATAAACAGAAATGAGCAATCTATGATACACGCCGTACTTATCATCTTACGCATTAATGACATGTTTGATACCTCCCTTTGTACTTTCCTCCAAAGCATTCACTACCCCTTGTTCTCCTTTCACTCTTGCTGTTTCCAACTATTTTATCATGTACTCAACTGGTTGTCCTTGTACTGTCTTGGTGGCAAGTATTTACATACTTCATGTACTTCTATCCATATTAACAATGCTAGTGTTGAGACTTGCAGGCACACATTTGCTTTTGACACGGCCTGTCTGTTCCTCATAGTATAACTCTTGCTTACTTTGGTTCAAGCACCAGGCCTACGCTTCAGGCCCTTTCTTTCTCCTACACAAGTATTTTTCTCCCTATTGCATGCTCTTACAGGAAGCAAAAGAATGAAGACAAGATCAACCAGGATAATTTTGCCTTAAAAATGGATCCGTTATTGCTCATCACAATTCATGTATTATGTATCTTTGTGGGGCAGCTTCACTAGCACCCCAAATTCTCCACATTTCCACTCATCTCTGTTTGGCTTTGGACAAACTGTTTAAGGGGAGGTGGAAAAAGCATTTTTGTCCATTATAGTTTCTATATAATACACGAAGATTCTTCCTGGTTTTTTAAATCTACTTGTTTTGAAGTTAGGGATACCAGGTCCCTGCTTCCCTCTTTTATTTATTGTATTGTTTTACATGCTAACTAGATTTCTGTAGGTTCTGAATAGAGATATCACTTGAGATCTGCACCTGAATTGCTGCTTTCCTTCCTCCAAAATAAAGATCCTAACCTAAATCTCCTGAATTTCTGAGTATGATCACACCAGCGGTACAAGACCTAAACCACAACCTTTACAGAGAAAAAACTGAGTACAAATGATCTGAGCCTTCAATAAAAGCGGTCTCTAATGAGGCTGCCCAGAGTTTAAAAAGAAAATTATCAGATACTAAGAAGCAGGGTCAGCACAAGGCCTCTAGTCTTAGACTCTCTAACAAACTGCTCTCTCTTCCTACCTTCACCTCTATTCATGTCCTTCAAAGATCTTACAGGAGATCCCTGCAAAGAGAAGGAAATGAGCATCTGATGTTTCTTACGTAAAAGACGGCCAACAAGTGACTGTATGGCAGTCTTTGTCTGTAATAAACAAAGATTGAAGGACAGACCACCAGAATTTCAGTGTAACTATCCAGTCTACATTTAACCTCTCTGTATGTTAGTTTACCCATTTGTAAAATGAAGTTAATGCTGATGTGATGGGGTGCACATGTGCTACTATCTGCTGCTCTATTTGCTGAGGCCTGGTCTACGCTTAAAATTTAGGTTCACCTAGATACATCATTCAGCGCTGTGAAAAATGTGTTGTGCTCTGTGCAACATGGCTAGGTCAACATAACCCCCACAGTAGATGCAGCTAGGTTGATTGAAAAAAACCGTCGACCTAGCTGCCGCCACTCAGAGAGGAGGATTATGAAAACAAGTTCCATCAGTATTGGTATGACATTATTGCAACCCTCTAACTGTCACTGTAGCTGCTGTAGTCTAGATATATCCTCAGTTACTTAAGGGTTAACTTCAGCTCAGCTTGCTAGATCACCAATGGTTGCTTTGGACATAGAAAGGACCTTGTGCTTTTAGGTAGGTTGGCAAGGATTCTGCAATTGAGATGATCCCCAGCGGGGTGAATTCTTCTGCTTACTCTCTGAATGTGTTAACTTGCTTTATTTTCTTGTTATAAATTCTTAACGCTTGAGGAAAGAGCTACCTGACTACAGTTTTTTTTCTTTCTACTGAGTCATTCCACCGACTTACAGCCCACCATTGTAAAGCACTTTGAGATCTTCACATGAAAAGTCATGTACAAGTGTAAAGTATTATCATTATTATTATTCTCTCAAATTTCAGATGTGTGATCCATCCTGTCTTGTTTCTGTTAATGGCTTTTATGGGGAGGATAATTTATGCATTTATTATTTGTAAGGTATTACGGGGGGTGGGGAATTGAGCAAAGCAGAGCTAAAGTGAAGGGAGTAGGATGGCATAGAATTTCTAGCATCCAAACACCTTTACTTCCTTTACTATTGTGAAAACAGACTTTAAGATGGGTTTGTGCCTTGCGCAACAGGTCTGACTTGGAGCTACAGTTCAAGTGCTACCACCACGAAGACAGACAAATGAACACAAATTGGCCAGCATCAGTTCAGGTCAGCGTTAATGCAACTCCACTTACCATTGAACGTGGCGACAACAAGACGTCTCATAAACCTCTGCACCTGAAGCACGTCTGTCAGCCGGGAAGAAACACAATTCAAATTACAGTCACAGCATGTTGTTGTGTAAGTACATGGGGCTTGCTGCTGCTGCTGACTCCGAGGGTCTGTGGTATAGGAAGGAACAGCATAGAAACACATAGTTCTTTCCTCCCTCACTTGGATTTTCCTCCCATTGTTGGGAGCAGGGAGGAGTAGCACTAGGGACATGACAGGGCCACAGTGATAGTGCTAAAGACCTCGTCATATTTTGCTGTATAACTGGGGCTCTTGTGAGTGCTCACCTCACACCAGGCAAGCTCACAGACTTGCCAGGCCCCTGGACAAGGGAGGGGGGCCTGGCTCTATGTTCGCAGAAGGGCCTTGGGCTTTGAGTGGAAAGGCCCTCAGCGCCACCTAGACCTTCTTCCTACCTCCCCTTCCTTCCCCCCTTCCCCCCCTCCAAGCTCCACTTGGGGCTTTGCAAAGTTCCAGCGGCGATTTAAAGCGGCCCTGCCAGTGTGTCTGGAAGGACTCTCCCTCGAAGGGTCAGATCTCTGCCCATTCGGTGCTTGCCTGTCTTAACAGTTCTGACTGCAGGGGGCATAGTGTGATGGCGGATGGTTTTCTTGCTGTGGACACTTGTCCACTAGGAATTGGAGTGAGGCCAAAATTGTATTTCCTACAGAGCCACCATGACTCTGGGCAGGGTTTAAACGAGCGAGATAACGGAGAAAGGCTCATATCCTATTACTTAATCCACTGAGCCATGCAACTCGCCTCCCACTGGTAGTTCTCACTTAGCATAGATTGTGTTTTTAATGGAGGGGGCTGCACACATCATACTCTGGGCTTGCTGCCATTTCCTTGCCGCTGGCAAGGGCACAGAGTCTAGGGACAGCTTTCCTAGGGTCAAAGTAGGACAGTTTGTGCCTAGTGCCTAGTGTTTTACTTCAGACTTCTTCTGCCCTGCTCAGTACCACGTTCCTTGTCTCGTGCCCCATGGTGTATGAGGGATCCCTTATTGAATGGCTGGGAGGAGAGCTCTCAGTCAGTCTGAGTGCAGGGTGAGTGGACGGTAGAGCAGTGGTAGAAAATCCAGACCTCACAGTGACAAAACCCAGAAATAACGGTTTATAGCATCACATTGTGGACTTTAACAGGGAAAATGGTGAGATGAATGTTTCCTTTTCTTAACAGCAATGTAGCCAGGTGATAGGTGTTCCGCAATCCTAGATCGTGCTTCAAAATCTCCTTCAAGGAAGTATGTTCATTCAGATGTGCAGGGTTCCCACTAGGCTCAATGCAGAGCTGCATACATGCATCCAAGGGCAGATCTCTGCTCCACCCAGTGGTCTGTAGCAACCTAACAGGTTTGGTTCTGTTGGTAACGCTGTGATTTTTCTTGCAGTCACACTTGTTCGTGTTGCAGTTAGTGCACCGGCCATCGGTTCGTTCTGTGCTTCAGGGCCTGCTGAAGAAACGTCTCCTCCCAGCGGAACATTGTATCACTAAGAGTGAGTTGTGTGTGTGTGTGTGTGTGTGTGAATGTATTACAGAGACCAGGTGGGTGAGGGATTATACTTTATTGGACCAGCTTCTGTCAGTGAAAGAGGTGAGCTTTCGAGCCATCCTGAGCTCTTCTTCAGCTAAAATAATGTAACCCCCTCCTATTCACCGTGCGAGTGTGGAGTTGTTTAAGGTAGGGCAAGTCTGCCTTGGAGCATTTTAAATAGTTTTGCAAGCCTAGGCATGAGGGTTCCTCAGCATGGTCTGTTGTGTGGCAGTGGGTAGTCACCCCACACCTGGCAAGCCAACAGACTCTCCAGGCCCCTGAACAAAGAAGGGGGGACCTGGCACCACGTTCATTGAAGGGGCTTTGGGTGGAAGGGCACTCAACTCTGCCTGGACCATACTGCCTCTGTCAGTGCCACCTGGGGGCGCTGCACTTTTCCGGCAGCAATTTTAAGGGTCCAGGGCTCCGGCCGCTGCTGCTACATCTTTTGAATCTCTGGGCTCTGATGCATTTTCCCTCTTGCCCCTCCCCACCCCCATCAACAAGCCTGCCTCAGACCACAACCCCTCAGACAAACCAGCAGGAACTAAGTTTTATTTTATAAGAAAATGTAGAACAGGATTAAAATCCGACAGCCTCCTCCCTCTCTGCCTCACGCTCACAGCCTCAGAAGAGCTCTGTGTAAGCTCGAAAGCTTGTCTCTCACCAGTAGAAGTTGTTCCAATAAAGGATATTACCTCACTCACATTGTCTTTCTAACATCTCGAGACCAACCCGGGTATAAAATACTGCAAACAATGACCGTGTTACAAGCTGATACAGGATTCTAAGACTCTCCAGAATCATAGAATACTAGAACAGGAAGGGACCTCGAGAGATTATAAAGTCCAGTTCCCTATCCTCACAGCAGGACCAAGCACCGTGAGAGATGTCTATACAAACTGCTCTTAAATATCTCCAATAATGGAGATTCCACAACCTCCTTCAACAATGTATTCCAGTGTTTAACCACCCTGACACTTAGGAAGTTTTTCCTAACGTCCAACCTAAACATCCCTTGCTGCAATTTAAGCCCATTGCTTCGTGTCCTATCATCAGAGGCCAAGGAGAACAATTCTCCCTCCTCCTTGTAAGTATCCCTTTTAGATACTTGAAAACTGCTATCATGTCCCCTCTCCGTCTTCTCTTTTCTAAACTAAACAAGCCCAATTCTTTCAGCCATCCCTCATAGCTCATGTTTTACTAGGCCTTGAATCATTTTTGTTGCTCTTCTCTGGACCTTCTCCAATTAGAATGCCTTATTTATTTCGATACCATTTTTACTAACCTAATGAAACTTTTAATAACTTGTGGCTGGGCTTGCCAGAGCATCATACTATTGGGCTACCTCCCTGGTATACTCCAGTTCAGAAGCAGGGACGGGGCAGAGCAAAGAGTGATGTCAGCCCAAGAACTCTGTCATGCTGGGGGAATCCTCAGCTGCTCGCCATGTGAGCTTTTCATCGCTCAGGCTTTGTCTACGCTACAAAGTTTTTTAATCAAAACCCGCCTTTTGGCGACAAACGAGTGACAGCATACACGGTACAAGGGCACTTTTGTTGGGAAAATCACCCTGTTTTGGAGACAAAAAACTTCCAACCCTGCAAGAGACTTTTTTTTCTTTTTCCCTCCTTTTATGTAGACTCTGCTGTTTGTTATGTTGACAGAATTGGCTTCTCCCAGTATCCCACAGTGCCTGCCATGATGGCTGTACTCAGTGTTTTGTGATCTCTGCTGCCCTGCAGGCAAGCACCCCTTCCCTTTCAAAACTCCTGAAGTAACTAACAACTATTTGGGGAAGAAAGAGCAAATCATTGTACTGCTCCTTTTTGTTCCCTGCACTAGGAATATAGTGGCAGGCAGACGGGTGCTGCAGAAGGAGTGGGGCAGGCTGCTGTGCTGCTTTGACATTCCCCAGCACAGAGAGCTCACTGAGTTACTCATGGTGCCACTCCTGGGCAGCTGAAGAGACTGTGGGAGAATGGAGGAGGAATCCCAAGAAGTGCAGGATCAGCTCTTCCTTCCCACAACACTAGACTGTGGGCTTCATACCCACAGTGCATTGCTCACACTGTTGATAATGGTGCCCCCAGTGTGGACATGATATGTTGACAGAGGGAGCAAGTGTGACACCTTCTGGCAATTTTTGGATGTTGTCATAAAGTTGACCAAACTTGGTAGTATAGACATACCAGATCCTCTCAAGGTGGAAGAATCCCTAGTTGTCCATTTAGGGGTGCTTTCCATCTGCTTTGCAGCACAGATTGGACACACGCTGGAACTAAGCACCTGGCCCTATAACTTTTCAGTATGTGATGGTTTCTCTAAATTTGATTTTTATCCTATCTATGCTCAGATTCAGTTGTACACATAATCACTTGCTTAAGTATATAGGACTCTGTGCCATCGCATGAGAGTGGCAGGGGAACTTTCCAAAATCATATGAAAACACACTGAGGGTATGTCTACACTACAGTTTTTTTGGGAAAATGGCTGTTTTTCTGAAAAAAATCTCACATCCACACTGCAATCATGTTCTTTTGAAAAAAAATCAAAAGAACAGAGGAGTTTTTCCAACATTGATAAGCCTCTTTCTACGAGGAAGAACGCCTTTTCCAAAAGTGCTCTTTCGGAAAAAGGTGTGTGAGGATAGGGAAAGGGAGTTCTTTCGATAGAAGAGGGCAGAGGAAAAAGCACGGATGCCCTGGTGGCCACTCCGCCCATAGTAATCACAGCTTAAATGTGAGAGTGCGTCCGTTCAGTGTGGACTCTGTCTGTCGAAAAAGCAGATCGCTTTTTCGATGAGCATTGGCATTATGGACGCTCTCTTTCGGAAGAAGCTTTTTGAGAAGATATCTTCTGGAAAAGCTTCTTCCGGAAGAAGCCTTCAGTCTAGACATAGCCTTAGATGGCTAAAGCAGCCATTAAATCTGCATACAGAGAGAAATATTGTTCATACAACCAGACTTCAAGCAGCTACATTAAAAGCCAGAGTGCACGTGTGGCTTCTCTCACATACATATTCTGTCTTCCTAAATAGTCAAGAGGAACTTCAGCAGCGTGGCAGCCTCCTCTGGCAATGCAACACTAAATGGCGAGGATGGAGTGGAGCAGACAGCTATTAAAGTGTCTCTGAAATGTCCAATCACATTCCGGCGAATCCAGCTCCCAGCGAGAGGCCATGATTGCAAGCATGTGCAAGTGAGTGCATTTTAACGTCGTGACACTTGCCCCTCTGCTGTGCCTCACAGTGTCTTTTGATTGGTTTCTGTGGGTGGGAGATATGGTGAATTTCTCTGTCGTACAGCTTTTGTGGTTCAAGGTCATGTTTTAAATATGTCTAATTTCAGCCAAAGGATGTGACTGTTTCTTAAATAAATACTAAATTCAATTGATGATGGAAGTGTTAATTCCTCTTATCTGATTGCAAAATCACATACTTTTTATTGTGGATAACACCATCATTGGTCAGATCCTCAGGTTGCTATTAAGACTCGGTCCTAAAAACACATCCCTAATCCCACTGAACTCAGTGGAACTATTCACCTGTGTATTTGTAGGATCAGAGCCTGAGTCATTACTGAGATAAACTGTCAGTGAAGTCAGTAGCAGCTCACCTGAGTAAAGACTCAGGACATCAGCTAAAGAATAAGGCCCTACAGATTTGACCCAAAATGCTTCATGTCCCCAGTCTCTGTTGGTTGGGCTCACCTTCATTCCCAACACTTGAAAATGGGAGGAGGGATTATTGGAAGGATCCGTCAAGGATTGAGTTTTAATTTTCCCAGTTTTATTGGTTGCATGTCCTTTTGAAATGTACTGCTGCATTGAAGGGAGTATTTGTGATGTAGTTTTAAGGCATGTCAGGGGTGACTAAAACATATGGGTCTGCACTAGGTTTTAGCATTTTGCAAATGTAAATAATTAACATAATGTATCTGCTTGTTTTGACCAATTCCTCTTGCCAATCAATATGCAAAAAAAAAAAATCCCCCTTCTTTGTCTTCATTTTCTTATCAAGGGGGAAATGTTGGAAAATATTACATGCCTGTATGCAGGCTGGGAAAGGATATTTTCCACCTCCTCTCTTCAGCAGACTTGTATCTCCGTGCTTGCAGTCTTCTCTTATCACTCTCTGCAGTTTTATATTTGTGCAGATGGCTCAGCTAACATGTGTGTCTGACTTGCAGTGCTTTGATCTGGAATCTTACTTGCAACTGAACTGTGAACGAGGAACCTGGAGGTGTCCTGTATGCAAGTAAGTGAAACATGCTATGTCAGGTGCAGGTTGCATGGCATTTGTCCCAAGTTCTCTTCCAAAATGAACAATAAGAAGTGTTAGGGGAGAGATGTGTTAAAAATTGTGGGGAAGAACGGACAATGCCATTAAGAATGTGTGGTTTTTCTTGTTCCGTGTTACAGTAATATGGGACACGCCATGATATTTAAAAGGCAACAAAATTCAAATGAATGCAAGAAAATACTTTCTTCTGCAATTTATAACCTGGGGGTCACTGATTCAGGATATTAATGAGGCAAAGATTTGTGCAAGATTCAAAAGACGTTCAAACCTTTATATTGATAGGCTTGCTGGCACCTGCAGGGTTATTTCAGCTAGAATAATAGTTACTAAGGCTGTCCTTCCCTATGCATCACAGCATGAACTCCAACTCCATTCAGGAAGAAACTACTAAACGGCATTGGGGAATTGCATTGCATTGCCTCCCTCTGGATTATTCAGTGTAAGCCACAATCAGAGACAAGATACTAGAGTAGAAGGACTTCTGGTCTGTTCTGAGATTGCATCTCTGTTCTTCTCTGTTGTAATTCACAAATTACTGAACTTCAGAAGAGTAAAGGGTGCTCACATTCAGTACACCCACAATACGGGCTTGGCCACATTTTAGCGGTGGGAATCAATAGGGGAAATCTACACTGAGCTTGAAACAGAAATGCTCTGCCATGTAGTTTGTAATGTTTTACCCTGGTGATGGGCTGGTTACAAAATCCCAAGATCATGAGGAAACTGTATCGCGCAGCCAGGAACTGGTGACTTCCTCCCTAAACCAGCCTTCTTCTCTATATACATACTACAGCTATTACAATCTGGGTTTCTTCCTTTCTAGTAAAACTGCTCTACTGGAAGGTTTGGAGGTTGACCAGTATATGTGGGGTATTCTGAATGCTATACAAAAGTAAGTGAACTCTGTTTATTTCAGGTTTGCTTTTTGACCAGCAACACCAGTTCTCTGCTTGTTTTGAAAAGACTTTCCCCAGTTGTGTGTAATGATTAGAGCTGTTCACAGGTATTAGTTCTGGAAGTTGCAAGGGCTTGGGCTACTGATTATGAAGCTTGTCACCTGTTCAATCCAGGACAGGTTGGTAGTAATTGAAATTCATTATATATCAAATGGTTCTTTGGTAGCTTAGATTAAGTGACTTGGTCTCAGTTCAGTTGCTAAGGGAGTTGGCTCCAAATTGGCACTATTAATAGTTGACTCCTCAGAGAGGCAAAAGATGACATGAGGAGTGAGCTATTTTCTCACTCCTAATCCACATTAGTGGCATTTTCATGGACCATACAGAGATGTTTGCATTGCTGCAGTCCTGCTGAACCCCCCTCTGGACAAAAGGAAGGAGTAAATTTTTCAAACTGTCACCTGTTCAGAGTGCTGCTTACACCCTCTTGGCAAAGGAAACACTTTGAGATTGTATTGTCCTTGTGGCAAATGGAAACCACCACTTACAAACGCAGTTTTTCTTGGGAAGTTCAGGAGAACGGATAGCAAAGCAAAAACCAGTGATCCTTGTTGTTCTTGTCTTACAAAATTGTTCTTGTCTTACAGCTCTGAGTTTGAAGAAGTTACCATCGACCCAACGTGCAGTTGGCGGCCAGTCCCTATAAAGTCAGACATTCACATCAAAGATGATCCAGATGGTATTCCTTCCAAGAGGTTTAAAACCATGAGCCCCAGCCAAATGATCATGCCAAATGTGATGGAGATGATTGCAGCACTGGGTCCCGGCCCATCACCTTACCCATCCCTTCCACCTCCACCCGGGGGCAATAACTCCACTGAGTATGGTAACCAAGGTTGGTTTTATTGTTTCAA
The DNA here is from genome assembly GCF_049634645.1 of Pelodiscus sinensis. Lineage (NCBI taxonomy): Eukaryota > Metazoa > Chordata > Testudines > Trionychidae > Pelodiscus > Pelodiscus sinensis. Next base: position 12,213,560 of record NC_134718.1, read on the forward strand.
GAGCAAAGCAAACATATCCCAAACATTGTTTAGCGATTCAGTCAGCTTTTGTGAGCCACGTGTGTAGCAGTGTCATCTGTGAAAGCCCTTGCATGGAAGATCGTTTGAACAAGTAAGAAAATATACAGCCACTGATATGAAACTCTAAAGCAGCCCTTCCCCTTTAGAATTTATTTAGGCAAAAATCTGTAATGAAGTAAACCCGTTACTCTCACCCATTTTATGATAAAGCGCCTCTATTTCCCCCTACAACGGATGGGCAGCGAAGGCTCCCATGTCTACTTGTCTCATTCCCCAACACAGTTCCCTTCATCTTGCTTTCTGTCCATTTCCTCCATCCCTCCCTTTGGTGACTTCCTTTCCCTGTTCCCACTCTACAGAAGGCCACATACTGCTGAGGGTGATAACCATGGAGAAGCTTGGGCCAGTGGGCTGCCGTCTGAGCCTGCAGTCCTGTACATGTAAGCTTCTCCATTGCCCAGCTTTCATTCAGGGCCACTGTGGGTGCAGGGACAGAAGGCGGGCAACTTTTAAAGAACCATCCACAGCTTTGTTGAGACGCCCAGAAGTGTTTTTGCATTAGAAGTTAGAGTTGGAGTCGTGCACATTTCTCGACCACTACTATGTCCTAAGGTTGGGAAACACTGAACTAAATGCAGGCTGTTGGAGGTATCTGTTCTGCTATATTGAGAGTGACTAGATTAGAGTGACAGGTTGTAGCTCAAATTCTCAAGAGACTGTTGTCAAACTACAGACAGTCATCTTTGCAGTGATATGATATGACTCTCAGTACATCTCTCACTAGTCTCAGAAAACGTCTTTACCCTGGATGTGCTTCTTACAGTCATTTTGGGGAGAAATATATATGACCTATACATAATATTACATACATAATGTGGTTAATTTTCTCCAATGATTGTGAGACCAACAACAGATTATCCAGTTTTTTGAATGATTAAATAAGTGAACAAACGTAACAATATCATGGGTTCTGCATCCCAAAATGTGTTTCACTCGCTCAGTAGGGAGGGTACACAGTCAGAGCATGAGAGTAGGACTCACTCAATTTGGGTTTCGCTACCTGCTCTTCCCACTCACAGCCTGGGACAAGTTACCTCTTTTCTACTCATTACACATCTCCATGCAGTGAAGCTCAGTGCTTAAAAGCAGTTAATGTCCTCTGGTGAAAGACACTGTAGAAGGACAATGTTGTAGTAATAGTAAATACTGTGATGTTCATAGTTTAGTTTTAGTTATTTATTGCAATATGTCGATACGATGAGACCTCGCTCCTGCTCCTTCCTACTAAATCTTTCCTGAGAAGTGGGGTGAGGCCAGCTATGCACCGTAAAACTTACCCGGTTTGCAGATTAGCAAAGTGGGAATTAGCCAGGCTCTACAGCATTTACATGATAGATCAAAGTCTCTACTTCTTTGAGCAATACTCTTACATGGCTAATGACTTCTATTCCTCTGGGATTAAACTTCTGCTTAAAATGAGCTGTGCAGAAAAGCAAACAATGCAGATAGTTCAGTTTGTCAAGCTACCTGCTTGACTTGAAAATTTAAAGCTGATCTACTTCAGCTGACAAACTGCAAGCAAGTGCCAAAGCCGTTGTATTATTTCAGAGCTCAATATGATCCTATTCAGAGGCTTATATGAAATAGCTTGGTAGCCCTAGGTTTCTACCGTTTATATCAAGTAAACCACCAGAGTTGGCAGTCCACTAGGAAGCTTTAACAGAGACAGCCAGGATGAAAAAGGATATGGAGGGTGAATTATCCGCACATCGGTAGAGTCAGTTAGGAAGAGAGTTGGAGCATGCTGGCTAGAACGGTATGGAGCAAAACCACACTAGTCCTGACCAGACAGTACTTTATCTGAAGACAAATAGAGAATTGTAGTCTCTTAATCTAGCCATTTCCCATCCCTCACCAGCTCTCAATTCACTTAAAATCAGTTGTGAGAGGGCTAAAACCAAAGTATTTATTTTGAACCCCCTCCCACCCTGGAACTTTTTTGCTTTCAGGAAGCATCAAATCAAACCAACCTCGGTTTAGTTTTGAAAACTTGTTAATCTTCCATTCAGAATGCACACTTTGTGTTTTAAAATGTTGGCTGCAGTCAGATTGTAACACTGCAAATTAAAAGAATAAATGCCTAAAAGAGTTGGATTGTTTATGTTCCATTTTCCAAATGATCGAGTGCATTTTATTATGTTTTGTGAAAACAAGGAACATGATAGTACAGACTTGAGCCAAAGCATTGAGGCCTCTTCTGTATTACTCTTACAGGAAGCTATATGTTTGCTCTGAAAATGGGGCAGCAAAGTAGATGCCAGCTGTGAGGAAGCGCTGCAGTCACTTTTTTATGCAGTTCTGCCAAAAAGCCACCCAATGAACTACAGCAAGCCTGTAATCCTAGATAGACAGTAATCAAAACTGCATCATACCTGGAGTGGTTACCCTGTATAGGGTTGATTTTTAGGAATAAAGAACCCCAAATACTTTTGGATGTAGGATGTCAGTTAAATTTGAACTCCTGTCCCCAGAAGTGGGCTGTCCTCCAGGATTTTATGTCTTCGCTACTGAGTATTGGTTGTCTCCGTTCTTAAATGATTGTGCTACGTTGAAGTGGTTGCCAATTAAAATACCAGCATTTGCCAAGTTGCTACATGAATGTATCTGAACTGCTCCAGTTTCCCCTTAATTCATAGAATAGGAGCTATGTGGTGTCAATTGGTGAATGGTGACCTTTCTGTGGAAGATGACATAGAAGAGACTGGTTTGTTTGGTTTTTTCTCTACCTCTACTTTGCCCTAGTACACAGAACACAATTCCAGAGTAAGAGTCCAAATCACTGCCTTGCAGCTCTGTGAATTCCACTGCCAGGGGAGCAGTGTCAGAAAGCTGAGAGTCTCTTTCATGGTAACTCTTTTTTGGCTTTTTTTAGGCAACAGTTACCAAGGTCATGGCAATTTCGATTTCCCTCACGGGAATCCCGGTGGAACTTCAATGAATGACTTCATGCACGGGCCTCAGCTGTCTCACCCTCCAGATATGCCCAGCAGCATGGCAGCTCTTGACAAGCCCCTCAGTCACCCCATGCAAGAATCAGTAAGTAACCTTACTCCAGAGCTGTCTGGTTTTTGCCTTACGCAGTCGGGGATGTTGCCGCATTAGAATAATCCAGATGGGATTGTGAACTCTTCTTAGGTCTTAGTGGATTCCCCCATGTCAATTTTTAAAATAGATAAGTCCTAGTAAAATCCGAAGTGCCACATTTAATTTAGTGTCCGGTTTAGGGCCTGCGAAGCAGCAATTCTGATATTTTTGAGTTGTCATTAAGCTTGTCTCTGTGAAAGAAGGAACCTGGTCCAAGCAGGGTAGTCGCAGTGGTTTGTGACACGTGGAAAACTTTGATTTCATTCCCTGGGCCAGCAGGGTCTGTAAATACTTATCCCCAACAGAGAATCCATGAAAACATGATGAGCTTGAGACTAGCTTCAAAGTACAAGTGCCACCTTGTCGGCCGTTGTGACAGAATTTTGCATCTCAACATTCTGACACTGAAATCTGTCCAAGGCACACTGAGGGGTGGGGTTAAACAATCGGAAACTTGTTCTGGTAGGACACAGGACAGAAGCTTGGATGAGGAGAGGTAGACCTGTGGATTTCAAGGGTAGATGCTAACTGTCTTCTGAAAGGATATCAGTTGTTGAAGTGAGGAAAAAAACCAGAGGATGGTCAGATCTCAGATGAAGACACGAGACCACAGGTTGGGGATAGAGCTTGTTTATTTCCGAACACTGGATTGTGACTATTTCATGTGCAGAAATTTTTATCTGGAAAATACAGTTCTGTAGCAACAGTGGCAACACAAAACCTATCAGCGACACTTAGCTTTTAGGCTTGGCTCATCATCTGTTTAACTACTGCAGTAAAATGTTAATGTGCGTGTATATATATCCCCCTTTGTGTTTAAGTATCAAGGTAGGCCTGTCTATTGTCTGGCACTGTGTTACATGGATAGGAAGAATGCACAACTTGATATGTCAGATGTGCTGTGGTTTTAATGAGTATCGCAAAGCACATTTACAGTGTGCCACATGGACATGTAATGGCATGAGCTTAGGACACGAGTATTTATTCAGTGTCTCTTTTAGGTGGCTGCAGGTTTTTCTGAAAGAGAGTGGTGGGGAATTAGGAAGATGGTAGGATGAGTCCAAGAGCCCCAGTGAACAGAAGGCTGGCTGCAGAGGACAAATCCAGAAGCCATAGCAATTTTGTGAAGTGTAGGTTAATAAGCAATGGTGCAAGGCATACAATATAAGCCTTGGGAAACGTGCTTGTTGAACCATCCAGACTATCTGTAGCAGAGCCAACTGAATAGCCCTAAAATATAGTGAGGATTTGCTACCAGCACGAACTATCCATGCAGAGCAACTGTCGGTTTGTATAAAGGCTATAGGGACTTCTGCTTTGCCTCCAGCTAGGAAACACTTCAAACAAGAGTCCTAAGCCAGCCAGTGCAGATGGACTTCATCAGAGTTGAGCAGTGCCACTGCTCTGATGGGTTCCGTGACATTTTGCATAACAAGTGACAGAAGATTCAGAAAGCAAGTGGCTTGAAATTAGAGTGCAGAGCTTAAGGAGCTGTGTCGCCTTCTGTAAGCCAAGAGGAAGGGCAAAATTCTCTCCAGTCTCTGGGCTTCACTGAGTGCATGAGACTGAAGGGGCAAGTTTGGAGCAGTTCACAGCCCCTTGATTCTGTGGGCCAGTTTGTGAGGTAGTTACTCATACGAATTGGTAATTGATGGATCAGAGCTTAGCTTAGCTTTGCTTCCTACCTACCAGGACATGTACTCTATATTGGTGGAGGGGAGATGGCACTAAAGCTGGCTCCATCAGGTCTATGTCAGCTGATCCTTCCTGCACTTGACAGAGATTCTTGGCTGACCTGTTATGGCCAGTTTCCATCTTTCTTGCAGTGCCTGAATAGCATAAGGAAATCAGATTGGATTGAGAATCTTTCCTTAAGGCTTCAGATATTTCCCATAGAAGAGATTATGTTAGGGTTCTAATTGAGCTATTTGAGTATTATAAAATATCACTTAAAATAATACATCTTGGCTTGAGTATAGCAAGTTTTAAACCCACCGCTTTTCAGTAATTGCATTCCATTGCACACTCATAAAGCGCACACCTAAACGGGTTGTCAGTACCTTAAAGTAACTAAGTAATGCATGCATGATAATTGATATATTAACATAAAAACAGTTTTTGAGTAGCTCCTTACAGATAGCTTGTTTATTATTCTGCTATATACTTAGAATATGGAAATAGAAAATTGCCATACCAGTGGTTCATCTAGACCAGTGTCCTATGTCTAACTAAGATTGACCAATGAATGCCGGATATTGCAGAGGAAGTTGCAAGTAATCCCTTAATGGACTGTGTGGAGTAGCCTGCAAAGAAAGGAGACTAGCAAAGGTTGATCCTTCTTCATAAACCGTGAGGAAATGCAGAAAAAGTGTGGTGAGACATAGACAGGTTCTGATAATGGTGAATTAAATCATTAGAAATATCATTTGTCAACAGCGGTGTTACACCTATCTAACAAGAAAACCGGTCTCCCATCCAGCATGTGGCTGTGAGGAGAGAAATAAACCTCTAGGTTATAAAGTGTTTTAGTGTTCTGTGGGGCATAAGGCTATATATGGATATAAGAGGACTGCAACACAGTAGGCACAATTCCTTCATAATTATATATTTTCATAACATTTCAAGGTTGCAAGTAAGTTTTATGGGGAAGGTGATTTCAGGCTAATTTCAAGCCTGTGGCTCCTAAAGGCAAATTAGAAAAATTCCATATAAAGGTGGTACCCTCATTCATAACGTACATTCAGCAGCACTGTAACTGGTAATATTTAAAGATAGAGTGCTAAATTTACATACTGATCCTTTCCCCATCATTAATTTTTCATTGAGTTCAAAGGAATGTTAGCTTTTGGCCAGCATTTTCAAAATAGCGAAGCACGTGCACTTTATGGCAAGATTCCTAACACTTACTGTCAGTCTTATAAATGTTGTCAGTGCTGTTTTGTGTCATTAAATTGGAGAAGGGGCTTGCATCTCTATTTCTCTGATAAACTGCTATTTTGTAGATTGTGTATATCTGTATTTTAAGGAGTACAAAAACTCAGAAAAGTTTGTGGTCTGAGAAGTTTTTGGTTTGCATGCCAGGCTGTAAACAAAGGCAGTTTTGTTAAACTGTGCATCCTGCTTTTTTTATGATATGAGGACAGGGACTTGAACACATTAAAGATGTCTGAGAGTTGTTTAGGAATGCTGCATCCAGCTTTTGAATCCTTATGAGCTTCCTCAAGTTGATTTTTGATGGAGTTTTATGGTCTTGAGTAAATAATCCACTAAATAAGAGAGATTTAAAGCCCAAAATGTATGTTTGAGAACAAGTTCATCTTATAAACAACACTCAAAGTAGAGTTAGATGGTCTGTAAGGGAACTTTTTTGGATTCCCTATCCTTTGATGTTGTTATGAACAATCATTGTCCATCCAGCAAATAGCTCAGGCATCAAAACAGACTCTTACAGATATTACCTAAAATATTCCTTTGCTTTGCTTTGTGTCTTATTATCAAACATAAGAATGTCTCTTAGCTTAAATATATGTATTTTTTTATAAATTGCTAGCAATTTTTCCAGCATTCTCATACCCATGTAGCTTAGGGTTTAAATGGCATAAGTCCAAGAGAACATTTTTAAAAATTCTTTTTCCCCATTTTAACAACACTACATTGAATTATTTAAAAAAATCTATTTCCCTGCTTCTGCTGTACATTTATTTGATTTGATAGCTAGACACTGTCCAATTTCTTTTGCATTTTATTAGCTTTGATACTCATTTATAGTAGGCCCATACTAGTATAGCTACATCAGTGAAGGGCATGTTTTTTCTTATTAAATGAATAGAGCAATAGAACCCTAACTGTGGACACAATTATACTGGCATGAAGGTGCTTTGTACTAGTATAGAACTTATACCTCTTCCTGTACGGGAATAACTATACTGGCATGACAAAGGCCACACTGGAATGGGTCACTCCACTGTAACTATACCAGTGTAATTAAAGGTGTGAGTGTTTCTGTTGACAAGGTTTATGGCTCAGTAGACTGTTCTGGAAGTATAAAGGGATCTATGTTACAGTTTCACCCACTTCCCACCCCATTTACATAGCCAGAGTATTGTAAAGGGATCCTAGTGTAAATGCGAGTCAGACCCACTGGAAAATCTAAAACACAGAAATGTAGACAAATGTTTCAATAAAAAATGACTGGTTTCAGGTATATTTTTGACTGCTGTAAAATATTTCTATTAACATAGGCTTTCATAATAAAGTTCCCGATGCCATTTACTTTCCAAAATTAAATGTTCTAGCTTAATAACCTGACAGTTCCCTTTGAAGTGAAAGGGTCAACTCTGACAGAATTTTGCTGGCTTTTGTGGGTTTGTGTTGGATTGTTTTCATGCTGTTGTTGTTGCTTGCGTTTGCTCTTTTATTTCAGCTATACTTTGTGGCAATATGTAGCATTCCTCAAAAAATGTTCACATTTGCTTATCCATCTACCCAATTACCGTGAACGCATTGGTTCCATGAACATTCATGCCATTTTTTTCATGGCACCAAATTCCCAGGAACACTGCAACATTAAAGGTAGCATGGAAAGGAAGGGAGAAAATAAGGTTTGTGCCCTTTCATTGCTTCTTTATGATGTGAGTAGAGGAACAGAAATTACCCCCCCCCCCCATCCTCCCCCAAATAACATTGTTTGAAGATTTCCTTAATTTGGGGGCCTGGAATTTTCTTCCACATAGAAAATTTCAGGAATGGCAAGTCCTTACCTTTTTGGATTTTGAAAGAGGGCTTCTTGGATGACTTAAAGGTAGACTGGGATCTTTCTCAGCCTTTAATTGAAGGACAGAGGTCGTTGACAAAGAGAGGTTTTCTGCCATGTATTTTAAATTAAGTAATAACCATAATGGAATAGAATGTTATTGATATTACCTACTTAACACAAATAGTCTGAAAAACTATCACTTGTCTTCTCAGTTAAGCAGGTTTCTCTTGACTAGCTTCTTTGATGTCACCATCCTACTGTTTCTCCAGTCATCCATAGACCCTTCCTGGGAAAAAAGGATTATTAATGCAAAGAAATAAGCAAAACTTTCCTACCCTGATCTTTTCTCACCTTTAACGCTTTGTTTACCCATCATGAAGAAGCAAATAAATAGCACAAATCCAGTGCTCTCCCCCTTCCTCCCTTTGCAGAAAACCTTGAAAGAGACAAACATTTCCTCTGATACTGGGATATGGGATTCTCTTTTTTGATGGCTTTTTGGTTTTGTTTTTAACATTCAGTTGAGGAATTTCATTTTCTTCAGACACCAGGAGCATTGTACATTGTGGCCTCACTTTCTTTTCCTGCTTTTTTCCTCCTTCGCAGATCCCTCATCCTGGCAGCACTGATCAATCCCATAGTTCCATGCAGCAAGGTTTGCACGTACCTCACCCCAGCAGCCAGTCAGGGCAGCCATTACATCACAGTGGTCCTCCTACCCAGCAGTCCCGGCAGCCGCCACAGGCCGCTTCTAGCAACCATCCACACAGTGACCTGACCTTTAACCCCTCCTCCGCCTTAGAAGGTCAGGCTGGTGGCCAGGGAGCATCTGACATGCCGGAGCCCTCACTGGATGTAAGTTTGTGTCATACTATCATCTGCCTGCCTTGGAATGTGCTTTACATTTCTGAGAGGTGGCGGGGGAGGGCAGGGCGAGGGAAAGGGAAACCGCTTTCACAGCACATGTCATCGTTTCATGCATCGTTACATGGACTTAATCACAGACGCTCTTGGCTTGCTGAGAGAACCCTTTCCGCTGTAAGCACCTGCATGACCCACACACCAGGTCTTCTTTTTGATGAGGGTGTTTTCCTGGAGCCAACCTTTTCTCAAGAAAATTGGCCATTTGTACATCTGCTTTGTTTTTATTTCTTTGAAGTAGTGAGCCTGTGATAAGTGACCCGAGTAAAGGGCAGGCCACAGGTGCACTGTCCCAGGTGCAGACCATGAACTGAATTGTAACTGAGAAAGTCGCAGTTCAGAGCCTGCTTCCTCCCTAGCTCCTAGGGCATAGGAATCTGCGCCAATATGGTGTCATTTACCATCCCTCGCCATGCTGACTGGTGTCAGAGTGGAACTTTGTCTCCACCCACACTGTCCAGTAGCAGCCCTTCAGTGGCTGCTCTCCCTCATGCACTGACCAACTCTGATGGTAGCCAGTGCTAGAGAAGCAAGCTAAGAGAAGGCCTTTTTAGTCTCTACTCCCCTGTTTGGTTGCTTACGGCAGCTCTTGACTGAATCCTGAGTTATTTCTTTATCCTGTTTCAAGGCCAGTTGTAATCCTCTGTTTCAAACAAGGTTAAGGAGTTTGTTTATCTCTCCAGGAACCCTTCTGGTCAGCCAAACATTTCTTTCAACATACATTTCTTACTGCTAGGGTTTGGTTTGGTTTGCTCCTATCCTCCTACTTTCAGTCTCTGTTGTCCACTCAACACATGGCGTGATTATAACTTCCAAAGAAGCGCTTACTGATGTGCCGCAGACTTGCACATGTATTTCTTGCTCATATGCTTTTACATATTCTCTACCACAGAACAGTGCTGTGTCTTTAAGTAGCCATACAAAAGGCAGAGGGGTGGAAGTAGAAGAGACAGGATTACCCAAGTCATTCTGGTCATTCCTCCTTTAGTAACTATGAAAGTTACGGGGGGAGGAAGGGGTCAGTTTCAATGTCTACATTTACAAGCTTACAGAGGCACAGCTGTATCCACGTACGTGTGCTGCCGTACGAGTGCTTGTGCTGCCACATTATCCAACAGCAGGGTGCTCTACCTTTGACATAATAGACCCCAATCAGCAAGTGATGGCAGCTGTGCCAGTGGGAGAGCGTCTCGCACCAACATAGCACTGTGCACACAAGCACTTTCCCTGGCAAATCATATGTTGCTCGGGGCGGCAGAGGTATTTTCACATCCCTGAGTGAGAAAGTTTTCATGACGTAAATTCTGCTGCCACTCCTAGGAAGCTCACAGTGAAGCCAGTGGGGGACGCACCTTGGGGGCAGCAACAGAACAAAGTTATTAAGTGCCACATTCTCAAATAGTGTCAATGGGTCACAAAAAGACCTAGGCTTCTCCTTACACAAGTGTTTAGGTAACATGAAGAACGATTTTTTTGGTTTAGGCTCTAGACACCCTTTCTGGAGGGGTAATTCATAGTATAACAATCTGGATAGACAGAAATGATTATCAGTGACAGAATCATTCCATTTCTGAAATTGCTTTACCCAGGCAATGAGACATATGCAGATTGTGCAGTGTGAGTTTTTTTTAACATAGGTAGCAATTCATTAGGGGATATCTTCAGTGGATATGTTATGGAAGTGACAATTAGTTAAAAATGTCATGCAGCATTTGTTATCCATGAACTAAAAGCTAACTTCAAAATATACAATGGCTGTTAATCTAGCCTGGTGTACTCACTGTTGAGCAGAGCAATTACTTTAGTGAAGCTCAATATGAAGACTCCCATCCCAGGAGAATTTCTCTTCTATATCAAAATCTACATTATCTGGATACGGAAGTGAATCTGTTCTTGTGTTTAGACAGCAATTCAAGACACTCTTATTTTCAGAAGTCTTTTTACAAGCTCAGAAAATGTGCCAAATAACTAAAGAAAAAGAACGTTTACACAATAATTCACTGTGGGCCGCACAGGTATAACTGCCTAGTTTTGGTCACATACTAACACCTTCCTGATCTATTACAACTGCTTCTTTATTTTACATGGACCTTCACATTTATGGCTTGCGGGATAGTGGCGAGAGAAATTGTCTAAAACCACCATTCCAAAAAATGCATACAGTGAGCCTCAACATTACATTAATTCTTTACCTTTAATTAATTGTAAGGCCTTGAGAGCGGGGGCCTTCTTGTACTCTGAACAGCACTTTGCACAGGGGGGTTGCAATCCTGAACAGGGTCCTCTATACAACTATAGTACAAATTATGCTAATGTATGGAAGGGTATCATTGCATGTCATTGCCTAGTACTCTTTGTGATTACAGTGGGGTTGTTTTTTTTATTTAGTGCATGTTCCTAAATAGGACATCAATATTTTAAAAACAATAACAATTATTTCCTCCAGGAGAGGCAATTTTTTAAATCATCGCAATCATATCTTGAAAAAGCAAATAAGAAAAGTACCATCTTAGAGACTATGTTTACATTTCATTTTTAAAATATTGAAAGAGAAATTTACACCTGTTTAAAGTTTATTGAATGAAAATGGTATTTGCATAAGAATACTAAAACAGATTAATATTCAAAGTGCAATATTATTGAAGTCTAGCATTTAGTTTTGTAGCACTGGATAAACACGTAGCCACTACAAGTGTGCATTGGAACGGCTATTCCATTTGTTGAAGTAATCCATGTCTTTCTATCTTGGCACTAAAATAATCTTGAATCTAAAAAGTGCTTATTCTTATTCCATACTCCTTTTCACTGCCACAGTTTAGATTTGTCTTTTCGGTTAGGAACAGAGTAAACTGTAAATTGTCACTGAGAAACTGATTAGTTGGAATTCCTGTGTATCTGTCAGACTCAAAAGGGATCTGAATGGAATTCTGAAGAAATTGTCCGTTTGGAGCCATGTGTCAGTGAGTATTGAGTGGGCTCACCTGTCAGACATGGGTCACCTGTAAGATACTGCAGCCAGTTCATCTTTCCAAGCAGATATGCATAATTCTACTTTGTCTACTTAAAGCGAAAGATATTTGTCAATGAATCTTAGTGAATGTTTAGAGTATGAATTTGCATATAACTTTTATGAGTGCTCCCAACGAGAAAGTCATATACACGGGCAAAAAAAACTTGGCAAATATCACCAACTAGGGGATAAATTGTAACCCATGGAATAAAAACACGCTGGCCTACACATAAGTGATTCATGTTAAGGATGTTTGCCTTGAGACTGTAATTGCCATGATACTGGGACTGCAGTTCTCATACCAAAAACGGTTTATACAGATTTCCCCAGGCACGAGTTCAGACTAGATGATCCCTCCTAGCTCTATACTCTTTGTAGTGGCCATCATATCTTGATATTACATCATCTTACTTTGTTTATGCTTTTGATTTTTTTAAATGTACATACACTACAGTCAGTTTCCAGGTATGTGCAGCTTTTAATCCTTCATTCTGCTAATCTGTTTCCATTACATTTAATTTTCCTGTTAATTTTATATTTTGTAGCTGCTTCCAGAACTCACAAATCCAGATGAGCTGCTTTCGTACCTGGATCCTCCCGACTTGCCAAGCAATAGCAATGACGACCTTCTCTCTCTCTTTGAGAACAACTGAAACCCTATGTATTTTCCCCACCCCATCACTTGTCCACACGTGGGTAGCTGCACAAAGAGGAATCGTCACACTCCCTTTCCACAGAAAAACCAACAAACTCATGACTCAGTCAAATGGTGCACTCCCTACTTTCTTCATCTTAGAACTGATTTTGTCAGCTTCACTGACTGCGGAAGCAATGGGAGAAAAAAATCAGAAAGAAAGTGGTGCTCTCAGAGACTGCCGCTACCTGGCACACCCAAGCACAGACAATAGTGCGGCTAATGGAAACCCTGTTTGTTGTTAATCCTAAAGAGAGAGAGTTCTGAGATACACATAGTGTGAAGTATATTGGCAAGAACCAATCTTGGCAAGGAAACAAAAGGCAAGAGAATGGAATTGTCCTAATTGACCAGTCTCAAAATGTCCTTCCAGCGAGTGTTCTTCCATTTTTTTTTAAATCCTTCTCCCCCCTTTCCCTCCTTCCCCCCTCAACTGCAGATTTGTGTTGGACAGACTGTATTGGCCACACACATGAAGGAAAGCAAACATCTAAATCACCAAAAAGCACAAATAATACAATAAAAATCAAAAATCGGGAAGCGATACATCAAAGGAGACATCTGTGTAGCTAATGTTTTGTCTTCAGTAGAGGAACCCTGAGAATCTCCAGGCTGCAGACAGTGTGTGTTTGTGTTTATAGAGCGTAGGAATCTGCAATACTTGTTTGCAAGATCTCCCTCTGCTTAAACACACAGACTTGGAAAAAACCCTTTAAATTCGTTTTGGGTTGTTTTTGTGTTTTGTTTTTGTGTGTGTGTGTGGCTTTGGTTTCCAATCACTACCATTTGTGACTGTGTCGTTATCCAATTGTTGACATGATTATTTTTATCCAGGATATCCATCCAAAATGGAAAAGAAGTGGGGAGGGAGTGTAAAAAAGTTTTCTATTATCTAGAGCCTTCAGTGTGCTCAGTCTCCATGTCACTAGACCCTCTGTACTGCACAATACATAGCAAGACATGCTGGGTGAAGGCAGGGAAGAGCTCTTGGCATTTTTTTTTTAATTATTATTTTAAAGAGCTTGAAAGGAGCATTGAAAATGGACAGATATGGTAGAGCTTCTCTTTTGTTTTGCTTTATGTTTCACATACAGGACTGTTACATGTAATGAAGCCGTTTTCCCGTCCTGTTTTTTTAACTCCTTTAGCTGCCCAGGATGTTTTATTTTTCAACAAGGATGAGAATGGGGAAAATAAGTAATTGTTGGTAGGTTACTACTGCCCTCAACAGACCCTGCTGCCAGGCACTGTCTTGCCCCTGTGATCTGTGATTCTCGTGTGGCTGCTTCTCCTGCATGAGCTTCCTATTGTGTCAGTGCCCATTTTTCTGCACGCGCTCTCTCTCTTTCTCACACAGACACACACACACACACACACACACACACACACACACACACACACACACAAATTATGTACAGTAGCTGTGTAAAAAGTGCATGTGTGCCAACTTTGCCCTTGTGGTGCGACATTTCAGCTTTTGCCCACTGTACGGTTATTGCTTTCTTTGTTACTAAAGCACATTTGACAGTCCTCCCTCCCTTATTTGTTCTCAAAAATATGTTTTAAAAAACTTAAGTGCCAGATGGAATTTTGTTAGGTTTTTTTTGTCTGTTTGAATATGTAATCCTCCCCTATTCCCCCTCGCCTCCCCATTTCCCTTTTAGTTTGCAATGCTGTAAATGGCATGACACGTGCTTACAGTTCTGGATTTGCTTTCCTCACCAAAGTCAATATTTGTAAATGCTTTGCGTATTTTTTGTTAACATTTCCCATTACTGCTGTACATGCATCGTGATATATATATATGCTAGTCCGCAGCACCTTGCTGTAGATATTAAAGGAAATGGCGGTTTAGTTCTTTTATTTTCCAATAGGCGTATTGAATTTGTCAAGCGTTTTATGTAGAGGTGTTCCCATGCGTATATTTTTCCTGTTTTAAGTTTTTTTAAAGATGCTGTTCATTATGCAAAATCAATTATTTTAAGAATTGCTATTGTAAATATCTTTGTGAATAATTTAGCATCGTCTTTGATGATATTCAACATTTTCATCATTGGGTTATCCTTTTGCTGGCGTTTTAAAATACCTTATCTGGAAAAAAAAAATGGATCCTTTTAAAAAAAAAAAAAAAGTAGGGTTCTTTAACAGAATAAGGGAGCATTTTTTTTCTTTTGATAAATTAGCCCAACTTTCATGCCCATTTCTCGAAAAAATTGATACATCGGGCAGTACCTGGGCAATCAGGTTCCAGCTCTGTCATGCAAACTGAATAATAGATAATTTCCTGGGGCAAAAAATAATCTTCACTGCCTGCATGGGTGATTATGGGCTGGTTAGTGGCAGACATTTTGCCTGAATCATCAGCGCTCGTAGAGCCAGCCCTGAAAACAGGTAAACATGCACTAAGACAAGCAGCAAGTATATAAGGTACAAAATGTATCTGTCTTCAGCTACTCCAGATTTTGAAACTGGAGCTGTCTAACACGTAAGGGTATTGGTGGGTGGGACAGGGAAACAGTACAGTATGTTTTATTCTGCTTACAACTGTCTTTTCTTCACTAGACTTGGCCACTTGTAGCGGATCTCTGCAGAATGTTAACGATATCTCGGTATAATACACAGTGACATGGTTGTGGTATGGTGCCACACTCATGCAATTAGTAGGAAAGACCTTTCTTCAGTTACCAATGTGTTTTGTAGCCGGTTTTACTGTAGTTGTTTTTCCCCTGTATTTTTGCTGCATCATTTATGTAGGTATTGAAGTCATTTGCATGGGTGGATAACGACCTGACTTTGTATTGCCTTTAGGTATTTGGGGGTTTTTTAGTCATAGACCTTAGAATAAGGAACACTTCTTACTATAAGTTGGAATTGGTTGCTCGAATTCTGTAATTGATACTATTATCGATTATTTCACTGCTCTACCCTATTGTTGCTTGAGCAGCTGGCTAAATAAGTCACCTGAAATCATGTGTCTATTAAAACGAACCTATGCCTTTCAAACCAGGTATGTTAAGAACCAATCTGTTGCTAACTGGTAGTTGTCTAACTGTCTCGTGTAGAAGTACCTGTTGAGAAACAAGCTTAAAAACCCACAGAGAATAGCAATGCAGTTATGCTGGTTTTCTAGTTTGTATATTAATAACAGAGAAATCAATGGACTTTTTAACAACTGCAAATGTTCAGCCTACAGAACCACGTTTCCTAAGCAAAAGTGACACTAGGACTTTTAGCCATCATCAAACTGTCAGAAATTTGAGACAGTTTCAAGACTATCAGCTGATGTCAGGTACTGTACAGTGGATTCAGTATGAAAAAACTTCTTAATGAAAATATGGATAATTTTTAATCTGTTCACTGCCATAATGTTAAAATGTAGGGAAAGGCCTACCAAATAGTTATTTTCCTTTAAAGCTTAATTTTTCTATCAAATTCCCGGTAGTGTTTTAATGTTTTTTTGGTTTTTAAAAATTGTTTCCCTATGGAAGCTCATCTGGGAAAGAACCCACAAAGATCTACAGTTCTGCTGCCAAGACATTGTTATAGGACTGCCAGATGCATACCGATGTCTGCAGTGGAGACTCAAGGGACAGCTGTACATATGTAAATGATGAATAGAGACATGTTAACAGAAATGCATTCATTTTCCTTGGAATGTGCATTGTTTTTATTTTGCAGGAAAAAAAAAGCTTGATGCTCCATCTTAAGTGGAAAATGAATCCTGTTTGTTAGCGTTTGTGAAGTCTCAGCATTTGTTTCACTTTCACTTCTGTAATATACTCTGACCCTTTGTGGAAAGAACTCTTCATTTTGTTTTGTTTTTGTTTTACCTACATGTAATAATTAGCTTAAGTGTACTAGTCTATCACCTGTGTATTTTTAGGGTGCTACAGAAATAATGAAGAAAATAAGGGGATTTAAAAAAAAATTGTAACCAAATTCATACTTTGTACAATTTTTGATATCATGATCAGAGGAGAATTTAAAAAAAAAGTACAATCTGAAATAACATGCAAAAATGGCCATTGTCTTTGTTTGTACATTGTATGTACAGTACAATGCAATCATTTCATACTTTAAATTGGTCAAAAAAATAATTGTGATTTTTAGTCTTGCAAAACTGTATGTAGTTAGATGATGTGACAACCTAATATTTATCTAATAAATATGTATTCAGATGAAACCTGAATATTAGGTGTTCATGTGGTTATTTTGTATTTAAAAATCAAATTATTTGACAATTGCTAGACATTTATATATTCTGTTGTAACACTGACGTATTCTCATTTGCTCATGTTAATTTTTTCCTAAATAAATTTACAAAATTAAGGTTTGGCTAATTGGCAGCTATTTTGTAAATCAGAAGTTTCTTTTTAAAACAAGCAGAATTCAATTTGTGTGTTAATTTGAAAGTAACTCTTAATGTATTGTATGATTTTGGGTGGGGGAGAGAAAGTGAAAACAGGGAGGGCCAGCATTTTTTCTGTGAAACTTTTTGAAACAAAATAGTCCTTTTCTTCAAACTGTTCAATAGAATTTTTCTGGTTTTCAGTGAAAAGCCACAAAAAAAATCAGTTTGAGGGGTTTCAAAGTAAAACTGGAAAACTTTGAAGGAAATGACATTTTCATTGAAAATTTTTGTTTTGAATAAATGCTCTTTGTTGATTACAAAACTGATTTTTTCGCCACTGGTTATATACATTATACTTCAGGTTTTATGTGGAAAAAATAGTATTTTCAGATTCTTACTTCATGACTACAGATAAAAAGTATCATTGAAAAACATGGAAAGTCAAAAGGTTTTAGGCTCCAAGTGTCACACACATTAAAGTTTTACCCTGTGCTTTTAAATAGTCCATTAAATATTTCATTGTAGAATCCTGGTTATCACCAGTTGTGAAATTGTACATTTGATCCAGAATCTAATGTGCTCTTGACAATTGTAACCAGGACAACAGGTGAGAAGTTACATATCCAGCAAATTGCTATATGATCCTTTTATATAGGTAAATGTAGAGCTAAGTACAAAGGAAGCAGAGTCATTATCAGATGTCTGTTTTAGGATGGACTTTAAAAATTCTAACTAATTCTTTAACATTAAAGACTTCTTTAAAGGGGAGGAGAAAGACAATGGGAGTTTGACCTGGTATTGGAAATAATTCCATGAAAAGTTTGGTAGAGAATGGAAAGGAAGATAAAAGAACAGTCTGGAAGCTACATATTAGACCCTGATTCTGGAAAACGTGTAAGCACTTGCATAACTTTAAATATGCGTGTAAGTCCAATTGACTTCAGTGAGACTTTCGCATGCGTTTCTGTACTTTCTTGAGATAAGGCCTTGCAGAATGCCAGTCTACAGCTACTGAACATGTAATGTAACATAGTTATTTATTTACTTAATATGTAAGGGATTTCATTACATTGTTACATATCTAATAGAACTGGTCAGAAAGGTTTCAGTGGAAAATGCTGATTTGATTAAATCAAAAATTGAATGGGAAAATAAAAATTTCATCCACACCTTCAATCAGAAATTTTCAAAAGATTTCATTTTGACAGTTTTTTTACTTACATTGTAATACAATCTGTAGTATACTAACTGTTCAAACAATCATGTAGAAACAAAGTCTTTTGACCTTATCAACACAAAACATTTATAGAAGGTCAAGTACAATGTTACAAAATCTTAATTTTGCAAAAAATTCCAAGATTGTAATTTTCTGGGATGACATAAAACAAAATCTTGGAATTTCTCACGAGATAAAGGCTGTTTTTGACCAGTTATTACATGTAGGGAAAAAAATTGCAAAGGTTGTATGGGCTTGTGGGCAGGGCACTAGACTGCAAGTCGGGAGTCCTGCTACAGACTTGTGTAACTTTGGGCAACTAATTTCATCTTTATGTGCCTCTGTTTCCCTTCCAATCTTTTCTCTGAATTATTTAAATTGCAAATAAGATTAGCCCCTAACAGCTGTCATAATCTACAATTTTAGGGCCTCACTCTATTAATATAGTCAAGATATATTGGTATTATTTATTTTAATGCATCTGTTTCTGATAGTAGATACTAATATAGCATGTGGTATTGACAAGCCTGTTGTGATTTCATCAGGTATCTTTATATAAGCAAGCTGAGACTGGGTCAGTAGAGTTGTTGGATGAGATATATGGAAAAAAAACAGGTGCAGCAAGAAGTATTGCAATAGATAGCACATGTGCATTTGAGTCAGTGTAGAGTAATAATGTCCCTGTATGGAGCTGCAGGGCAATGTGATGCTGGCTATGTCATCCTGTGGGATGGAAAACTGAGCCTTTACTCCTTCTGTAACTACTTTTGTAAGAGTCTTGAGCCAATTCTATTTGGATTAACTATGTTCTGACTCCTGTCTCCCAAATTCCCCTCTTGCTTCAGAAACTGGAGACGGCAACGTTCATATCCTGTTCCAGAATTAGTGTAGCTTGTTCTGTCATATTGGTAGTTGCTTCTTGCATCCAAGGTACTTGTCAGATCGATAAGGTGCATTAATCCTGATAGATGCAGGGGTGTTAGTTCAATAACGCAGGGATTCCCAAATGGTTTCACACAATGGAGCTTCATCATAATAGGGTCCATCTCATGGGCCTTCTTGTTCACAATTGTGCAGATGCTTCTTCTCCCACAAGTAATAATGGAACGCGTTGATTTATAATGAGAGGTAGGTGTTAACATGTATTTGCCAACCTCACTGGGCAGCTATCTGCATCTTTAGCCAATGAAGAACCCTTTTTAAAAACAGGCCTATTGTGACCAAACAGCTCATTGTGGACTGCCAATAACTGCTCCAGAGACCACGTATTCCACAGACCACCATTTGGGAAGCAACCCTGTAAGACATTCTCGGGCTAGCTAAAGGCAGTACATAAAATGATACATAGTGCAGGTTGAGTAATAAATTCCATTCATACATCATCATTCAGCACACTTGAAACCGAGCTGCCTCATCATGGTAAAAAACAGGAGGAGGAGGTTTTTCTCGTCTGACTTTTGCAGGTAATTAATATGAGGTCATGTGAGGCACACCTTTCTGAATAGTGTGTGACTAGGAGAAGATTTCCAAGGGGAAGCTGAGGAATAGACCTACAAATCAGGGAAAATATTTATTAGTGTTTCTTTCAATCGGTAAGTGCAGGTGTGTCCCATTTCATGCTCTGGGGGCTCTTACGTAGTTTAATTTCACAATCTCGTAATGGACTGCTATTTCACCCTCTTTTCCCATGCTAAGCCTACTAAAAAGTACACTCCAGATAATAAAAGTTCAGGCTAAGAGACATAAGTACCACACCCGCTCTCATCCCACCCTCCTCAAAACATTGAGAGAAAAAAGACCTTTTTAGTATGCCCATGTGCCATGGTGTCCAACACACTAACCACTAACAACGTGTGGTTATTTGGCCAGTTGAGTGTCGCTAGTTCACTATAGTAGTAGCCATTATAGTGGTGACTGCTTCAGAACTGGTTGGCACCATGGCCCTAGTGGGTTACAGTTTGAAGATCTGGCAGATTAAGGGTGAAAGAAGGGATCATTGCAAAGCTGAGAATCTTTTGATGATAATGTCCTGCCAACAGCCAACTCCCTTTCAAACTTGCTGACACCTCGACTCTGTTTCTGAGGTCCCAAGCCAAAAGCTAAAACTAGCATGTTGGAAACCTACTGCCCAGCGGTGCAGATCCTAGGTCATAGGAATAAATATGCTTCTCACGTGAAACGGTGCTCGGTGCTTGATAAACAGATCTCTGCAGCCTGCTTTAAGATTCTTTTCTGTGGAGTCTCAATGTGTGTAGGCCAAGATAGAGCCCATCGCAGCAATCTCACTTCAGTGTGCCAAAGTCATGGATAATTAAGGCTAGTTCCACATCATAGAAAAATTGTCACGCTCCTGCAATCACCCACTAGTGAAAGAAAGAGCTCTTGGACACATCTGCTACTTGGAATGGCCCAAGATCTCTTAGTCTACTTAACATATATATTTGCATTATAAAAGAGCAGGTGGACTCTGTATTAGGAGTGCCAATAAAGCTCAACATTGGCAAGGGAAAAGTAATGCACGCTGGGGAGAGGAAAGAGCCAATTTTATACAAGCAACAAACTTTAAACTCTAAACAAGCTATTACCACCCAAGAAAGAGGTTATCTTGATATTTTCATTTAATACCAGGCACGCACATTTATTCAACTTGATATTCAGACTTTTAGCATATAAGCACTTATAAAATTTGTCACTGTCCACCTTCGTGTAATATAATTGAGACCATATCTACACTTGTGGGAAGATTGCTGCAGCAGTTGGTCGTCTGGTGTTCAATGTAGCAGGTCTTGTAAAGACCCTCTATATCGAAAGCTGAGGGTGCCCCCATCAACCACAATATTCCTTGCTATCGCAAGGAGTAAGGGAAGTTGATGGTAGCATTTCTCCCTTCCACCTCCTGCTGTGGGAATAGCGCCCAAGTTCAGCTTAAGGCACGTCAACTCCAGCTACATAAGTGTCTACCTTAAGCCAACCTTTCCCTGTAGTGTAGACTAGACTGAGACTTTCATTTGACTATTTCTCTTTGTGATTCCCTGATGGGAGCTATGTTAGCTATCTGTTCTTACCTGTACTTTAATCAACTTCTATTTTTCTTTCTTTACTATCATACGGTATGTCTACACTAGCCCCCTAGATCGATCTAGGGAGGCTAATGAGGGCGACCGGAATTGCAAATCAGCCCGGGATTTAAATATCCCACGTTTGATTTTCATGTTCCCAGCCGGTCGCCATTTTAGAAATTGACTAGCCCGAAGTAACTGCCCGCGTCTACACGCGGCAGTGAAATGGGATTCCGGAATAAAGCCCCTAAATCAAATTAGGTAGTAAACCTCATTCCATGAGGAATATAGAGTTTTCCCTTTAATATAGATCCTCCCCTAGGCAATGTCTTTGAGCTATGTGCTCCTTTGCACTGGTTGGCATTCCCCTAGCCCTTAGTTCAAAAATGCCTAAATGACCCTTTAAATATTGCATGGCAGCAATCTGGTTCCTTTTTGGTTTATATTGAGCCCATCTCTCCTCCTTTTCAAAGAGATTCTCCAGGTCCTAATAAACCTAAATTCCTCTTCCCAACATCATAGGCTCATCTATGCATTGAAATTTTGTCTAACTGGCCCAGCACAGAAACTGTAAGCAATTCAGAGAATAGTACCATGGAGAGCCTGGACTTTAATTTTTTACCTAACAGTCTACATTTGGCCTCCAGAGCCTCTCACTTATCCTTCTCTATGTCATCAGTACAAGTGCCACAACCACTAGTTCCTACAAAACATAAATCAAGCAAGATGTCTTGATGTGTCCATCATACAGATGATGGAGGCCTATAAATTGGGCATGGCGTGGAAAAAATTATCAGAAAAAACGATTATTTACCTTTTCACACAATAAAAATCCCAGGGGTTGCCCAATGAAATTAATAGGCAGCAGGTTAACATCAACAAAAGGAAGTATTTTTTCATACAACATACAACTAACCTATTGAACTCATTGCCTTAGGATGTTGTAATGGCCAAAAAGCATAACTGGGTACAGAAAATAAATGAGTAAATTCATGGAGGCTAGTCTATCAGTGGCTATTAACCAAGATGGCTAGTGATTTAACCACATCCTCATTACCCTAATTCTCTGACCACCACAAGTAGGAAGTGGAAGACAGAAATGGATCATTCCATATTGTCGTGTTCTATTCAATCCTGAACCTCTGGTATAGGCCACCAGTGGAGACGCTATACGGGGCAAGACTGACCACGGTCTGACCCAATACCCAGCTCCCATTTTCTTAACTTTGTTGATATTTGTGCATCCAACCTCCCCACATTTCTTCGGGCTTAGTTGTACCAAGTTGAAGCCAGCTAGCTCTTGTCTAAGCTCCCACATTCATTTAGCTACTGTATCTGGGTTAGGAAGAACCTTCAGTGAATGAATCAAAATCGTAAAAAAAAATCCAGTTTGACTTGAACCAAAACCATCTTTTCTTCCTCCCCCCCCAAAAATACCAACAACTTAATTTCAAATTTACCAAAATGCTTTAGATGGATACAAAATTATTTATTTTTTTACAGTTTTTCAATTTGTTTTGAGTCAGCCCATCTATTTGTCAAAAAATTCACTCGATTGTATTCATTACAATCTTCCATATCAGGAAATCCTTTTTACTTGTTCAGTCATTACCAAGAATGCATGGCCTTTCAGTTGAGACATGTCTTCTCTTCATTTGCATCTTTAGAGAAGACAGTAGATGATGTGGTGATAAGTAACCAACTGTACTCATCCACTACCTCATAGGACAGCAGCCTCAGTTGATGCATCACTTTATGTGAGCAAGATAAATAGTTTCTTAGCCAAATCCATTTTTTAGATGTTAACTAAAATGCCATCATCTAATGTTCCCCAAATAACTCAAGATATTCTCAGCAGATCCAGTTCTAAGTCTGGATCTAGATTTGATATTTCTCAAGGTTCCAGCAGGGTTCATATACTTGTTCCAGGTAGGAGTCATCTCTAATTTTTATCTCTAAATTCTAAGCATGCAGTTATGGGGCTCCCCGCTAGTCTTGGGTTCAGTTGCCCTGAGAAAGATGCATCTCACATACATCAAATTGTACTATAGATCTTGTTTCAATTTTGTGTATGAAATATTTGTTTTAATCTTGCAAAGCAACAGAATTTACAATGGGCAGTCTTCAATAATTGATTTTCACACCAGAATTTTATCAGCGCATTCCCAAGGTTTACATCATTATATTTTGCTAAAACTATGTTATACTAAGTAACATCAGGTTCTCAGTCTTCATTAAGACATGCAATTATTGTATAAGCAGGGATGGTCAGTTTTAGTGGCTCTTTTGTAGTTCTTTTAACTTCGAAAAATAGTTATCAAGTCACTATGGGTACATCTAGACTACATGCCTCTGTCGCCAGAGGCATGTAGATTAGGCTACCCGACAGAGTAAAATGAAGCGGCGATTTAAATAATCGCCGCTTCATTTAAATTTACATGGCTGCCGCTTTGAGCCGACAAACAGCTGATCAGCTGTTTGTCGGCTCAGCGCGATAGTCTGGACGCTCCCCTGCCGACATCAAAGGGAGCTGTCGACAACCCAGGTATGCCTCATCCCAGGAGGCATACCTGGGTTGTCGACAGCTCCCTTTGATGTCGGCAGGGGAGCGTCCAGACTATCGCGCTGAGCCGACAAACAGCTGATCAGCTGTTTGTCGGCTCAAAGCGGCAGCCATGTAAATTTAAATGAAGCGGCGATTATTTAAATCGCCGCTTCATTTTACTCTGTCGGGTAGCCTAATCTACATGCCTCTGGCGACAGAGGCATGTAGTCTAGACGTACCCATTATGTTATAAATGTAACTTAGTGTGGCTCCACTGTACGGCAAGAATGTTGTGCATTTTCTCGGTTGTTGCAGTAACTCTTATGTTCATAGTGTGTTGAAGCACAGTACAGGACTATTACTGAAGTTGGGGGCCCTTGTGTTAAGCACTGTAGGCTGAGTAAATACAGGGGCTGTGTCTAGACTGGCCACTTTTTCTGGAAAAGCAGTTGCTTTTCCGGAAAAACTTGCCAGCTGTCTACACTGGCCACTTGAATTTCCGCAAAAGCACTGACGATCTCATGTAAGATTGTCAGTGCTTTTGCGGAAATACTATGCTGCTCCCGTTCGGGCAAAAATCTTTTTCCGAAAAACTTTGGCGCAAAAGGGCCAGTGTAGACAGCAGAGATCTGTTTTCTGAAAAAAAGCCCCGACTGCAAAAATGGCGATTGGGGCTTTTTTGCGGAAAAGCACGTCTAGATTGGCCATGGCCGCTTTTCCGCAAAAAGTGCTTTTGCGAAAAAGCGTCCTGCCAATCTAGACGCGCTTTTCCAAAAATGCTTTTTAATGGAAAACTTTTCCGTTAAAAGCATTTCCGGAAAATCATGCCAGTGTAGACGTAGCCAGGGTGAAATACCAGTTCCTTTAAAAATCAATGGCAAAACTCCCCTTGATTTCAATAGGTCCCATAGTGAGAGGCAGTCCCCATGCTGAAATGTGTAAATTCTACCTAGACGAGTGAGGCAAAGTGAAGAACTGGGTAAGGAGAGATTAAGTGAATTGTCCCAACATTGAGAGATCCGGCAAGTGAGGCAGTATCTTTTACTGGGCAAATTTTTGTTGGTGAGAAAGACAAGCTTTTGAGCTTGTCACTGGCAGTGTCAGGAACAGAACCCAGATCTCCTTTATCAGTCCCGTGCCCTGTCTGCTTGACTCTGCTGCCACTTCTAAGCCCCTGCAGAGACGAACTCCTGAGATCTCTTCCGGGCTCCTGCATTTACCCCCTCTGTGGCTTTGAGCAAATCACTTAATCTCTCGGCCAGCTGTAAAATGGGGATCATATTTACTGGCCTAACACACCAGGGTAATGAGCCTGCAATTTGTAAAGCACTGTAAAAACCGATATTATTATTACTGTATGAAAACCTGGAAAAACCCCGTGCACACCTCGAGTGCTACATGTTTTTAGCTTGTGGGATTTTCTTTTAATAGGGCTTATCCATTAAGTCTATTCATGAACCCTTTCACTGAGGCCTTCCTGTTGGTTTCTTATGCTGTTTATATAATTTTTATTGTCTTTCGTGGAACAGAGGCGTGGGACTAACTAGAAATCTCTGATTTGCTAAATGGGCGGCTTTTTTGTTTTGTTTTATTGTGCTTTTTTATTTCAAAAAATAGTTTGTTCAATACACACCTTTCCTCTTTTCTCAAGGGAACACACTTTTCTGGCTGGGCCACAGAGGCGGGAAATATCAGAGGTCTCAGCCTTTAAAGGAGAGTAGCCTTTTAGATGAGTATGTAATGACGCTAATTTCCTCAATGGGCAACTGAATTTTAAGTGACTTTAAAGTAACTATTTACTATCCCATCTCGGAAGCAGAATGTGTGTGAACACAGGATGGGCCAGTCAGTAGAACAGGCATCGGGGGCTCCTCCCAGGTTCTAATATTCCCTCCCCCCACCAAAGACACTTTCTGTGATTTGGGGAAAGTCACTTAAGTCACAAAGGTGCAAGTAAGGCTCCCTCCACCTTATGACCTACCACCTTGTGCCGGGATAGACACAATCCCATTGAATGGTTGGAATTTCTAGCGCTTCGATAAAATTCCTTTATAACTCTGCTGACTTATCTTTCTGGTCTTGTAACCCAGCCTTCTCATTCCACTTCTAATCACTGCAGGTGCAGAGGGCACCGGTTACGCTGATTTTCTTAGCCAAGTCCTGTGGCGTTTCAGTAATGTGGATGAATGTCTTCAAGCAACTAGACTTGACACCGTCCCCAAACACCTCTCACTTCTGAATGAGCTCAGCTAGTGTTAAACCTCAGCGTAAACCTTAGCTGGGACCTAAGATAATCTTTTGACAGTGGGTTTCCGGAGGAATTTCAAATCTTTACCAGAGCGTGAGCTGTTTGTAACTAGCTCCTCGGTTCATAAGATTTTTAACTCTGCCTGCTACACAACGATAAACATAATGATCCCAAGTGACTGGAGAGTTTTATTATTTTAATACAGCTGGAAAAAATAACAGTTTATGAGAAACATCCAAATCGGAATAGTCACTAAAGGAGGAGGCATGATTTCAGGGTTAAAACACAGGCTTGGGAATGAGACCTGCCCGCTCTACAGACTTTCCAGTATACTTCCAATGATGTGTCTCTGTTCCCATGTGTAAATGGGAGGTGATGATACTTCCTTTCTCCCACCTTTCATCTCTCTTGTCTGTTTAAACCAGAAGCTCTTCGGGGCAGGAACTATTTCTTATTCTATTCTCTGTGAGGACAGTGTCTAACACAATAGGGTCCCAATCCAGAGGCTACAGTGATACAAGTAACATAACAGCAAAAAGAGCTTCGTTTCTTTTGAGATCACCAATGAGTAACCTTGTGTTATCAATTAGATGAAATAAAATCAGGGATGAGAGAGAACCAAACGATAGGATTAAAAAGATAATACTAATCTGCTTCAGTTACTGTGAAAGAGGTACTTTCTGGAGAAAGGGGTAAACAGCGAGGTGGCAAAATTTGCAGATGATACTAAACTGTTCAAGATAGTCAAGTCTAAAGCAGACTGAAAAACTTCAAAAGGATCTCACAGAACTAGATGACTGGACAACAAAATGGCAGATAAAATTCAGTATTGATAAATACCAAGTAATACACATTGGAATATAAATCTACGTCTACATTCTGAATACTGTGTGCAAATGTGGTGGCCTCATCTCAAAACGGATATCTTAACATTGGAAAAAGTTTAGACAATGGAAACAAAAATGATTAAGGCTTTGGAATGAGGAGGAAAGGTTAAAAAGACTGGGACTTTTCAGCTTGGAAAAGAGATGACTAAACGGGGATATAGTAGAGGTCTATAAAATCACGATTGGTATAGAAAAGTGAATAAAGAATTATTTATTCACTCCCATAATACAAGAACGAGGGGTCACCAAATGAAATTAATAGGTAGCAGGTTTAAAACAAACAAACTGAAGTATTTCTTCACACGACGTACAGTCAACCTGTGGAACTTCTTGCCGGAGGATGTTGTGAAGTCTAAGACTTAGAGTTCAAAAAAAAGTTGATAAATTCATGGAGGCTAGGTCCATCAATGGCTATTAGCCAGGATGGGCAGCAATGGTATCCCAAGCTTCTGTTGGTCAGAAGCTGGAACTGGGTGTCAGGGGGGGATGAATTACTTGATTCTCTGTTCATTCTCTGTGGGGCACCTGGCATTGGCCGTTGTCAGAAAACAGGATACCATGCTAGATGGACCTTTGGTCTGATGTAGTATAGCCCTTCTTGAAAAGCATCTTCTGTCTAGTGCTAATTATAAGAGACTTAAGTGTCTAGTTTGCTTTGTCACATATGTGGTTCATACCTCAGAACTTTCTCAGAGCATGCCATGTTGTCTCAGCCACCCAACCGCTTTTACAATTCTTCCAGCTTTGAGATAAAGATGAAAGCCTTTACAGTAGGCTTACCTCAGCCAGCTGTTGAGGCGTCTTCTCATCCTCTGATGTAACAAGTTGTCCACGTGATGCTGCTTTTTTCAGGTATCCTTTCCAAATATCCAACTGTCTACTTGCCATGTCCACTGTGCACTGAAATCAAATGGTCATTTATAAGTCTTCATTAGCTGAATAGGTCACATGACTCGTCATTAAAGGATACATGGTAGAAGGGAAGAAAATCCCTGCTGCATTTTATGCCGCATGACACCAGTATGATTGTGCTTTTAAAGGCATGTGGTGCCTCTTTGGAGCTCCTTTTGGTGTGAAATCCAACTAACTGAAATCCAAACATCCATTTTCTTTTAGGTGATGAATAACATTTCAAGCTCATGCCTCTCCCAAGACCTTCTCTACACCTCCGCCCTCTTACCCTCACCCGTCTGAGACATGCCATTTATTCTTTTTATTAGGGTTGTACCTAAATGCCATGGCACAAGGTGGTGTGTCCCCACTAACAGAGAGTGGGGCTCAAACCCTGTTTCGTGGCCCCTTTAAGGAAACAGGGCATAGCAGACAAGTTGGGGACAAGGGGACAGATAGTAATCAGGGAGCTGCTTCCAGACCATGATAAAAGCCCAGAGGTTAGCTGAGGCCAGGAAGAGGAGAGCTAGCCCGAAGAATGCTAAGTTGGGAACAATGAGTCAAGGAGGCTCTCTAGGGCAGGAATGAGGGATAGGAAAACCTGCCTGAATTACAGCACAGCCTTAAGAAGGAGGGCTGTGAGGCCCCTCTCAACCAAGGAGAAGAAGTGTGCTAGCCAAAGAACCCCCCCAGAGAGTGGGGCTGAAAGCCAGAGCCTGGCAAGCTGGGGAAGCTGGAATGGGCCCATAAAGAAGAGGGAAATGGAATTTGCTAACCAGGGAGAAGAAATTGTAAGCCCAGGGAGCAGGGCAGGAAGGGCACCTGCAAGAAAGCCTCCTGAGAGGCCAGGGCCTGCCCTGGGACTAGGAGGCTATGTCTACATTGGCGCAAAAACTTGCTGCCTGTCTACATTGGCCGCGAGTTCTTGCGCACGTACACTGACGTTCTAATGTATGAAATCAGTGCTTCTTGCACAAGAACTCATGCTCCCGCTCAGGAATAAGCCCTCTTGCGCAACTGTTCTTGCACAAGAAGCCAGTGTAGACAGGCAACATGAATTTCTTGCGCAAGAAAGCCCTATGGTTAAAATGGCCATCAGAGCTTTCTTGCGCAAGAGGGCGTCTACACTGGCATGGACGCTCTTGCGCAAAAGCACATTTCTTGCGCAAACGCACATGCCAGTGTAGACGCTCTCTTCTGGAAGAGTTTTTGCACAAGAACTCATCTGCAAAAGAATTTTTGCGCAAGATCATGCCAGTGCAGACGTAGCTGGAGAGTTTCCCTGTGCAGAGAAACTATAGCACAGGTTACGTCTACAATGGCCGCTTCTTACGGAAGAACAACTGTTCTTCCGCAAAAACTTGCCGGCTGTCTACACTGCATGAGCGTTCTTCCAGAAGTAAATTTACAATATAGCATTGTAAAACAGGGCTTCTTCCAGAGGAGTTATTCCTCTCTCCATGAGGAATAAACCCTCTTGCACAAGAGCTCTTCCAGAAAAGAGCAGTGTAGACAGGCAACATGAATTTCTTGCGCAAGAAGCCCCTATGGTTAAAATGGCCATCAGAGCTTTCTTGTGGAAGAGAGCATCTACACTGCCATGGATGCTCATGTGCAAAAGCACATCTCTTGCACAAAAGCACATGGCAGTATAGATGCTCTCTTGTGGAAGAGTTTTTGCACAAGAACTCTTCCGCAAAAGAGTTCTTGCGCAAGAAACTTCCAGTGTAGACATAGCCTATGGGTATCGCACATCTGAAGCCTTGGAAAAAGCAAACTGGAAGCCTCCAGAGGGAAAAGTTTGGGCCTGAAGAAGCCTAGAAAATGAATGTACTTTGGGGTGTAAGTTAGAGGGAGAACCAGGAGGGCTCTAAGCTATGCTATTTCATGAAGGAGTACACAGCAGATGGCCACAGGCCCCAGCCAAAATCAGGGCCCCATTTTCTAGACCCTGTCCAAATGCTGCTTAAGAGGCATTGCCTGCCCTGGGGAGCTTACCAGCTAAAGAATGGGTGGTGGAAAGAGGTGAAGTGACCAGGTAAGTGCAGAGGTGGAAGAGAACCTAGCTCATGCTTCCCAATCTTCAGCCTTATTGATAGACATTGTTTCTACTGTGACCTGTCTATGTTCACTCAAGTGTCCGGTAACACAGTGACACACAATGGAGTGCAATTAGAGTAAAAAACAAAAAGGCACTTGTATTTATGAATAAACACATTAGGATAATAGAGGTCAGACCGTCTTTCCTATATAGATGAGTGAGCCAATTATCTTGGTGTCGCATATAGCTATATTATCTTTTAGAAGTTAGTGTAATCGTCTTTTTAATAGTCTTCCTATTAAATATAGATGAGCTAAGAACAAGGATTAAAATGGTAAATGCTTAGTTGGCTTTATTGTGACAGCCACAAAAATGTTCCAGTTTTGCTTGGGAACCTGGTAGCAATTAGTGTAAAATCAGCTATGTGGCATATTTAATTAGCTGATTTCTTGCAGAAACGGCATTTGTTTGTGCTGTTTAAATGTATGAAAACATGGTATTTTGCTTTAAGGAAAATACACAGAAATGTTCTCCAAATATTTTCTTTAGAAAGTACTGTTTGGTTTGTTTAAATACTTTGTAACATGCACAAACACGTTGGCCATGAAAAATTTTAAACTTCTGGGATACATCTACACTGGCATGATTTTGCGCAAGAACTCTTTTGCGGAAGAGTTCTTGTGCAAAAACTCTTCCAGAAGAAAGCGTCTACACTGGCACGTGCATTTGCGCAAGAGATGTGCTTTTGCACAATGGCATTCATGCCAGTGTAGATGCTCTCTTGCACAAGAAAGCTATGATGGCCATTTTAACCATAGGGCTTTCTTGTGCAAGAAATTCATGTTGCCTGTCTACACTGGCCTCTTGCGCAAGAACAGTTGCACAAGAGGGCTTATTCCTGAGCGGGAGCATCAGAGTTCCTGTGCAAGAAGCACTGATTTCATACATTAGAATGTCAGTGTACTTGTGCAAGAACTCACGGCCAGTGTAGACAGGCAGCAAGTTTTTGCACAAAAGTGGCTGCTTTTGCACAAAATCGCGCCAATGTAAACACAGCCCTGGAGATGCATGTACAAAGTTTATATACAATGGAAGGTGATTTTTATTTCCTAAGTGCAGTATTTCATATAAGCTTCCCTTCCATTCCCCAAAAGATCAGGCATTTTAATAACTGTTGAATCTTTCCATCTACCTGCCTCTCTCACGTGTAACAGATTGTATTTTGGATTGCAGCAGGTTTACTCTATCAGATGTGGTGGTTGGGGAGTGACGGCATGTGTATGCATTTTGAAGAGCTGTCGACCTGGGGGGAACCCTGCAGGGCTGAGACAGGCAGTGTGGCTGGAGGTAGAGTTCATCATTCTGCCACAGATTTTTTGGAGCCGAAGTAATCATTAGCTAACCGTAATTTCCGCCTGCACAGCTGCGCGCAGTTGAGGAAAGGGAATGACAGTTACAGCGTAAGGTTAGTGGGGAAGAAAACACCCAATTAACATACTGGCAAAAGGCACAACTGTAGCAGAACTGTATTTTAAGGGGGAAAAGGATTGTTTGGAGTGTGGCCCATGCTTTAAATAGCCTAAGCAAAAATAGAGCCTTTTCACTCAACAGCTCTTCTTCCAGTGTCCATTCAGAGACAAGTGTGTGTTCTCTCTGTACACTCACAAATGGATTGATCAAAACTCAGTTTTTTGTACTGCACAGCCTGGGAGAGACTGAGATTAATTCCTTTCTGGTACATATGATATAGAAAACATGGAGGTGTTATATACGAAACTCCAAGATGCCGCCTGGGCAGGTTATCTTGTCAGAGTCCTCTTTGTGCATAGGCTATACTATCTGAGCTAGTTTGACTCTCGCTAGCTCAGGTAACAACAGCAGTGAAGACAGCACAACACGGACCCCAGCATGGGTAGTACAAGCTTAGCAGAGACCATGGGGATGTGCTCAGATCACTAGCCTTCTCTGAAGCTGTGATGAATGGGAGGGATAGTTTCCTTTTCTGGACGTTCCAGTCATATAGTCAACTAAAGACTTTTCACAGTGGTTAACTCTTGAGACCTAACCCTAACTGACTTCCCTGTAAGGATTAAAACAATAGACAGTAGGTCCTAGAGAGTCCCCAGGAATGCTAGGGAAGCAGGAAGTGAATTTGAAAGTGAATTATTTTAAGAGGAATAAGGGATCTTTCAGAAAAGGATTTATTTTCCGAAAGATCCCCATCTAGACTGGTGCTTTTTTCCAGCAAAGCTCCGAGCCGGAAAAAAGCGGCAGCCATGTTTATGCAAATGAAGCATGGGGGGATTTAAATCCCCCCTTCATTTGCAATTGCGATGTGTCTAATCTGCATCCCTTTTACGGAAAAGGGATGCAGTCTAGACACAGCCTCTGTGTTTTAATTTTTTTTTTCAATTGCTCGGTAACACCTAGCAGCCAAGTAGTGTTTCAGCAAGAGTGTTTACTTTGTTTTGTTAATAAATATCACCCTTTTAAGACTATGAGCTGGTTCTTGTGTCCGAGAAGGTAAGAGGTTCTGTGTGCATGTGCTTATGACTGCAAAACCAACTATTAAAGCGAGTACTATTTTTCAAGCTCTCTCCAGAGGGAGTGTTAAAAAAGTTTGAGGGTCCCCTATGGCAAGGAATTCCCAAATGCACCTTCTTGGGGCCTCAAAGAGGCTTTTGCATATGGGTGGTGGCAGCAACACCAATTTAAGGCCAGGGAATCTGTAACCTTGTGGAGTTTTAACACATGCCTTTAGTGGCAAACAGCCTTGACAGAAGTCCACTCTGTCTTCCCGCACTGTGTTACACAAGCTGAATTCAAGCAAGGTTGGATAGGCCAGCCCATGCACAGCTTTTGCTGTGTAACTCTACCCCAAGGGAAAAAATGGCCTAACAGAAATTATTCAGATTAGGGATAAGGAGAAATTCTGCTTTGGTGAAGCTTGGAGCTTTGCTATACTAAAAGACTGGACTGCAGACCCAGTTCTAAGTGTCAGAGGCGTAGCCATAGTAGTCTGTTTCAGCCAAAACAATGAGTCCTGTGGCACCTTAAAGACCAACACATTTATTTGGGCATCAGCTTTCATGGGCTGGAGTCCACTTTGTCTGATGCATAAAGCGGAATCTTCAGTTTGGTAGGGATATGTGCAAAGATGGGAGTGTTGTATGTGTACATATTCCTATCAAACACAGGATTCCACTTCATGAATCTGACGACGTGGGCTCCAGCCCATGAAAGCTTAGACCCATTTATGTTGGAAGATAGATGAAAAATCAGTACCAATGTGAAGAGCGTCCAAACCCCCAACTCGCAGCCCCATCAGCTTTGACGAGGGAATTCTCCATGAGCATGATGGCAACAGATTTCCCTGGTTGTTATAATAGAGTAATGTAGCAAGCGGCTAGGTGTTTGGGGAAGGAGAGATTGGCAAAAAAGTGCAAGTAACAGGCTAGATCACTCTCTAGTGAAATGCTGTTGGGCCCATGCAGGTCACTGCACTGAAGATGTACCCATATGCCCTAAATAAGCTATGACACGATTATATTTTAATTATTTTTTTAAATTAAAGCAGAAATCTGCAATCATACAACATTGTGCCATGTAATATCATAACAATGTAAGAACGGCCATGCTGGATCAGACCAAAAATCCATCTAGCCCACTGTCCTGTCTTCTGACAGCGGCCATTGCCCCAGAGGGAATGAACAGAACAGGGAACACTTGGGCTGTGTTTAGACTGGCCAGTTTTTCCAGAAAATCAGCCGCTTTTCCGTAAAAACTTGCCAGCTGTCTACACTGGCCGCTTGAATTTCTGCAAAAGCACTGACTTCCTACTGTAAGAAATCAGTGCTTCTTGCGGAAATACTATGCTGCTCCCGTTCGGGCAAAAGTCCCTTTTGTGCAAAACTTTTGCACAAAAGGACCAGTGTAGACAGCTGAGATTTGTTTTCCGCAAAAAAGCCCCGATCGCGAAAATGGCAATCGGGGCTTTTTTGCGGAAAAGCGCGTCTAGATTGGCCACGGACACTTTTCCGCAAAAAGTGCTTTTGTGGAAAAGCTCCCGTGCCAATCTAGACACTCTGTTCCGAAAATGCTTTTAACGGAAAACTTTTCCGTTAAAAGCATTTGCGGAAAATCATGCCAGTCTAGATGTAGCCTTGGTGTATTCTGATGCCTGCATCCATAGCAGAGACAGGTGTGGCAACAGTACAGAACGCATCAGACCCAGGTTCGGAAAAGGAAATGTTTCAACTATCTGAAAACTCCAGTGACTAGTTTTGTGAGTAAACATGGCTTGAAGGGGTGTTGCATTAGACATTCAGTAGCTCATAGTTACATAACAGCTCATAGTTACACTTCGTTATTCACGTGATATATTTATACAAGATATTCTACAGCCCTTCTAAGAGTCATTACTGTTGTACAAGTAGTTTACATGTATTGTCATTGTATTCAGTGATAGTAAGAAGATAATTATGTGCTTTAGACTTGTGGCTCCAGCTGAGCAGATAACATTAAAAAGTTCTATATTTAGGGGCCAGGAGTCTTCTTATATGCATAATTTCATAACATAGCAGATGGAAAAGCTTTTCTCAAATACGTCCATTCTACAAATAAAAAGATTCTGATGTGTTGCACATATTTCCCAGTCATTCCCAAACAGTATTAGTTCAAGTACTGTACATAGTTGCCTTTTGCCTCTATAAAACCACAGTACTCCCACATCTTGAATACTGCGTGCAGATGTGGTCGCCTCTTCTCAAAAAAAGATATATTGGCATTGGAAAAGGTTCAGAAAAGGGCAACAAAAATGATTAGGGGTTTGGAACGGGTCCCGTTTGAAGAGAGATTAAAAAGACTTAGACTTTTCAGCTTAGAAAAGAGGAGACTAAGGGTATGGCTAGACTGCAGGGGGGTTTTGGGATACCACAGGTATCCTGAAAAAAATCCGTGGCGTCCAGGGAAAGCGTTTTCTCTTCTGCTTTTTTTTGTGGAAGAGCAAACGCGCTCTTTTGGAAGCCCCTGTATTCCTCGTTCCACGAGGAAGAAGGGGACTTTCGAAATAGGGGTTTTTTTTCCTAAATTTGGCCCAGTCTAGATGGGTCAAATTTTGGAAAGGCCTCTTCCAACAAAAGTATCAGAAAAAGATACGCAAAATGAGGAGCACATTTGCATATCTTTTTCCGATAGATCCTAGCAGTCTAGACATACCCTAAGCAGGGATATGATAGAAGTCTATAAAATCATGACTGGCATGGAAAAAGTAAATTAGGAAAAATTATTTACTTGTTCTCATAATATAGCAACTAGGGGATACTAATTGAAATTAATAGGTAGCAAGTTTAAAATGAACAAAAGGAAGTTTTTCTTCACGCAGTGCACAGTCAATAGATGCAGCGGGGGGAGGGGAGCGACTAGTCGAGTAGTCACTTGAGTAATCAGCTCCTCAACTAGTCGCTTAAATCCCTAGTCCAAGGCAGACTGTGAAGTGTTACAAAGGAATCTCACAAAACTGGATGATTGGACAACAAAAGGACAGATGAAATTCCATGTTGATAAATGCAAAATAATGCACACTGGAAAGGGATAAAGCAGAACATATCATAATGCCACTATATAACTCTATAGTATGAGCACACTTTGAATGTTTTGAAAAAGAGGAAGAGGAAGAGGGGGGTGCTTGGGTTGGCAGCGATGGGGGAGAGATAGGAATGATTTACTGAAGACTGCATCCTTCTACCAATGAGAATTATTGCAAGTGTTGCCTTTGATTTCAGTAGAGTGCAGCAGAGTTCCAAGAAAATTGGCTATAGCAGGAGATTTTTGAAAATGTTGGCAAATGAACAGAATAAGGAAACTCAATACTTCTAAAGTAATATCGGAAATTTGTTTTAGTAATATAGTTAGTCATACAAGTTGAATTTCTGTGATCTGGGACTTTCTGGTTTGGCAGTTGTTAATGGCAATTGTTAATTTTGTTAATCTTACTAAACAGAAACACAACTTTCCTTTATAAACCAGTATAACTTGGCACATCATGACAGTAGTATTGTAATAGTCTCTTAGATAACATCAGGAAGTCTCCAGAATTAGGAAAGAACTTTAGTATCCTGGGAACCTGTGGACATCTCTGGATGTTTATGATGTCAAAATCACATCACACACCTGTGTGTGACTGTTTTACTTATTTCTATTTATAGGCACCATTTCCTAGTAGGTAATAGTTTCAGTCAGTACATATCTAAAGGTTTGCTGTACATTTACACCATGGGTAGCTAATGACTTTTTATTTCTGACCTTGTGCATCATCACACTAGCTAAAGTATGTGGTACTGTAATAGCCAATGTAATTGCCTTTCACAGCTTAGTGCTGAAGATTGTTTCTCCAATTAGATGATTGCTCTGGGATTGTGATAGCCTCTGTGTAGCTCCTAGTGGGTAGATTGCCAATTGTCTCAAAATAAACTTTCATCCTGCCACATAGTCTCAGGAGTAGTATCCAGTCTTTGAGATGGTCACTGTATGTTAAAGACCTTCCTGGGGAAGATGTGGGAGATATTTGTGTTCCCCCATCCCAACTGGGGCATGCTACAAATAATTATTATTATAAACTTATTGATCCCTTCTTGACACTGAATGAATGGTGATAGCTATTTCAATTATTCGAATTAATATGAATTGCTCTTCTAAAGGTTTTTGAACCTGTAAGTGGCAACTCTTGAAAATGTAGTCATGTATATGTTAAATTATTAAGCATCTCCTGTGATCATGCCAGAAATGGACAAGAAAGAGGTGTACAGCAATGAGAACCCAGGCCCTAAATTTCAGTTTGTCAATGCCCCTTTATGTGGAAACAAAATATTTCATTATCAGCCAGAAACCCATTTCATTATCAGCCTATTCTGAGCTCTTTAAGTGGCGCCGATTCTCTTTCCAGAGGTGAACTATGGTCAGTTCATAGACCTGAATCTAATCCCAGTTCTGACAGAGACGGCCAACGTATTCTTTTTTCCAAATACTATGAGGCTCTCCACCTTGTTGTAATAGCATGATCAACATCTCAATACAGAGACTGTCTCACGATGGCCTTCTTTCTCAGACACAAAGGTCTAACAAAGTGGCAATTCTAGGAATTGTTTCCATAGAAAAGTAGCATTAGGAAAGTATTTAATGTGTTTTTCACTGATGTGATTTAATGGTTGGAAAGATGGAGGCAGAGGGTAGCAGCGATGTAGCAGCTTAGGGTGCCGCACCCAGAGCTTGAAATAAGTTACGCAATTTGAGCTACGCAAATTTATTTCAAGTCAATTTTGAAATAGCTTATTTCAAAACATCCATTACTCCTGGAATGAAGTTTACAGGGACGTTCGAATAGCGAGCCTGTTATATTTCAAAAACATGAGGGCACTCAAAAGACGCAAAACAGCCACTCCGGTATAACAAAATAGCGCTACAGTGTAGACGTAGCCTTAGAGACTAACCAAACTATATCTAGTATCATGTGCTTTCCTGGGCAAAATCTGAGTGGCAAAAAAAGGGGGAACCTCCCAATTTATGACAGAAAAAGAAGGGGAAGGAAAAAATACCTGTCCACTGTAGTGCGGTGCTAATGAGGTAGCTGGAAGTGTCCCATATCTAGCTTTTCATGTCCTTTAGGTGTTGACTATAAGGGCCCCGCCAGTTGGTGTCTTTGTTCAAGCCATGAGAGAGAAGGCAGATGTGTAGATGCAGGCCAGGACCCCCTCCCTCTGTGGTTGGTTTCTGAAGTCCCCCTGTGGGAGAAGGGCTGCTTTGAAAAGCCTGTTTTAGTTACTGGCCCGGGCTATGCAGCTCTGGCCCTGGCAGCCAGCAGGGGGAGGCACAGGGCGGCAAGCGCCGCGTTCTCCCTGCCTGTCGCCCCCGCTGCCCAGCCCACCTGCCCTGCACCCGCCTCCCCGGGCCGGCGCTGCTGCCGCGTCCCGCCGCTGGAGGCGCTGCGGAGGCGCCCGGCTGCAGCCATAAAAGCGCCCCAGCGGCGGCGCGCCAGCAATTCCCGGCTAGTCTCGTTGCAGCATGTCAGCGCTGCGCTCCGCCCGCCGCCTGCAGCTGCTGCTGCTGCTGCCCGCCTGCAGCCGGGGCTGCAGCGGCGCCGGCCCGCGCAACCCGCTGGTCTACCTGGACGTGGGAGCCGACGACCAGCCTCTGGGGCGCCTGGTGCTGGAGGTAGCGCACCCCCCGCTGGCGGCCGGGCGCGGGAGGCCCTGGCCGCGTGGCCGTAGGCGCAGGGAGGATGCGGGAGCCGGGAGGCAGCCAGGCACCGGGGCTGTGACCTGGGGACGGTGCTTGCGGCCGCTGCCTTGCAAAGCGCCGCCTGACCCCTCCTTTGCAAGCGCGCTCCAGTTGCCCGCACGCGGGGGGGGGGGGAGGCTGTGTGCTGGGGACCGGGTCTGGATCCAGTTATGCAACAGGACAGCCCCGCCTCCCCCTCGGAGGTCACCGGCAGCCCGAGCCTTTGGATTGCCTGGGCGCTTTCCAAGGTCGCGCGGGGATGTCCTTAGTTGCAGGCCACGCATCCTCTCGCTGTAGGAGCCCCTCTCCACCTGCTGAGCGCCTCTTGCAGGCAGCACGCAGTGGGGTGAAGAGGCGGCTATAAAGGGGCTCGCAGACCAAGCTTTACTGTATTTGCTCCGAATCGAGGCGGTGCGGGCAAATTTCTGCTCTGCAGCAACTGAGAGCGTTGTGTTGGACTTTGGAAGGGCAAGGTCATGCCTGGCACAGGAGGAGACTTTAGCACAGGAGCAAAACTGTCTGCTCCCAAAGCAGAGCAGCACCGTGTGAGGAACAGGAAATGTTACTAAGTCTGGGACCAGGGAAGGGGCGAGGGATTTGCAAATAACAAACTCCCAAATAACAACACCCTAATGCTGGTGTTGGCTGTGTACCTATTGGGCACTGAGTGAACTGTTGCTAATGCCCACAGTGGAGTAGCCAAGACTGTACAATTCTCCTTTGTCCCATCAGTATATTGAAATTCAGGCTGTACAGTTTTATTTTTATTTTGTATCTTTCTCTATTCTTCTCTCCCCTCTCCTTCCCCCCCCCCCCAAAATAGTCCTCTGTTTCTTCATCTTAGTTTCAGCACGAAACTGAAAGTCCACTTCCTGTATGTGTCTGCTGTTTAGTTTCCTCACCCTCTGATAGGGCATTTGAGAACTCTTCAGTGCTGTGTTTCTAGCATTATATAAGTGGTTTTTGTCTTCTGTCAGTTAAAGAGCTTTGTTAAGGCTGACTTTTTTTTGTTAAGGTGAAGTATGGACAATATCTGTACAATAGTGATAGAAATTGAGGTGAGATGGAAAACTATGAAAGCTCCTGGGAATGAGTGTGGCTTTGTAATAAGCACAGAAAATAATCCATTTGGTTTTGCTTTCTCACTTTGCTTTTGGGTTTTGTCCCCACAGTTGCTGTTGAGACGTTAAATAATGCATCTCGAGATTGAGGAAAACTAGTTTGCTTCAACTGTCTTTAAAATGTTCAGTTCAAAGAGTCTGTGATTTAACTAGGAAGAAACTTTGTACTACAGCGCTTTGAAAAAACACTGAATTTTTAAACTGATTAAAAGCAAAATACATATATTGAAAATTATACTTGTATCACGTAATATAAAGTGTTTCCAAAATAATAAATGCCAGAAACACTTTTTCAGTAGTCCAAAACTGCTTTTCCAGCTCCAGACCTCACGTAAACAAACTTGAGACTTTTCGGTATGTGGCTACTATCTCTTCCTGTCACACAGATTTCTGAGTTTTTGGCAGCTTTGTTTGTTTAAAAATACTTCCATCAAGTTTTAGGGTGGCCTGTTTTTCCTTTATTTGGTCTATTTGTACTCTGCTTAAGGGAAAGACGTTTACCATTCTGGTTCCTTGTCTTTCATCCCTGTGGCGTTGTTCCAGTTTTTGTGCTTTTTGTTGGGTTCCTGTACAGTCCCACTCTACAAGCTTATATGGTTGGGCTATGCCTACACTTCGAAGTTCTGCCGACGAAAGTGCTGTAGACATGCAAAAGTCACCAAAAGTGAAAACCGGTCAAACTGTGTGTGGTGTGTGGTGGTTTTTTTTTTTTTTTTTTTTTTTTGGCCTCCCATTGTTGATGTTTCATGGCCACGTTGCTAGCACCCAGTCGACAGAGCAAAGCATTGTAGGTAAACATCCGACAGTGCAGTGTTGTGGGAAGGCAGAGCTGATCCCTATGCTTCTTGGGATTCTCTCGTAGCTCTGTGAGCTCTCCGTGCTAAGTTATGTCAAAGCACACTGCAATTTCTCCAGCCTTCCCCCTACTGTGTTCCTAGCAGGACAGAAAAGGAGCACACTAATGATTTGCTCTTTGTTTACTCTGAAAACAGAGCAGCTCACTCAGCTGTCAGATACTTCCCAGAGCTTTGAAAGGGAAGGGGCACGTGCCTGCAGGGCAGCAGAGATCACAAAACACTGAGCACCACCATCAGGGCTGTCATTGTGGGATGCTAGTGGAAGCCAATTTTCTGGACCAAACAAACAGCAAAGCCCAGACTGGCCCTCTGCTGACAATAGAGGGAGGGAGAAAAGGGAAAAAAAATCTCACTGGAAGCATTTTGTTGCCAAAACTCTGTGTGTGTGGTTTTGGGTTTTTTCCCCAACAAAAGTTGCATTGCAGTGTAAATGTTCTCACTGTTTTGTTGCCAAAAGGCAGTTTTTGGCAGCAAAACATGCCAGTGTAGACAAGGCCTTGGAGTCTTTTACATCCACTTAGGCACCCAGCTGGTTGTTTACTGGGATGTCGTAATCTGCAGATACTGAAATTTTGGCCATTAATAGAAATGGAAAAATCATGGCATGCATTACTCCTGTGAGTTGTCATGACAACCACTGAATCTATAAATGCAGTGTGATGGGTTGAAATCACAACTTCCCTAAGGCTTGTTTCCTGATGTGCTGATCATGCCACTGACACCCACCTATTTGTTCTTTGTGGGGCCTAAATATTCTGGTTTTCCCTGGACAAGGCAGAGTTGGGGTTACTGCTTGTCATGATTATGAGGGTTAGTCAGCAGCCTGGGGAGTAAGGAGTTAACTACACCTAGCCAGGTGAAGTGGCCAATAGGAATGTAGGTAGGAATTTCAAACTGGGACAAAGGAATGTGGGGTTTCCCCTCCTTTGTCTCTGGGAGTTCTTCGGAAGCTACGGAGAGAGGCAGACAGACATGCCTCTCTCCCCAAGAAACAATTCTTCACTTCATGTAAGTAGGGTAAAGTTTAGATAAATCCGTCAGGTTTTATTGTTTTAAGGTGTGGCTATGGGATCTGCTGTCTATGCACTATTTAGGAAATGTTTTGGCTTTTCTTTATAACTAAGTTCTAGGCCCCTGAGGTTCTCCATGAGTATATTTTTGTTACTATGCTATCTAGTCACGATGCTTGCAACAGGAATATTGTGGTAATAATTTATCTTTTTTCTTTTTATTAACCTAGCATTGGTTAATTGTGTGCCCTGATTTTTATTTTAGGGGTGAGATTTCCCAAATGGTCTCTCCCCTGGTCTATTTGTTAATATTTGGGTGGTGGCAGCGGAAATTCTATTCCCCCAAAATCTTAAAACCCTAGATTTTGGGAAGTTTTATGCCAAAGCCTGGTAGATAAGGCTTTGGGGTATACTTGCTGGCCCCCACTTCTGCATTCATCGTGCCAGAGTAGGGAAGGAGC
The DNA here is from genome assembly GCF_049634645.1 of Pelodiscus sinensis. Lineage (NCBI taxonomy): Eukaryota > Metazoa > Chordata > Testudines > Trionychidae > Pelodiscus > Pelodiscus sinensis. Next base: position 12,255,067 of record NC_134718.1, read on the forward strand.
CATGACACTGCTCTTCCCCCAACTCCGTGGCGGAGCAGCACAGACATTGAACTGGTATAGCTCTGAGAGAACTTAGTTTTGAAGGCACCCAGGAAACTAACCCCAAATATATCATTCCTAATCTGTGTAAAAGTTTTACACAGAGAGAGCTTATAAGGTCCACCCCCTTTATCAATGAAAGAGAAACAAGTGGTTGCTTCCCACCCCAACAATTATTTACACTGGGCTTGATAAGAAACAAAAATGTTTTTATTAAATTCTACATTTTATATTAAAGTAGTTGCAAGTGAAAACCATCAGATTAAAGTAAATTACTAAATTAAAACAAACAACTGCTTAGCTAGTTTTAATTCACTAAGGGTGCATCTACACTGCGCCGTAACTTTAAATAAGATGTACAGTTTGAGCAACACAAATAGCGTATCTTATTTCAATGCTATTTTGATACAGCTCATTTTGTCATTTGGCACTGTCTACACAGCGCCACATTTTGAAATAAAGCGCTATTCCAAAAGGTCCCTTATTCCTCGTAGAATAAGGTTTATAGAGACTTTGGAATAGCAAGCCTGAAATAATGGGCTTGCTGCGAAGACATGGGATAGCTATACTGGCACTGCAGTGTAGAAGTACCCTGGGAAACTTGTTAAATGCAAATTCTTACCCTAAACAGCTCGTCTTATTTCTAGTAAAAGCTTCAAATTACAGTTGATCTTTAACTTTGACTTGAATTTATAGCTTCTTCAAAGTTCTTTTAAAACTGCCTGGCACACCTAAGAAGATACATAAGTTAGCAGAAGACAAAAGCCAATTGTTTCCCTTTGTTTAAACAGACTTTCCCTCGGGGTGGGATTCTACCACAGACAGAGGCTACTGGAGCAGCCCCTGTTTGTTGGGTGCCCTGGTCCGCCTCAGGCAGGGGCTATTCTAGCCTGCCCAGCTCCCCTGTGGGCCTGGAGCAGCCTCCCTGACCACAGCTGGTGGCAAGCTGCTCCAGCCCCCACTGGTTAAGGGAAGCCTCATCTGTTAAGGCTGAGGCTAATTGGTTAAACATTCCCATCTCTGCTTTTAATATAGGTTATGAGGGTTCAAATGCTCCCTCAGAATGGGGTTTCCACATGGCCAAATCCTTTGCTGAAAGTTTTGCTTTGTAAATTAACCAAATCCAAATAGTTTCGATATTGTCTTGAAATGTTTGAATGACTTCTGTTTTAAAAAAAAAAAAATCATTGTGCAAGTAGTTCGTTACCAGATAGTATCTTCTCTTTGGTATCCTACAATTGTTCTTAGACGTTGGATGGAATGCTAAAGAGAGAGATTTCTGTGATTGAATCTTAGGGCAACAGGAGGTAGTCAGCATGCTTGACTGTTGTATGTTGTTCATGGCTGCATGGTCTTCCAGAGACTGTACTTGTGTGGCAATAGTGTTTACTATGTGAGTAACGGTTGGTAGCATATTACATGGTCCTCCTCTGTGCTGTACTGCAGAGGATATGAGTCTGTCATAGCTCCAGCTAGCGCGATTCGGCCGTGCTTTCTGCTCCGGAAATCCCCAGTTCAGTCCCTGGTCTGTCGGCCACGATAACAGCCACTGCAATTGCATATCCAGGATGCTCCCTTTGTGGATCTGGCAATGTTCTCTGTGACAATTCCTCTTTCTCCCCACCCCGAAAGCTTTATGGATTTGGCTTATGACTATAAATATGTACAACTTGGAGATGCTTTGGACAAGATACCTCATGTCACCTATCAATTTTAATGTCACAATCTGCTGGCTCTGAATACAGGTGACCCCCTCACTTATGACCTAATTGGTTCTTGGAGAACCATCGTAAGTCAAGTCATAAGTCAAACCCTTATTTCCCATAGGAATCTTTCCAGTCAAATTCTTCTTAAGTTCATATTGTATTGTTAATTATAGTTCTTAAATACAATGCAATCAGTCTTAAGTGACTGACCAGAGGCCCAATAAAAAATAGGTACTTAGAAGAGGTGGTTTTTAATTACGGGGCAAGCCCCATTATAGTGGAGACTATGAGGCTATGTTAAAATGGTTGTTTAGGACATGGAGTGGCTTATTGTATAATGAAGGGTCATCCTTAGTACAGGCATCTCCCTCTTTGCATTGGCTTAATTCATGAAACAGATGTACGTGACTTGTTTTCATGTGTGGTTTTTTTATTGTTTTTGTTTTGTTTAATGTCAAAGCTGACTTTGTTTTCTCTCTGTTTTTTAATAGCTAAAAGCTGATGTGGTCCCAAAGACAGCTGGTAAGAAAATATGTAGAAAGCTTTGATTTGTGATATTAATATTTATAGTGGAGTTTGTTTAAAGTAAAAATGTCATGTTCTCCAATTTTATTCAAAATTAAAGCTTTTGAGAAACTTAAATTAGCTCAGTAGCTGGTTGGAAAATAGGAAAATATTCACCTGCTTTTCATTTTTTTTTCTCTGACATAGGCAAAGAAGTGATGTGTTTTGGTTACCAATATAGGACAAAAAAATTAAAACATGCACTTCTTTCACTGAAATCCAAAGCACAATTGGAGGAATTGTGCAGCAGGGATGGTGTGGTTGGAAGATTGGTGATGGGATATAGCAATGTTAAAAGGTTAACCAGTAAGCATATGCCTTGGCGGCATGCTTACCGATTAACCGGAGGCCCCTCCCTATGTCAGCCCAGCCGGCAGAACCATGGCTGCAACAGGGTAGGAGCAGCCCCCCCGCTGCCTGTAGTAGTTGGTTAACTGGTTAAACAAATTGTGTAACCGGATAACTATTCTGGGTGGTTGTTTTTATATTCCTAATGGGATATACAGGAAACCCCCTGAGTTGCGACTCCTTCCTCCTCCTGCCCCCCTCCCCGCCCCGGCACTTACAACTATTTTTTAAAGTGTGGAAGGGACTGAAAACTTCCGACTTATGTCCTCGGCCCGCATTTACGACAGCACACTGTGCCTATCGTCAATGAGGGTTCGAGTTACAATGTCCCCAACTTGTGATGCTTCCCCAGGAACCAATCGCGTCGCAAGTCAAGGGTTGCCTGTAGACTTTCTCTTTCACCTCTAGGCTGGTTTCAATCCTCCTACCCTGTTACTGATCAAAAGATGTTCTTTGAGGGCTCTTCAGTGGCTCATGTGAACTTGAAGTCTTTGAAGTGTGATTTGAGAACTTCTGTGACTCACCCACTCCTATAACCTCTGGCTATGTGACCTGCAGTGTGCAAGAGTCAGACTGGGTGATCATGGTCCCTTCTGACCTTTGGCTATGAATTGGTTATCTTGGTCCACTTCCTAGTAGATGAGTGTCCATAGGGGAAATACCCACTTTCACAGCTGGTAGTGACGGCAAAGGTGAAAGAGGCCTGGAGACTGAACTCACCCCTAGGAGTGCTGTTTCAAGCTGAGATTCAGGAAAAGTCTACACTATAAAATTCAGTAGACCTATTTTAATGCACAGCCACTACAATAATAGAATTTCTTTTGCACATCCAAACTACTCTCCTTGTGTCAGTGGTTTGTGTCCTCACCAGTACCCATTGTACAGATTTAAAGACAATGTAGGGCATTGTGGGACGGCTTCTGAAAAGCAGCAACAGTTGATCTAAGTAACACATTGTAACAACCTCAGAGCTACATCCCTCAGAAAAGCAGAGTGAAGTTTGTGTAGCGGGTGGGTTACATCGGCTGGAGCTGCATTTTAGCATAGGCACTTAGGTTGACACGCTGCTTTATGTCGACCTAACTCTGCAGTGTACGCCAGGCTGAAGAAATGCAAGTGAAATGAGAACTTTCAGGTACCTGTTAGGGATGTAACTGTTTAATCAGTTTCCGTTACGGTTACATGATGGCTCCCAGCCCCACTCCCGGGGAGCTAGCTATCGCCCTGCGCTTGTGGCTCTTTATCAGAGCCTGCAGCTTGGGGCAGCAGCTGCTGGCCCCACTTTCGGGGAGCCGGCTGCGCTGAAAGTTCTGATATATAAGCTTTATACTGCAGAGCCCGCAGCATGTAACTGTGTGACCACTAAGATGTTTTTAAGTTACGTTAACAACAATTTTTTTTTACATCCCTAGCACCTATAATACTGTTCAGTAGTGCAGTAATCCAACTCTGAGGCACTCTGTGAGCACTTTCCACTAATACAAAGGTCTCAAATATGCACAATATGAGAACTTAAAAAAATGCAATGCCCAACAGGAATAGAAAGTCCTATTCATTTTTTTAAAGCAAATGGATATTAAAAAGCACTGATGTGGGACCTATATTACCCTCCAGTTTTATTTTATAAGGCACTGTATATTGCTGATGTTATGGGATAGTCTTTAATATGCGTTTTTGTTTTATCAGAAAATTTCAGAGCTCTTTGTACCGGTGAAAAGGGTTTCGGGTATAAAGGATCCACCTTTCACAGAGTGATTCCCTCATTTATGTGCCAGGTAATATAACTTGTGGTATTGTCACCAAACTTTTATATGAAAAATATTATGAATTCTGGTATCTTATTAAGAATAATTTTTGTTTGTATTTCAATACCAGTTGAACACTGCTTTTTAAATAGGTTTGCTGTGGACCCTTTTAACAGCAGAAGGAAGATATGACAAATGCCTTGCATTTCTGAGCCTGTTGCTATGGCTATGGTGTGGTGTAGCACATCCCTTTGTATAAGTAAAAGCAAATGCCAGACTGCTTTAGAAATCCTGACTTGGGGATCTGTGCTTTTGTGTAGTGATATGTTTTAACAAGTGGCATGCTCAGTAAAATGACTCTTGGTTAGGAAAACAGTCTGTGTGTAGAATTATAATCAGTGCGTTGTAGCACACACGAGATAAAAGAACAACACACCCATTCGTTCTTTGCTGACAACATCTTGTTAAGCTGTATTGTACTTACTATTGATATATAGGTATTGAAAACAAAACTATTACAGGTTTTCTTATGAGCAACTCACCTGTGGGAGGTAGGGCAGGAGAACGCCCTGTGTGTTTTCCAAGTAAACAGGCTGAGTCACTAAAAGAACACTTGGTATCTTAAGAGGTTCTGAAAGTGGCAATTGCCTCTAATTTGAAGCCTGAGTCATTGTAAATGCCTATAAATAATACACAGACGTGACAGTGATCCTGGCTTTTAAAAAAGTGTGTGCACATGCTTTTGGAAGAGAAAGTAATCACCTGCTTTGTGTGGATGCTGCGTTAACGTTCTGTAATGCTCTTCATGACCATAGGGATATGTTCTATTGCAGGGCTACTCAACTTTAGAAGCAGTGGGGGCCACACTGATACTGACAGCACATTCTGAGGGGCGCAACTTAAGTGTAGCTGCATATACGTGCAAATAGCATCTTTCTCACTGATGGGCATGAATACAAAGATTAAGGCAAAACTACACAACATGCGGGCCCCATTTTAAGTCTGTTTTGCTGATATTAATAAAATGCAATATTTACCCGATTTCTACCCATACAACAGCACTTTTAATGAGCAATAACAGTCGAGGAGTTTAACTGCTAAAACACATATCAACAGAGGACTTTATATTGCTTTGCCACTATGGAGCATGTTCCCAGTGGAGGCCATGTTCAAAGGATCCCACCTGCAGGCCGCATGTTGAGCCCCGTGTAAACCCAAACCGCACCGCGAGCCACAAATAAACAGGCCGTGAGCCATATGTGGCTCATGGGCTAGGTGTTGAGTAGCCCTGTTCTATTACATTTGGACAAAATTCCCCACCCCAATTGTTGCAGGGTAAGGAGTGGATGATAATTGGTGAAGACTGAATTTCAATAGTAAGGTATTTATAGAGTGTGCATTGTTGGTTTTTGTTTAGATCCAAAAAAATGCACGTACGTGTTTTAAAATACCAAGAAAGCAAATGTTCTTATTAGGGATATTGGTTATCAGATAATTGAATAGTTGAGTAACCACATGAATTCTTATTGGTTGCTTGACTATTCTATAGTCTCCAGGGGTGGGGCCGGCAGCCAGTGTGCGCTGGCTCCACTCCTGGGGAGCCCCCATGCTGCTACCTCTATAACAGAGGCAGCAGCACGGGGTGCCAGGCAGGAGCCGGTCCACGAAGGGAGCCAGTTTAAAAACCAGCTCCCCGTGTAGGCTGGTTGCCTGCCATTCCACACTGCTGTCTCTGATACAGGGTGGCAGCAGTCCTTGTCCACGAGGATCTGAGTTCCCCACAGACAGAGGCTGCTCTGCCTCCCACAGCTGGTCCAGACCCTTTGCAGACAGGGGCTGCCGCTGGGGACCAGCCTCTGTCTTCGTTGGGCCCAGGCAGCAGCATGGGGGAGCAGGCAGCTCCCGCTTCCTCCTCTTCCCTTCCTCCCTCCCCCCCCCAACCCGCCCAGCTAGGGTTGCCAGATGGTTTCAACAAAAATACCGGACACACCTGACATTACATTACATCTTATTTAGAAAATACTGGACATTTCTATTTTCTCCATTTGTTTCCCAATTGGAGAGCTCAAATACTGGACTGTCCAGTTCAAAACCGGACAGCTGGCAACCCTATCCCTTGCTGCCTCTGATACATAGGCAGCAGGGAGGAGGGGAGAAATGCATGTAGTCGACAAGATTCACTTACCAGCCTAGGCTGATCGGTTAAACTTATAGTCGACTACACATCTATATCCCTGGTTCTCATGTTGTCCTACTTTTGATAAGGGAAAATGAATAAATAAGCTGAAGTTGAATGTCTGACTTTATTTTGGAAAATATATGTTGGATCGGTAAGGGATAGACTATGACCTGGTTTAGGAACTTTAAAAATACTGATTGCTGCTTCACCAGTGACCAGTGTAGCACTATCCAAATCATGTCATCTCCATTGCCTCGGTTTGCTCATTTGTAAAATGGAAATATTCATTTTCAGTCTCTCAGGTGTTGAGATGATAAGTTAGTGTTTTGTAAAGTGCTCTGCATTTGTTGCAGATGTGCAACTACTGCTCTGATCTTCAAAGTCTGTATGATAACTCTAGGACAATTTTCCTTTTGGCATTTGAAAGCTGGTGGAAATAGTGAAGGCTATTCCACTTGTAGGAGGTGCAGTGTCAGTGAGGTGCAGCTTAACTAGCACTAATTAGAGGCCCACATGTACTTTTCTCTGCAATTCAGAGGCCTCTCAATGACATACACAGTAGCTAAGCATGCTTCTGGGATTACACATGGAATTACACAAGAATTGCCACATATTAAGTACAACTTTGGGCTGTTCAAGGCAGTCCTGAAAATGTGAATGTCTTACACAATATATGATGGTTCAGAAGAACGCGAGAGCTGTTATACTGGGTTAGACAATGGTCCATTTTGTCCAGCATCTTAATTCCGACAGTGGCCCATGTCAGACCTTTAGGGGAAATGTACAGAACAGAGCAGTTTTAAAGTAATTCATCCCCATCTTCCACTCCCCGCCTCTGGTAGTCAGAGGCTTAAAGCTATCCGTAGCATGAGGCTGCATTTGTTCATCTTGGCTAATAGCAGTTGATAGACCTATTCTCCATGAATTTTCCAGTCCTTTTTTGAACCTAGTTATTGACACAGGATGCTGTGATGGCCAAAAGTATGAGTTGTAAAGGTTAGTTGTCTGCCACCTATTACTTTTGTCGAGTGACCCTTGGTAAATAACACTTCTCTCTTCACTTTTTCCACACTAGACATAATTTTATAGACCTCTATCATATCTTCCCTTAATTATCCTCCTTCTAATATGAAGTGTCCTCATCTTTTTAAGTCTCTGCTCATATAGAAGCTGTTCCATATCTTTAATCCTCTTTCCTGCCCATCTCTGAGCCTTGTCCAGTTCTACTGTATCCTTTTTCAAATACAGTTTTTAAAAGACTGCACCTAGTATTCAAGGTATTGGTGTGCTATAGATTTATATAGTGGCATTATGATATTTTCTGTCTTAATTTATCTCTATTTCCTAATAGTGCTTAACCTTCTGTTTGCAAGCATTAGTTTTTTTCCAACACTGTTGGAAACTTTACAGTGGGTATATTTTAAACAACGCCAGTTGTAGTATAAAATGTTACCTGTATGTTGGTAAAGTTTAAAAAAACAAACAAAAAAAACCACCACACACTTATGTTTCAGGGTGGGGACTTTACCAACCACAATGGCACAGGAGGAAAATCCATTTATGGTAGTCGATTCCCAGATGAAAATTTCATACTTAAGCACGTTGGACCTGGTAAATACAGTTATCCCTCTTCTCTTCTGTTGAGTTACCTGTAATGATGATTACTTGTAGAAAATGTCATTTTAAGGAGCACGTGTTTGAGGTGGGTGAGGTATTTGTTACTTGCTTGAAGATCACTGAGGTGGTGTCCAAATGATTGACTATAAGTGGGTGCAGTGCAAATGATTGTAGACTAGAACATAATCACCTTAGGCTCTGTTTACAAACTGCCCCAAACATGGAACAACCAACTCTTTTTGCAATGTGAGTGAATTTGGCTAAATTTTCTCTTTTGTGAATCTCCTGATTCTAGTTTTTACCTAGATTAAAATGAAGTGGTCACAGTTCTATGTGACTGGTCAATATAGTATTGGCTGTCCTCCAGCTACATGGTGTGGAAGGGAGCACGAAAGCTTTTAGCCAAAAGATCAGATATACCAACAGACCAGTTATAACCATGTGTAGACAAAAGAGCAGGAAAAGCCACATGTGGAGATGGGAGGGAAGCACCTAGTAACGTGCATTTATGCTAGAATTGCATAGATACTTCCTATCAGACTGTTCTATTTATCATGGGGACTTAGCACTGCTTTTCCCTATTTGCTGCGATAGAGGTTTCAAGATAGGCGGCACCTCCAGAGTCTCAATGGCAGATCAGCTAGCTGTGTTACAATGGCTGGAGGAGAAAGGAAGGAGAAGGAAAGGATGAGACATTAGCAGCCACGTTGAGGCTACCTGTCTAGTCTGCATACGCACTAGATTTCTATAGGCACGGGAAAAGTGTATTTTCTTTGCTGCACACTTTTCAGATGAAAACCTCTCTAATGCGTTTGTTTCTGCAGGTGTACTCTCCATGGCCAATGCGGGACCCAATACAAATGGATCTCAATTCTTCATTTGCACTGCTAAAACTGATTGGTAAGTTTTCCATGGAAATACATGTGCGTGGATCTGCTGTTTGTATTGATATTAATTGCTCTGCCATTACATGTCTTTCTATATTTGGGGAGGTTGGAGGAAACTGAGGACATAAGGGAGATAAATCAGAAAAAGTTTGTTGCTCTGTGCCTTTGAATGGGTCCAATAAGATAGCAAGAGATGATAATTATCTTAAAATGAAGGCATTTTTTTCTATCTCCGGCAAGTAAATGGGATGAACGTGACTGGAGGACTACTCTCTGTTGCATGTTTAAAATTTTCTCTTTTTAACTTCTAAAAGATTCTGGACACTGGGACTATTTCACTAAGCATTATGGGAGCTAGAAAATCTAAAATCTTGGTTAGCTGAAGATTCCTACCCTTTCCTCGTAATTACAACAATCCTGCAAGTGCATTAAGACACCCTGCAAAGCTGCAGGACAGTAATGAATGCCGTGTTTGCTTTCCCCTCCACGTTAAAATATTCCATGACAAATTCTCACAGTAGCCCTGTGATGTGTAGAATGCTTAATGACAAGTGGCAATGGAAAAGTTAAGCGATTTGGTCAATTCCAGGACCTCCATTCTCCCAGACTTGTTTGGGTTACTAGACACCATGCTCCCTTACAGTCCCTTTCAGACTTGATCCGGATGCACTTGTCAACAGATGTTTCTCCTGAGTACTTCAGTGAGTTTTGGATTAGTCCTACCTAGACCAGCTCTTGCTGTTCAGATATCCATCTTGACTGCTCCTGCCATCTGGAACTCACAGCTACAGAGTCTCATGTCAATATGCTTTGCCATTTCTTTCTATCTATACCACTTCCCTTCTATCTCCTTCTCCCTCTGCTATTGTTACTTAAGGCCTGAACTCTGGAATGCTTTACCTTCTTAAGTAATGGGCACTGTGCAAGATAAAACCATTATCCTGCTAACCTTTATTCATATGAGGAAGGGCCTGTAGGATCAGGTCCCAAGCTGTACTGAATATTTTTCTGCAAGTAGAGTTGATCAGAATGTCATTAGCTAGTTTGATTATGCATTCATATGCAACATTTCCCTCACTTTCAGTGTGTGTGTTTAGCTTACTATTGCTTATATTACTTATCTGTATTTATTATTTATATTACAGGCTAGATGGAAAACATGTTGTGTTTGGCCACGTAAAGGAAGGCATGGAAGTTGTGAAAAAAATAGAGAGCTTTGGCTGCAAGAATGGAAAGACATCCAAAAAAATTGTTATTACTGACTCTGGTCAGCTGTCGTAATCTACTGCCTGTAACTCAGGAGAACTTAGATGCTGTGAAAAGAAAACGAGCCATTTCTGATTTCATTTAGGGTTGTAAATTGCTGATGTGAAAATATATATCTTTCTGTTCAAGAGAATTCATTGAAGATACAATGATCAGGGACAGTAGAAATCGGAGGGATTCTGGATAAAATCTTCCTTCTTATGGGTAGGATCGGGACAAGGGGCAGGGGCAGGGGGGACTTTTTGGCCTGAGAGCCAGAGTCAGTACAGAAACTATGCAGCCCCAGCTAGGAAAGTTTGTGGCCTGGCCCCAAACCCCTGTCCAACCTCCCCTCCCTTCCCCACCTGCTCCCTGTCTGTGCTGCCCAGCATGCCAGGGCTGGTGCCATGGCAACCATGCTGCCATAGTAGTGGGGGCACCGTGGCTGAGGGAGACAGGAGGAGACGGGTCGGGGGCTACCGCCAAAGCTGTTTACCTCACTTCCTGCTGGGAGCTCAGGAGTTGTACTGAAGGGTCTGATGAGCTGGATGTGGTCCATAGTTTGCCCTCACTCTGGTCTATCTGGCCCACATTTTCAATTTAACTTGGTCCTATTTTTACATTGTTGCATACTGCTATTTACTGAGAACAGTGAGGATTTTCTTTAATATTTATTAGCTTATTCAACTGAACTAACAAAATAGAGGCTGGAAGGCCGGTAGTATCCTGCAAACTGGACTGCAGTCATCCAACGCTACATTTGGCAGCAATATAGATATTACTCTGGTCATAAATTACAAGGAACATTGTGAGCCTTATCAGAATAGCTGAAAGTTTATCTTGTCAATCTGGCTAGTCAGTATTTGTGCCCTTCTCTGTCTCAGATGAATGTAAAATTAGTGTTTGACAAATATAGCTGGGCACAGGGAATAAATTCATTATCTGGATATTTTAGGCAGTAGGTAAACAGTGAAATAATTAAGGATGTTGCATTTAAACTTTTGTAATTGGAGTTAAAACTATTCGTGAGGGTGAAATAAAGAATGCTGCATTTCCTTTGGTGCTAGGCTTCATTCCCATCTGGTTGCAGACTTGAAGTTAAATTGACAAAGTAAATTAGTTAATGCTCTCAAGGCTGTATTTTTTGCAAAAGATGACACATCTTACAATGCACGGAAATCCTGGGGTTTCTATTGTCTTGTGCCACTGCTAGTTCTTTAACAGAAGGGAGAAGCTTAAGACATAAAATATCTTATATCTAAGTTAATTGATCAAATTAAATTTTCGGTTTACATTAAACTGAGTTGCACACTAGCTCTAAACATTTATTCAAGAGAGACCCAGAACTGATCAAGTGACTTTTTTCGTAGTGCAACTGCAAGCTAACCTGTATTGCAGCTCTCTTTTAAAACTCCATGAGGTAAAAGTAGTAGCAGATTTGGTACAGAATACTGTACCAAATTACATAAGTTTTACTGCTTTTCATTTTTGTTAGCCCTTCACAGCCCACCCTTCTTGGGGATGAGCTGGATTCTGTTTTTTCTGATGCATCATCATGAGACTGACACTGGAATAACTAATTTTAATTTAGTAACTGAGGCCTGGTTTCATCTGCAAAACCTTCATTTCTAGGTTTGATGCATGAGGAGGAAAGAATTCAGTTTTCAGGACTTGCAGTTAGGAAAGTACATCTTCACTTGTAAACTGTGTACGTCTGACAGGCAAGCATTGAGCAATAATGGTAAATAAACCACACAATGCCATGTCTAGAGTCACTTAAGTTGCAACTATATACGTATTAGTGGTGGAAGAAGCGCTTTGGTGGCTGGTAGATAACTATTCAGGAAATCAGAATAAAATGTGAAGGCTCTTATCAAATGTCACTTACCATCCATCATATAGAACAGCAATATGCAAGTTTAAAATGTATCTTGCACTGGATCCATGTTGTTTTAGCTAACTAAAGATTACACAAGTGTGTGTGATGGAATTTCAAGTGTAACTTCACCAAAAATGGGACTGAACAGCTTTTTATCATTGTTCCACTATTGATTTTTGTCTTCAAGTATTTTAAAATAATTTAAGTGTTTTGACTCATTTTGAATGATGTAAAAATCTTTTAATTTGTATGCAGAAAATAATTAAATATACTTGTTTTTGTAAAAGTCCGTTTCTTACACAACTATTGATTGAAAACTGGCATGGGAACAGCTGAAATATCACTGTAATGATTATGGTTTACTCAGTGCTCTTGCCTCTGAAATTCTTTTGTGGCCTGTATCAATGGTCCTCAGAGTTGCCACTTCTTCATTTAATATACACTCAGGACTGCAAAGCAAACATGGCAGTGAGGTCCTGACTGACATGCAGAAGCTGATCTGAATGATTGTGCGAGTGACTCCATGAGTCTATTTCTTAACCCCTCTCAGTCCTGGCTGCTGGGACAGAGGGGAAAGGTGTGTGCAGGAGGAGAGGGATTCTTCCTTCTTGAATCGCTCTAAGAAGAAGAGTAAGTTGCTCCTCTCCTCCTAAGATGGAAGGAGTGATTGTGTGGGGTCCCTTTTCTCATGTGTTGAGTGGAGGTCTTCCTGGGAATATGGCAACTTCTTCCAGTACTGGTTTATTTTTCTCAGCTCCACACAATACAGTGCTAACTGTGTGTGGCCCCGTGAAATATGCTTTGACAAGTGCGTTCAGGCTGGGGATGTTAAAATATGTTTATTCTTGTAAACATTTAACCGCTGAAATGTTCAGCAGTTGTGTTTACATGCAGGGGGGCAGGCGGGAGCCTGATTAAAAGCTGGCTCTCCGTGAGCAACAACTTCTCCCTGCTACCTCCAATATGGAGGCAGCAGATTGGGGGGTGCATGTAACTGTGAGGGTTAACCAATGAGCTTATTGGTTAGCATCCCTAATTCAGCCCCCTTGGAGACCCACATGCTAGGCTGTGAAGGATGGCTTGCCTGTTATGAATGGCCTGCTTGTAACAATGCATAGTCCCCCACTTAGCACACAGTGTCAATGTTAATTTCTGACCCTGAACAATGACGCTACTCAAACTCTGTAAAACTAGGCATGATTGTTCCCACCATTGTGAACTCGTTTACTGCACTGATTTTGGTGGCTTTACTTTGGAACTACACAGGTGAAAATGAAGGTGTAATTATGCTACAAGTAATGTTGGATGAGTTATAAACCCTGCTCATGCTTCAGGGTATAAACTAGTCTATATTTAGGGATTAAAATTAAGTATTCCTGGGAGCAGATTATCCCTCATCTGCTATCTGTGGGTTTATGGCAACTTTGATTTCATGTTGGTCAGCTGTCTCATTCATTCTGACCATTTCTCTGTTCGTATTTGCCCATGGTGTGTATGTGGGGGATGGGGAGGTGGAGAGGAGTTGTGTGTTTGTGACTCAGATACTGTACAGTTCATTTTTATGATCAATACAAAATACATCTTATTAAATTATTTACCTATAATTGTCTAGTGTTGAGCTTCTCTATTAGATTTCTGGTCTCTCAAAAAAAAAAAATTATTGTAATCTCACTAACATTCATGCCTGATTGTCTTACGCCAATGGTTGCCAACCTTTTTAACCACAGGATCACTTTTTCAATATAAGTGCAATGTAAGATCTACCTCAAACCTACATACCCTTGCCCCTGTTTCCTTTCTGCCCCTTCTTTGAGGCCCTGGCCCTGCTCTGCCCCTTCTTCAAGGCCTCACCCTGCTCACTGTCCCTCTTTCTCCCCCATCCTCACTCCCTTTCACCAGGCTGGAGTAAGGGGTTGGGGTGCAGGCTATGGTTTTAGGCTAAGGGGTTTGGCATGTGGGAGCAGCTCTGGGGGATAGGAGTGAGAGGACAAACTCTGGGAAGCAGTTTGGGTGAAGGGGGCCCCATGTCTGGGGCAGGAGGAGGTTCAGGAAGTAGGCTCTGGCTTGGCACTGTTTAATTGAGAGAGCTCCACTGTTCCAGCACCTGCAAGCTTAGGCAGATTTACTCCTGCCCAGGCCCTGCACCACTCCTGAAAGCAGCTGGCATGTACAACAATGGCTCCATGTGTTGCCCCTCATCTACCAGCACTGAGCACACAGCATCTGTTGGCCACAGTTCCCCATTACTGATCAATCGGAGCTGCAGCAGTAGTGTCTGCAGGCAAAGACAGCATGTGCTCTGCCTTTCTCAGGTGCTGCAGGGACATGCCAGCCACTTCCAGGAGCAACAATTGTCACAGGGATAATTGCTCCAGCCACAACAGGTTAGGCATTTGAGAACTCACTACTCAATTACATTTAAGTGCAAGAGAAATGAATATTATGAAATACACAGACCAGTCAACCACCAAAAATAGCCCCCTTTGCAGGTAGTACAAGAAGTAACAACCCCCTATGTATGTGCTGGGCTGGGAGATGAGTGAAGGACAGTTTTTGTGAAAATGACACACATACATGGTGTGACACACACATAGTTGGATTGCTAGATTCCCTCCAATCCCTTCTCTGTGTGGAGATGGGGTACAGAAGTGGGGGGAGGAGGGGCACTCTAACATCTGAGTCCCCGCTTCTTGCTTCCCTCTGCCCCCTGCACAGCAAGCAGGCGGCTTCTGCTGGAGCAGCTGCAAGGCAGGGGGGGAAGCAGGGGAAATGTAGTGCCACTGGTTCATAGCTTCCCAGCCAAACTAGGTAGGGTCACCTGTCAGAGATCTAGTGATAGATCCCAATCTAGTGTTTGGTGACTTATGTAGATGAGAGAGTTCTCTTAAAATAGGTTGTGTTCATGTTCAAATTAAGGCCAGAAGGGGCTATTCAATTCACTGGCCTGACCTGGCTAACACAACATAAAATTTCACTGTTGTTCCTGTACTGAGCTCAATAATGCCTGTTTGACTAATGCATAACTTCCAGAAAGGCCTCCAATATCGATCTGAAGATCTCAAGGGATAGAGAATCTATAACTTCCCCTGGCAATTTGTTCCAGTAGTTAATTATTCGCTAGGGTTTTTTTGGTTTTTGGTTTTTGGTTTTTTTTTTTAAACAAGTGCCTTCTTTTTTATTTGAAATGGTCTAATTTAGCTTCTGGTCATTGGTCCTTTATTATACTTTTTCTCCTCCAGATTAAAGAGATCTAGTGACACATCCCTTTCCCCCCTGTGAAGTCACTTACACTGTAATCAAGTCTCATTTCAATGTTTTTTGATAAACTAAAGATTATTGAACATATCACAATACAGGGAATTTTCACTGGCCTTCAAACAATTTTTTTTTTTTGCCGGCTTCAGTATCTCAACAGCCTCTCTAAAATATGCACTCCCAAGCTCCACGCAGCATTCCACTATCTTATCTCTCCCATGTCACATGACATGGTGTTATCACCTTCCTACTACTTCTGTTTCCACACCCACAGAATGCATTAGTCCTTTTTTGCACAGTATTCTGCTGGAAGGTCATTGTGAATTGCTTGCCCGTTACGACCTTTTTCGAGATGCTGCTTCTCAGGATCAGGTTACTCATTCTGTATGAGCTACATTTCTTGTGCCTAAATTAAATAACTTTGCATTTGGTTGCATTTGCTTGAAAGAGCCTACCTCACAAAGCAATCACTCTGATAAATGATGGTAAATGATGGTAGGGCAGTCATACACTTTCCTCACCTGTGTTATCTGCAAATTTTATCAGCAGTGATTATTTACTTCTGAATCCCAAATGCCAAATAGTCTCAGGCGTAGTACTAATTATTATTGCTGAATCCAACTGAAAACAATTGTTCAGTGATGATGATTCCATTGTCCTCTACTATTTTTGAGATTTGTCAACTAGCTAGTTCTTAATCCATTTAACATGAAATCCTAGAATCAGCCCTTCCCAGCTGGGTGTAGTCTCTATGATCAGGGGGAGGAACCTCCAGTCCACAGGCTAGATTTGACCACCTGCTTACTTTGATCCAGCCTATAGCACATCTCCATGCTACAGACCTGAAGCCCCAAGCCTCAGTGCCCCTGCATGGGGCTGGAGCATGAGCCCAATCCTCGTATAGGATGAATTAAGAAAGTGGTTTTAGGGACTGCAGCCCCAGTGCCTGGGGCTAAAGGAGGGCCTGCAAAAAGAGCTCCGGGCTACCAAAAGGCCAGATATTTTTGTGAGGCCTCCTTAGCCTGGGGGGCTGTCTGTATCCCCTATAGTGCCAGCATGTTTTCTGGCTGCAGGGAAAGAAGGGGGAGGGACACATAGCTCTGTGCATTGCTGTCCTCCCCCACCCCCACCCCCACCCCCACCCCCAGGCTGGAATCACGTTGCTGTGAGCACCAGGAGAAACTCCATCCCTGCACTGCCCTTGCCTGCAGGCTCCACCCCCACGGATCCCATTGGCTGGGAGTTGCAGCCAGTGGGAGCTGTGGGAGATAGTGTCTGCAGGTGAGCACGGGACAACAAAGGGGTGCTGCCCCAGGTAAGTGCTCCAACTCCCCTGTCCAAACCTTGAGCCCCCTCCTCTCTAATTTCCTTCTAAACCGCCACACCCCAAACCTGAACCCCAGTCCTGAGACTTCTCCAGCATTCTAACGCCTTCCTAGAGCCCAGTCTTCTGTCTTGAGCCTACTCCCACATGCCAAACCCCTTGTTCCCAGCTCCACTCTAGAGCTGGCATCCCCAGCGGGAGCCCTCACCCTTTCTCACACCCCACTGCTTATCTCAGCCCTGCAGGCTCCTCTTGCCCGCTGAACCCTTCATCTTTGGCCCCACAAAATACAACTACAGGCAAGTTGAGTGAGGGTTTTTTCCCTGTGTGGTCCCCCAACTGATTTTTCTCAATGGCCCCTGACAGAAAAAAAAGGTTCCCCCACTTCTTCTCTATGCCATTATCTAAATAATTGATTAAGATAATGAACAGAATTGACCCCAAAACTGATCCCTGCAGAACCCTACACATTATGCCTTTCCAGCATGACTATGAACCATTGATAACTACTCTTCGGGAATGGTTTTCCAAGCAGTTATGCACCCACCTTCTATAATAGCTCCATCTAGTTTGTATTTCCCTCGTTTGTTTATGAGGTCTTGCAAGACTATCAAATGCCTTACTAAAGTGTGGATATATGGCATCTGCTGCTTCCTCCTTATCCACAAAGCTTGTTATCCTGTCAAATAAAGCTATCTTTCTTGGATAGTTGGTTGAATAGTTTATACCATTGCCATGATTTCTTTTTATAACTAGTATACATAAACTTTTTAACTGTGCTCAGTCCTGCTAGCCAGGGATCTCCCCCTGTGCCACCCCGTAACATCCCTTCACCTTCCCTTTCAACTTTCTATGCTTCGTAGCTTCTAATTTATATTGCTTACTGTCTGTCATGACCACGAGGGATGGCCAGCAGCCTGGGGATTAAGGAGTTAACTATGTCCCTTACCTAACCAGGTAGCCGCCAGCTAGAAATGTAGGTAGGAATTTCAAACTGGGACAAAGGAATTTTTGGATTTTTCCCTTCTGTGTCCCTGGGCAGTTTCTCTCCAGATACTGAGGGAGACAGACATGTCTCTCTCTCCAATAAATGACACTTCATTATCTATAAGTAGGGCAAAGTTTAGATAAATCTGTTAGGTTTTATTGTTTTGTGTTTTGAGAATGGGAATCTGATGTCTGTGCATTTAAAAATGGGGGTTTCTCTCCTTTGTAACTAAGTTTTGGCCCATGGTGGAATTCCCCATGAGTATATTAATTGGTGACTTTTTCCATCTAGTCATTATGCTTGCAACAGGAGTATTGTGGTGATGATAAAATTTCTTTCTCTTTCCTTTTTAACCTGGTATTGGTTTTTTTTTTTCTGTTCTAGTTTTGCTTTAGGACTGAGATTTCCCAAGTGGTCTCTTCCCTGGTTTCCTTATCATCACTTGGGTGGTGGCAGTGGATTTTTATCCCCAAAATCTAGGTTTTTAAGATTTTTGGGGGAAGCTTTATACCAAAGCCTAGAAAGATAAGGGTTTGGGGTATTTTGCAGGTCCCCACTTCTTCATTCATTGTGCCAGAGTGGGGAAGGAGCCTTGTCCTTGAGCAATTATTGTTCCTTTATTTATGAGTTGCTACTTTCACTACCCCCACTGAATTAGGATGAGCTTTTCCCCCAAAGTCCTCTTTTTAGGTTGTGGAATGGCTTGTGTTTTTTTTTGTTTTTTTGCTGGTTTTTGGCCACCTAATGAAATCACAATTTTGATTCATGGTTTTTCAGTAGATATTTTTCTTCACGGTCAATTTCACTCATTTTTCTCAGCTTTGGCAAATTAATCTTTTTTTGAAACTTCAAGAATATGTATTATTGATACTTTCCCTGTTTGCCCAAATTGAACAAAATCAGGTTACAAGAACTTGTTCTGAGACAACTACTACCTTTCAGTCCAGTGATTAGTTCCTCTTCATGTCATAAGGCAAGCCAAAATAGTTATATATGTGGGGTTCTATACCATTTGTGTTTAAAAATGTATCTGCAATTTTTAGAAACTCAGTTAATTACTACTGGGTGCATGAGTCCTCCAGGCTGTGTCTCCTATTACGAAATCCCTCTGGTACAATATTTCTTTCTATGTAGACCTGTGCTCAAGGGATAACTTACTCTGTTCTCTAGTTTGATTCAGTGGTCGGTAAGGGCATCTCTACACTGTGGGCTAAAGTCGAGTTAAGATACACAACTTTGACTTCAGCTGTGCAATTGACTTTGCTGAAGTAGCTTAAATCTGCTTTTGGCACTGTCTACACAGCAGGAAGTCAAAGGAAGAACACTCTTCCTTCGACTTCCCTTACTTCTCGTGAAATTACAGAAATCAGAGTGAGAAGCCCGTTATTTCAAAATTATTTCAAAGTAACGGGCTTGCTGTGTAGACGCGCACTCTGTTATTTCAAAATACCATGAGTTATTTCTAAATAAGCATGCAATGTAGACAAAACCTAACAGACCACCTGGCTTTGTTCATTAGTACTTTGATCTATATTCATGAATGATGCTGTAGTTGAGTTATTAATTTTAAAACAGGTAATAGTCTCTTGAGTAAAGAGTGCCACCCCATGTCATAGTATCATAGAATACTAGAACTGGAAGGGACCTCGAGAGGTCATTATGTCCAATCCCCTGCCCTCACGGCAGGACCCAGTACCGTCTAGTCCATCCCTGATAGATGTCTATCTAACTTGCTCTTAATAATCTCCAGGGATGGATATTCCACAACCTCCCTAGGCAATTTATTCCAGTGTTTAACCACTGGACAGTTAAAAAGTTTTTCCTAATGTTCAACCTAAACCTCCCTTGCTGCAGTTTAAGCCCATTGCTTCTTGTCCCATCATCAGAGGACAAGGAGAACGATTTTCTCCCTCTTCTTTGTGACACCCTTTTAGATACCTTACAACCGCTATCATGTCCCATCTCAGTCTTCTCCTTTCCAAACTAAACAAGGCCAGTTCTTTCAGTCTTCCTTCATAGGTCATGTTCTCTAGACCTTTAATCATTGTTGTTGCTCTTCTCTAGATCTTCTCCAATATGATCTCACCGCTCCCCTGGCTATACTTGCTGCAGCAGACATGGAGAGATGCTTCTCAGGGTATGTCTACACTGAAGAGGTTTTTCCGGAAAAACTATACTCACATACACATTGCTATTGCATTCTTTCGACAGAAAGTTGAAAGAACAGAGGGGGTTTTCTGACAGCGATAAATCTCTTTCTACGAGGAAGACTCCTCTTTCCAAAAAAGCTTTTTTGGAAAAAGGTGTGTGTGTGGATGTGGCGGAGGGAGTTTTTCAAAACAAGAGGCTTTCAGGAAAAAGCACAGGTGCCCTGGTGGCCACTGTAGCCACAATAATCACTACTAAAATACGAGCTAGCGTCCAATTGATGTGGACGCTCTCCTGTGAAAGAATAATTTTTTCTGGAAAATCTCTTCTGGAAAAGCTTCTTCTGGAAAAAAGCCTGCAGTCTAGATGTAGCCTCACCTACCCCCAAGCTGCTGCGGTGAAAGAAGGCTAGGGTTGTCCTCTCTCACTGGGACAGCCTGCCTCCTGAACCCCTAGCCTCACCCCAAAGCAATGAGTTAAATGAAGAAAAAAAAACGTATTTGAATTAAGGACACAAGCAATGTAAGGAATGTAAATTTCACCTCCCCTCCCCTCTCAGAAGTTCAGTACGTAACAAATACTCATAACTCTGTTAAGGCCTTTGTGTGGTATGAATAGATGTGGCAAAATTAGTTCAGCTCGACACTAGTAAATTACTGGAAAACAAAGGGGTGGTTATGTAAATTCGATTAAAGAAAAATATGATCTGTTACAGGTGATTAATGCAAGCATTACTGTCTAAGTTTTAGTTACAAACTTAGCCTTTTGTAGGAAGTCAGCATAGCAGAAGAAAACCCACAGGTGCCAAAATTTTCAAATAGCTATCTAAATGTATGCATCTAAATAAAGTTGCTTTATTTTGTGCTGTGCAGAGTACTCACAGCAACCAAACAACTTAATTACTTGCAATGAAAATGGTGCAGATTCCTGCGAATGCACTCTTATTTTCATCTAGCTTTAACTTGTTCCCAGTGAACTTAAACTGAGAGAAGACTGTCCCCCCCCCCCCACCAGTTTCACCGCTGAAACATTGGATATTATTACAGTAGCAATCATTTTAACACACCCTAATGCATAACATGGATATTAATCAATTTAAAATATTGAGATTTAAAACCCCACCTCATGCAGTTGTCCAAATGCACTTAGAAAGTAAAATTCCTAACTGGGACAGCACATTGGGACTGTGTCTACACTGGCATGAATTTCCGGAAATGCTTAAAACGGAATACTATTCCGTTTTCAGTTATTCCGGAAAAGGAGCGTCTATATTGGCAGGCTGCTTTTCCGGAAAAGCCCTTTTTCCGGAAAAGCATCTGTGGCCAATGTAGACGCGCTTTTCCGGGAAAGAGCCCTGATCGTCATTTTCGCGATCGGGGCTTTTTTCCGGAAAAGACTACTGGGCTGTCTACACTGGCCCTTTTCCGGAACAGTGTTCCGGAATAAGGACTTATGCCCAAGCGGGAGCAGAATAGTTTTTCCGGAATAGTGGCTGATTTTGTACAGTAGAGCATCGTTGCTTTTCCGGAAATTCAAGGGCCAGTGTAGACAGCTCGCAGCTTATTCCGGAAAAGCGGCTGATTTTCCGGAATAAGTGGCCCAGTGCAGACACAGCCTGGGTGTGTTGACGTAGTGAGGATCTCAAAGCATTGTACAGACCATGAATACACGTGTCTCCTTTCTCCTGAGGGGCAGATAACTAGCATTGCACTTATTTTACAAGGCACCAGTTCAGGACAATATTAAAGCTTAAGTCTCTTTATAGTCAGATAGGCTGTGGGAGTCAAATGTCATCCTGGATGACAGGCATGCCATCCTGAACTGGGCCACAAGGTCTTGATCCCTAAAACAGGTGCTTAACTTTAAGCACATGAGTAATCTCATTGATGTTTAAAAAAAATATATCACACATTAGCTCTACTCTTACAAAGGAACTACTGCTCCCATCACTGTGGCTTGTGTAAGCTCATACAGGAGTCTTGCGGCAGACCTAGGAACAGAGCCCTAGTTCTGTGGGCTGACTTTTTCTGGCCTGTGCTTTAAACACAGAAACTTGTTTGCAATGGAATATTAACTACTCCACAAAATAACGCAAGCACAATTACTTTGGGTTTAGTGTCTAGTTCAGTTATGGTAATTTTTTCATGGGTTATGATTTTAAAGTAGTCATAAAATTTTGGTGTTGGCTTGGCATTTTTCTTCACAATTGTACCTAGGGGCAGGTCTGCTCTATGGGGACAGATGAATCTAAACTAAGCAATTTGAGTTACATTAGTAACATACATCAAATAGGCATAGCTGAAATCTACTTACCTCAGGGTCCACAGGTTGACAGAAGAAACTCACGTCAACTCTCCTTGCTCATCTCATTCTGATGTGGACAAGAAGAGAGGACCAGAGTGTGATCAGCGTTCCATTTAGTGGGTCTTCATTAGACCCGCTAAACCGACCCCTGGTAGATTGATCACTGCGGCATCATTCCACTCTGTATTGGGGACAAGCCCTAAGGGATAAAGATGGGGATTTGAGCTGGGGTTTTAATCCTGCTATAGGTGTAGTATGTGCTCTGTGGTGTATTTAATAGTTTTGCAATGCTGTGTTCAGCTTGCTGATTGTTGTGGACTGACACATTTCATCTGCAGTTTTATTTATGAAGTGACAATGGGCTAGTACAAGATTGCTTTATCAGAAGCCTCTAAAATTCTATCGTGTATCAAACTGCTATCTTAATGATCAGTTTCATATGTATAAACTCATTTTTCCCTTCTACATCTTTTGGCATTGTCCCATAACACATTTTGCATAAAGCTTTCAAGTGGTGATACTTATGTACTATCCAAGGCCTTTGCAATGAGTTCCCATTAACGCCTTATGATCCTAAATCTATAAACTTTTCCTTCAGAGGTTTTACTGTGTCTTATTCTACCACTAGGTGGCACCAAAGGATTGTTCATTTTTGTTGTAAAACCCCATGTGGTAAAAACTCAGCTGACAGCTGCTTAGAGCAAGTCCCAATGGTAGATATGAAATGCAGTTTCATTAACATTCAGAGCAGAAACCCTGAAGTCGCAGTACACAGTTTTTAGTAAATGCACCTGAATTCTAAGTAGAATTCTAATACTGTCACTTGTAATGCTCTTAATTCCCCTTCAGTTGCATTGCATCCGTCTCAGCTGACTGGCAAAGTCTCTAGAGGTACTGAAAGTGACTTTATTTTGATTTGCATTACTTGCTGAGAAGAGATTTAGATCAGTTTAGTGTTTTGACAGGGTGGGGGTGTATTAATCTAATACATTTTCATTATATGCAATTGCATCACCATATTATCATAATCTAACAAAAAGATGAGGTGGGAGATGTTGTAAGAGGGGAAGTATCTTTGGAAAGCCCTGAGCAGTTCTAATTTTCTTTGTTTTGAAAAGGAAAGGAGTGCTCCTAAAAGTCCCCGGAGGTAGTTTTTGTTAATACACTGTGATAGAAAACATCACCGTGCTCTAAAGGATAGAGGTTTACACCTTGTTGTTGACGGTGAGAATTTTCACGCCGCACGCACATTTTATTATGCTCTCTATAGCCAACACTGACTTCTTCAATGGCCATCAGCCAGGATGGGTGGCAATGGTAGGCCTAGCCTCTGTTTGTCAGACGCTGGGGATGAGTGACAGGGGAGGGATCACGTGAGGATTACCTGTTGTGTTCCCTCCCTCTGGGGTATCTGGCATTGGCCACTGTTGGAAGACAGGACAGTGGGCTAGATGGACCTTTGGTCTGACCCAGTAGGGCCGTTCTTACGTTCTTCTAGTATGCATGGATGCAATGAAGGAGTACAAGAGGCACTGTTGTTTGAGAACATGGATGCAATTCCAATGCAGGTGCTCTGGCAGGCTGATGTGTTCCAGCTGACTGTTGTCCCCATCTGGGAGCCTCTGCCTAATAATCTAGGATGCTTTTTGCCCCAGTCTCCTCCTGGGCTATCTCAGGGCCCCAGATGGGTGGAGGGTCAGCCATGGCCTGGTATGCTGAGCTGGAGTAGTACAAAGCAGCCGGAACAAATCAGTGAATCCTGGCCATCCTATCAATATTAAGAAAGAAACCCCTTAATCTCCCGTGACACTAAGGCAGCCATCTTGCCTCCATCACCGTGCTTCTGCCCACACTGGCTGCTGCATTCCTGGCTGTCCTTGCCTTACTCTGCTGCATCCAGCAGTGCCTGCTTCCAGCTCCCAAGAGTAGCAGGTTTGCTACTAGGGTATAACTGAAGCGGTGAAACGAGGCAGCTCTCTGATACCACAGGCTGGGGTTCTCGGTGGGGGCTGGAGTTTCAGCTATTGGAGAAATTAAAACTCGGCTTCCAAAGGCTCCCCATCCATCACTGGATCATCAGCGTGAAAGTTTCCTCCTTAATCAATCTGTTCACAGCCGGGTGGCATCAAAACTGTATGTGAGGGGGGTAGTATACGTGTGGGACATTCCTTAACGAGCTGAAGTCATGTCCCATCCCACCTGGGCCAGAACAGCTCCTCTGCCACTCACTGCATTTCACCTACTGCTGCGGTCGCTTAAGAGACACCTATTCTGTGCTCCCGCTTCCATTCCAGAATTCCTGGAGGGTTTGGAGTCTGACTGGGGCCTCACTATCATGGGAGGAGAAGCCCTGGGATCCACCATGGCCACAGATGGACAGGACCTTGGATTTCATAACCCCTCTGAGAGAGGGCACCTTCATCAATCCCCTGTCACCTTGCTGTCACGTTGCCTGAACGCACAAGCTCAGAGAGAGCCAGGTCATTAGAACCATCAGCTCCTCGGCTTTCCCTCCTCCAGTCACCAGCCCTGCTCAGTTTGTGGGAAATGACCAGCCCCACGCCATCAGTGCAGTGCTGTCTGGGCCTGGTAGGTGACTTTCTTCCTGACAGGACAGGAAAGGGACCTCTCCCCCACAGACTGCGTGCCTGAGCTGATGTTGGACCTGCGTTTCCAAATGAAAAGCAAAAGCACCACATTCTCTTTTCTTCTTGTGCCCGTGCGCCTCCACCCGCCTGCTCGCAAGAAAACGGTGTCTGATTCCGGAGCCTGCTGAGGCAGCTCCCAGTTTCACACCGCGAGGCTTTTTAAGCCCTTGAGAACCAATTATTTGTTCTGGGAGCACGGTCAGACCAACATCAGGACCCAAATTAAAAAAATCATGAGACTGGCTTAAAATAATGAGATTAAAGAGAACTAAGCAATTTGTTTATGTATCTTTGCTTTCTGAGCCTTGAGGATATATGTGGGTCATGTTTTCAGCCTTTTCTCTGCAAACCTGAAGACACAAAATACTTTTTACAGGAACGTTGAGGGCACATCTACACTACAGAGCCTATGTTGACATAGCTGTGCTAGCATAGCCCCCTATGCAGCTGACATGCACAGAAGGAGTTTTTCTGTTGTCATAACATCACCACTTAGCTTAAGCAAAATGCAGGACAATGTAGCACTTTAAAGACTAACAAGATGGCTTATTAGATGATGAGCTTTCGTGGGCCAGACCCACTTCTCTGGCCCACGAAAGTTCATCATCTAATAAACCATCTTGTTAGTCTTTAAAGTGCTACATTGTCCTGCATTTTGCTTCAGCTACACCAGACTAACACAGCTACATTTCTATCACTTAGCTTAAGCACTCATGCCTAGTAGTCAGAGCAGTGGCAGTGAAAGACCAGGATTCAGAGATATAGGTCACGAGTCTAAGAACAAGCCAAAAGGCAGGACTCATTGATACAGACTTTAAGGGCCCACCCAACCCCACAGTCTCTGCAAATCTGACCCAACTCAGACCATGAGTATTTTGGCCAAACCCACCAGCCAAACACCTGGGAAAGAATTTCTCTGTAGTAACGTAAGGTTGAGGTAGCAGTGCCTTGTCATTCAAAGGGCATGCTGTTCTTTTGGCCCCTTGTAGTCAGTTCTTCCTTGTTTAATAGGTGAGTTGCTGTCCTTAGTAGAAAACTATTTTACCTGCTGGATATGCTCTGCTTAAACGAGTTTCTTGGCTGAAAATTTAATCCATCTTTGGAAGAGCTGGCTTAGTCAGCCTCTGCTCAGGTATCCTGTCTTCACCAGCCTCTGCTCAGGTATCCTGTCTTCACTAGAGAGGAAGACCACAATCACCTGCAAGGAAATGCCTGTTCTAAGCAGAATGCCTAATTCTCAGGGGAATGAAAAGGAACCCCATGATCTTTATAGCAGCACTTAGGCCTCCGCTTTGTTCAGAACGATAGTGAAATTGCATTGGCTATAATGACTTGAACAAGAAGAGATCGGTAATGATGTTTACATGTAATATATTGTGAGTCACTAGAGGTCCTTGCATGCTGTGCATGACATGACATGTCAATCAAGGAGCTGAAGCTGGAGCTTGAGCTGTGTGGAAGCCTTGATGTCAGTGAGCAAAGTTAAGCAAGCATGTTGGTCTTTGTAGCACAGGGCACTGACCCTTAGATTCCTTGCCATTGAGGTGCATCTACTTTTACATATAGCTGCACATCCTTGATAACAGGCGTGTCATGGAATCTTCCTCACTTCTGTGCAGGATTATGGATTAGAGAGAGAGGGAGCAGTTAAGAGACAACACGAAATGAATTGGGGGCAGAAAACAAATCCAAGTGCATTGATGTAGATGGTTCTGTGTTGTTTATTTTCAAGACTCATTCCATTAATAAGTACCACAGCAAGAACATGGAGCTAGATATTTGAGCTGCACTTACTCATTCCAGCATTTTAAAAGCTTCAGATGTGTTCATTTGTATCTATTCTTAACACCTAAAACTGAAATTTCTTAAGTGGGAGGAGGGAGTGGAACAGGGGGCAAGTCAAGCACAGCTGTTCAGATCGTTCTTACACTCGAGTGTTGTTTTCAACCACACTTGGGACACATGAGGCTGAATAGCCAGCTGTTTTCACCCACTTGGATACAATATGTGGCTGGGAAAAATGGATGTGTCTTTGAGACGTGGCCACTGAGAAACTGAAATGTGTGGAAAGAGAGGCTGAGGGAAATAACCCTTCCACAATTCTCCTTTTCACTCACCTCTTACTTACATGTATCCAGCAGGGTGGGCAGACGGACACCGCAGCTGCTAAAATTACTGTATGGAAATCATTTTTAGCAGGCACAAGTGTTTTGTGGTTTTCCTGTACTCGCTCCCTCTCCACCCTTACTCATTGCAGTATATCCTCCAGAGGAACTGTAAAGTCACTGGTGTCTCTCTAAGAACAGCCACTCTCAAGGAAGGGCCAGACGTAATCTGTTTGTGGTATATGTCAGCTGGAACATGAGCCACCAATGGGACCTCAGCCCATAGGAGGGGCGCTGAACAATGCCTAGCAAGGATCTCCGGGGAGTCACTAATCCCCCCCTGCTGGCACAGCTGATGTGAGGGGGGGGTCCTTTGAGAGACAGAGGAGTGTGATGAGGAGGCAGCTGCTAATGTTTAGGGTTGGCTGAAGTCATAAATTGTACATTAGTGCTAAACAGCACAGGGTCCAAATGAGGCCATGTCTTGGGCTTTTTTTTTTCCTGCCAAAAGTCAGTATGTGGTTAGGGGGTTACTTTTTTGGAAGCGATGTTGCTTTTAGATCGATGAGCGCCAAAGGCCATTGAAAGTGCAGAGAGTCCTTCGACAGAGCTGTGTAACCCTGTACATTAAGAGTCATGGGATGTCAGCGTGGGACCACATTGCTGTGGCTTGTCACAGGCCAGGCCATCCTGCCAAAAACCTCAGCAAGCTTTCAATGTTTCCTTTTTGTATCGAATTTGCATCACCAATGCTCTCGTTCACAGGGCAGGAACGAAGCATTTTCCGATCTGTTTTTCTTGAGAATGGCGAGGCCTGGGCAGCCTCTCTCCGAGGCTTGTGCATTCTCCGGTTCGGGGAGGACTGGCTATAAAGAGGTACAGACGATGGAACTTGGATGCAGCATGCAAGTTACACCCAGTGCTCAAAGTTACACCCAATATTCCACACCCTAAGTATGAAATGTTTATTGAAATGATATGATGCATGTCTTCACCCTCTAACGCTTGGCCCTTTTGACTCCCTTGTGTTAGCAAACACTAAACACATGGTCAATACTGTAAACACCATGCATATTGTTACATTATGCACACCCCGCATACATTCCTCGCTCTGGTCATGCAGTCCTTTTCTGTTATTATTTAGTTGACAGGAGCGCCTAGAGACCCCTGTTGGAATCAGGGTGCCAGCATATGGAGCTCTGTATTTACAGACAGTGAGAGAAAGCCACCTAGCCCACAGAGCTTGCAATCTAAGTAGACTGAGAGGGGGCAAATGGAGGTTGTCTGATCCCCATTTCATAGATGGGGAAAGATAGACTTCACCAGGCCCTGGGCAAGGGCAGGGACTTGGCTCCAGGGTCCCCTGGAAGGAACAGGGTCACTGGTGGAAGGGATGGGGCTGGCTTTTCCTGCCCAGCCATCTGTGCTGCCTGGCTGGTGCCACGTGGGGCTCCTGGCAGTGATATAAACAGCCTGGGGATCTGGCCGCTGCTCTTGTCTCCACGGTAGCTGCAGGAGAGTCTTGGAATCCTTGGCCCTTTTGAATCACCAGGTCCTGGGGCAGCTGCCCACTTCCCCCCTACCCTGTCAATGGCCCTAGGAAAATGAGACATGGAGAGGTTAAGGGATTTGGCCAAGGTCACAGAAAGTCAGTGGAGGAGCTAAGGAATCTCCACATTCCATCCCACCCTTGTCTTCTGGGAATCCTCAAATTATGAACATTAAAGCTTGATTTGGCACTCAGACCAGCCCATTATTATTTTTGGTAACAAGCATTATCTACGTGATGCACCTAGAATCATAGAATAATAGGACTGGAAGGGACCTCGAGAGGTCATCGAGTCCAGCCCCCCGCCCTCAAGGCAGGACCAAGCTCCGTCTACACCATCCCTGACAGATGTCTATCTAACCTGTTCTTAAATATCTCCAGAGAGGGAGATTCCACCACCTCCCTTGGCAATTTATTCCAATATTTGACCACCCTGACAGTTAGGAATTTTTTCCTAATGTCCAATCTAAACCTCCCCTGCTGCACTTTAAGCCCATTACTCCTTGTCCTGTCCTCAGTAACCAAGAGGAACAAATTTTCTCCTTCCTCCTTGTGACACCCTTTTAGATATTTGAAAACCGCTATCATGTCCCCCCTTAATCTTCTTTTTTCCAAACTAAACAAGCCCAGTTCATGAAGCCTGGCTTCATAGGTCATGTTCTCTAAACCTTTAATCATTCTTGTCGCTCTTCTCTGTACCCTTTCCAATTTCTCCACATCTTTCTTGAAATGTGGCGCCCAGAACTGGACACAGTACTCCAGCTGAGGCCTAACTAGTGCAGAGTAGAGCGGCAGAATGACTTCTCGAGTTTTGCTTACAACACACCTGTTGATACAACCTAGAATCATATTTGCTTTTTTTGCAACAGCATCACACTGTTGACTCATATTCAACTTGTGGTCCACTATGACCCCTAGATCCCTTTCCGCCATGCTCCTTCCTAGACAGTCGCTTCCCATCTTGTATGTATGGAACTGATTGTTCCTTCCTAAGTGGAGCACTTTGCATTTCTCTTTATTAAACTTCATCCTGTTTACCTCTGACCATTTCTGTAACTTGCTAAGGTCATTTTGAATTATGTCCCTATCCTCCAAAGAAGTTGCAACCCCACCCAGTTTGGTATCATCTGCAAACTTAATAAGCGTACTCTCTATCCCAATATCTACATCTTTGATGAAGATATTGAACAGTACGGGTCCCAAAACAGACCCTTGCGGAACTCCACTTGTTATCCCTTTCCAGCAGGATTTAGCACCGTTAACAACAACTCTCTGACTACGGTTATCCAGCCAATTATGCACCCACCTTATCGTGGCCCTATCTAAGTTATATTTGCCTAGTTTATCAATAAGAATATTATGCGAGACCGTATCAAATGCCTTACTAAAGTCTAGGTATATGACATCCACCGCTTCTCCCTTATCCCCAAGGCTCGTTATCCTATCAAAGAAAGCTATCAGATTAGTTTGGCATGACTTGTTCTTCACAAACCCATGCTGGCTATTCCCTGTCACTTTATTACCTTCCAAGTGTTTGCATATGATTTCCTTAATTACCTGCTCCATTATCTTCCCTGGGGCAGACGTTAAACTGACCGGTCTGTAGTTTCCTGGGTTGTTCTTATTCCCCTTTTTATAGATGGGCACAATATTTGCCCTTTTCCAGTCTTCTGGAATCTCCCCTGTCTGCCATGATTTTTCAAAGTTCATAGCTAAAGGCTCAGATACCTCCTCTATCAGCTCCTTGAGTATCCTGGGATGCATTTCATCAGGACCTGGTGACTTGCTGACATCTAACTTTCCTAAGTGATTTTTAACTTGTTCTTTGTGTATCCTATCTTCTAAACTTACCCTCTCTCTGCTTGTATTCACCTCCAGACTTCTCGGTGAAGACCGAAACAAAGAAGTCATTGAGCATCTCTGCCATTTCCAAGTTTCCTGTTACTGCTTCTCCCTCCTCACTAAGCAGTGGGCTTACCCTGTCCTTGGTCTTCCTCTTGCTTTTAATGTATTTATAAAAGGTTTTCTTGTTTCCCTTTATGCCTGTAGCTAGTTTGATCTCATTTTGTGCCTTTGCCTTTCTAATCTTGCCCCTGCATTCCCGTGTTGCTTGCCTATATTCATCCTTTGTTATTTGTCCTAGTTTCCATTTTTTATACGACTCCTTTTTTATTTTGAGATCATGCAAGATCTCCTTGTTAAGCCAAGCTGGTCTTTTGCCATATTTTCTCTTTCCTACACAGCGGAATTGTTTGCTTTTGGGCCCTTAACAATGTCCCTTTGAAATACTTCCAACTCTCCTCAGTTGTTTTTCCCTTCAGTCTTGCTTCCCATGGGACCTTACCTACAAGTTCTCTGAGCTTATCAAAATCTGCCTTCCTGAAATCCATTACCTCAATTGTGCTGGTCTCCCTTCTACCTTTCCTTAAGATCATGAACTCTATTATTTCATGATCACTGTCCCCTATACTGTCTTCCACTTTCAAGTTCTCAACTAGTTCCTCCCTATTTGTTAAAACCAAATCCAGAACAGCTTCTCCTCTGGTAGCTTTTTCAACCTTCTGAAACAGAAAGTTGTCTCCAATGCAGTCCAGAAACTTATTGGATAGCCTGTGCCCCGCTGTGTTAGTTTCCCAACATATGTCTGGATAGTTGAAGTCCCCCATCACCACCAAATCTTGGGCTTTGGATAGTTTTGTTAATTGTTTAAAAAAGGCCTCATCCACCTCTTCCACCTGGCTAGGTGGCCTGTAGTAGACTCCTAGCATGATATCACCCTCATTTTTTACCCCTTTTAGCTTAACCAGGAGACTCTCTACACAGCTATCTCCTACGTTCATCTCCACTTCAGTCCAAGTGTGTACATTTTTAATATACAAGGCAACCCCTCCTCCCTTTTTTCCCTGTCTGTCCTTCCTGAGCAAGCCGTACCCTTCCATACCAACATTCCAATCGTGCGTCCCATCCCACCAGGTTTCTGTAATACCAATGATATCATAGTTGTATTTATTGGTTAGCAATTCCAGTTCTTCCTGCTTATTACCCATACTTCTTGCATTTGTATATAGGCATCTAAGCCCACCTGAATGAACAGCTAATTGTAGCTTAAGTTAACAGCAAACTATACGGCTACGTGTAGACTGGCATGATTTTCTGGAAATGCTTTTAACGGAAAAGTTTTCCGTTAAAAGCATTTTTGGAACAGAGCGTCTAGATTGGCACAGACGCTTTTCCGCAAAAGCACTTTTTGCGGAAAAGCGTCCGTGCCAATCTAGACGCGCTTTTCTGCAAAAAAGCCCCTATCGCCATTTTTGTAATTGGGGCTTTTTTGCGGAAAACAAATCTGGGCTGTCTACACTGGCCCTATTGCGCAAAAGTTTTGCACAAAAGGACTTTTGCCTGAACAGGAGCAGCATAGTATTTCCGCAAGAACACTGACAATCTTACATGAGATCGTCAGTGCTTTTGCAGAAATTCAAGCGGCCAGTGTAGACAGCTGGCAAGTTTTTCCGGAAAAGTGGCTGATTTTCCAGAAAAACTGGCCAGTCTGGACACAGCCTACCAGTATATATCCAACTATCTGTCTTATATATATGTAATGCAGGAATTGTTCCCACTGAATTGCAGCTGCCTCTGTGGTGGAACAAAGCAGTCAGTTATGAACTAATCTTATGATCCTATGACCACAGAAGTCCGTGGAAATGCTCCCATTTACTTCAGCAGTCATTTGATTGAGGCCTACAGTACAGAGCAATGAAAACATAATGTTAGTGTGTAGGAACAGTAATTCATACTCAAGGCAGTATTTCAAATCCTTTGTTATAACTGAGATTAGAGTTTGATCCAGGCACTGGTGCTAAGATCCCACTAGTGAAAACAGTCCTGGGATCGTTAATGGCCCCAGTACTTCTACAATAGTTGTTTTGAATTCTCTTCTGTTTCCCGTTCCAGGGAGGAATGTAGAAGGACCCTGCGCATTTCTTTGTGGCTAACCAAGCCCATGGTTATTTCTCTCTCTTTCTCATGCCAACACACAGTGTTTCTCATGTGGGAAGAAGATTTACAAATCTGGACAATAATGGTTCAAATCATTGTCAGGGGCCACTTGAGTACGCAGGACAAATCAGGACAGGGACAACAAAGGAAACTTTAAACTTTCTGGATCTTGGGCTGGTTGTGGGCCAGGCCAGTCTCCGGAAGTAAAACAGAGCAGGCAGCCTTAGGTCAACTCTAATTTGTACCAGTTGTCAATAGTCCCTCAGTCAGCAGCCAGTAATCTGGGGTGTGTGTGTGTGCAGGAATGCCCATGCTCCCGGCACTGGCTATAGGGAGCTGCTATCCCAGCTTTATACCATGAGACTCCTCCAACGCCAGGGTCATTCTGGGAGCTCTTTCGCTGACAGCTAGCCACATCACAGCTCCGCATCAGGCTTAAATACACACACACAGCCTAGACCTAAGAAGGAAGAGCAATGGAGGGTTTCAAGGACTGTCTTATTTGACGCTTGGATGTACTCAGATGCCACCGCTCTCTCGGTTAAGCCTCTCTTCCATGCAACTTCGTTTTCACAGCTGTGGTGCCCAATGCCCCAGGAGTTTGGAGACAGGCCTACGGAATCCTCATGAAGCCCAAACCAAAGCCAACAGCTACTGGCTAGACAAGTGTGGCTCCCTGCCCTCTCGCAATGGAAGGTGTAGTAGACTGTAGCTATGCCTGTCTTTCCTTTGCCTGCCATTACACGTACTGGTATGCAAGGGCGACACATCATGATGGGAGAAAAAACCCACCTGTTTGGCAAAAATCCATGCTCCTCAGCTGCTCGTGTACAAAATGTTCCAATTGCAGCTTGATCAGCCTGAAACAGATGCAGCTTCACTGTTAGATATAGGACAAGTCAATCAAAAGCATTGCTGCTTTTTTCCCCCAAGCAAACATGCAATTAATTGTGGGACTTAAAGTACACTGGATTCAGTGAAACTTGCAGTTGAATCTTAATGAGTGTCTTTTTGTTTTAAAGTAAATTCCTTACTTTCACAAAAACGAAGGGCAGCACAGATTCTTGGACTTCCTCCCTGTCCTCAAGTCAACTCTGCAAATATTAGCTCATTTTTTAAAAGCAAATCTAGTTCTTTCGGGAGTTGTTGGATTGACAATGCTGGAAACTTAAGTCCCTTGTTTAACCCTGGTACAGGGTCTTGTGGGGTAACAAGTTACAGAGGAAGCTTCTGCCCAGAACCTTACCCTATAATTTGGCGGGACTACTGCTAGATGGCGAAGAGGGGTGGGGTTCGGTATACTGTATATAAGCTCCTTTGGACCTTGGTACCACGCTCATACTGACCAACGGTTCCACTTGTGATGGCAGGTGTGTGCTAGGAACATGGAACTCAACAAAGATGACCAACCCATGTCATTCAAGTAGCCTTGGACAGGGGACTTAGATGTGACCGTTTCTGTAGCTTAGCACCAGTCTCTCACCAGAACCTGGTGCTACTTGTTCACATAGTATAAATCTACACGGCTCAGTGGAGGTCATTGGTTCAAGTCACTCAGTTGGCATCTATAATAGTAGCTCCATTGACCTGAGAAGCTACCCCCCCCAATAATAAATGCACCCTTCCTGCACCTATTTCACCCAGTAGCAAATATCCCACTGACTTCAGAGCAAGTGGAAATGCAGGCTGTCTTGTCTTATGCAAAACAGAGGCATAACCTTTGGACTACTTACTTTCTATTTTGCAGTAGATGTTTTTACCAATCGTTCATTGGAATGAACTGAGTCATATTGGGTCAATATAGCAGTTCATTTTCCAGTTGTCTTAATTATATTTCATTTCCAAGAATTATGACATCATGCTGTTTCTAAACTTTGGAAAATAGTGTTCATGCACACATAGGCAGCAAGACATAATGAAGGCAAAAAGATGTTTCCTTTAATTGGAACGCAGCGGTCATTTCTGGCATAAATTGGAGGAGTGTGTTGAGTTTTATTATAGAATGAGTGAAAATGGATTTGGAAATGTGGGGAAGTTATTTACGATTTTGATTGGGATTCATCCTATCATTGATTAAAGTGACGTGCATGTTATTTTTAACGTGAGCGCTAAGTCTTAGTTCCCTCACATGATTTTGGCTTCTGATCGAGTGGAAGAAAAAAAACTTTATACCTTTATAATGACATGAAAGAATTTGGTTAAAAAAAAGGCATGGCATTTTCTGTCCCCTCTATTATAGAGACTGTGCCTGGTTTTGATGTCGTTTACTTGAACTTAACAAAGTTCCAGAAAAAGGGGGCCTGAACTGGAACCCCGGGGCTGAAATTCCTGTTGGATTTGGGGGGGGGGTTCAATATTCAAATTCAAATCCCACAATTTGTAGGTAGCTCTTATTTCTCTAATGGGTGAACCAAAGACCAGATCTGAACATTCTCAAATTTCAGGGGTTTCCTGAATTTTGCAGCCCAGTAATCCTGGTAACATTTCAATGTTGGCCAGTCACACCTCTCCCGGGGCTGCTCACTCATCCCAACCTCTGAAGACTCAGAGGTAAAGTATACTATGCTAGCCCCTGCTGCTATATTTAACTGTATGGCTGCCGGTACAGGAGATTACATTGTTCCTGGCCAATGGGAGCTGTGGGAAGCAGCGTAGACCAGGACACCATGTCTCTCAGCTCCTATTGGCTGGGAATGGCGATCCACAGCCAATCAAAGCGAAGGCGCAAGTAAATATAGCACTGGCAGACTACCAGGGGATAACTCTCATGGACTGGATTTGGTCCAGCCCTGCGTTAAATGTATCTCTTAATGGCTATTCCTTTCTATCAGTGAGCACGGCAAGGCTTAATCAACCTCCAAAGAAATTGTCTCAGTTCCCCAGGAATGAAGCAGGCAGAATTGCAATGGCTGGTAAGCAGCCGTCAGAGACCGTAAACTCACTTCATGTTACTCTTTTGAGAGTAGGCACCTAAAAAAATAGACCATGTGACTCCTTGATAATAGTATTCAGTTTCTACTAATATCGCCACAGCATGAAAGCGCTGAATAAGGTCCTAGGTTTAACAAGAGCCCAAATTGTTCCAGCAAAGTCATTTGTTTTCCTGTTTTTGAATCATTTGACATCTCTTGTTTCTAAAGGCATGGCTTCAGGGTGCATCCTCCAGTCTGTCAACTGCTCAACACCTCTGAGAGAAAAATGACTCTGGATGATAAGCTAAATAAATGGAAAAAAGAGAAGGCAATTAAGGCACTCGCTTCCCATTCATTGGCACTTGAGGCGAGAGTCTGTCCTCATACTAGTAAAGTGGAAGTAACTCCATGGAAGTCAATGATGGTCACCAGTATAAAAGAAGGCCCTGTCATTTACATCAGGGCAAGCTTAGTGCAAAGTTGGTGCAAAAATACAACCAGATTATTAGTAATTTAGACCAACTTCATGCTGGTGCAAATGGTGCCACTAAATACAGAGCAAAAATGCCTGAAAATGGAACTGAAAAGATAAAAACAATAAATAAACTGGTGCCCTTACTCTCTAGACCACCAATCCCAGCAACTATTAATCCTCTCATAAGACACCAGTTATCTATCTTGCAGGACAAACTATACCATGGAATTCTTCAGTTTCCTGTTTTATTTTTAAAAATAAAAATAGCTCCAAGGCTGAAGCACTGGAGCTGAACAGCCCTGAACTTTGGAAAGAGCAGCTAGGTATGTAGACTGTGCAGCATGTTTAAAATGTGTCCCAATGCTTTTTTTTTTTTTGAAAGGCTCGCATAAACATCATGGTTGTAAATCTTGTGGGTGAAATCCTAGCCCATTGAAGTGAATGGCGCGCTCCTGCTCTGGAAAGTTGTCTGCAGCGCTCCTAGCTTTGTGGTTCCCTTTAAACGCCTCCCAGGCCAGGCTAAGATCAGTGGCTTTATTTTTGTAAATTCATTGATGTGTTTTGTTCTGTCTGAGAAAATAATTTACAGTGAACAGGATTAGTTTCCTACACTCATGCTCCAAACGGTCATATTCCCATCCAACTATTTTTCCTGTGGATTCTTTAAGGAATTTTGGTCGTCTGGCCACTTTTTATTGGCACTGCTTTTTAATATTGGCAGTGCTGCCTAGTTTTTTTTTTTTTTTTTGGTAACAAAACCAAGATAACATTAAAAAAAACTTGACATGCAGTATTTTTAAGATAGCCATAAATAAAGGCTCTGTAGTGGAAAATGCTCCCAGCTTATCCAGAAAGTACTGTTTTCCAGTCTCCACTGATAACAAGACCACTGACTTTTTTTCACGCTATACTGGTTGCTTTTGGTTTCGAAGGCCCTGATTTTGCAAATGATCAACATGAGCAGCCTATTTTGCATGCATCGACTTTCCATTGACAGTACTAGGAATCCACTCATGTTCCTGGGTCTGCTTGTGCAAAGCAGTGTCCAGGGTAGGGGCTTTAGTTAGAATCATAGAATCATAGAATACTAGGACTGGAAGGGACCTCGAGAGGTCATCGAGTCCAGTCCCCTGCCCTCATGGCAGGACCAAGCTCCGTCTACACCATCCCTGATAGACATTTATCTAACCTACTCTTAAATATCTCCACAGATGGAGCTAGCCAACAAAAGAGTCTCTGCTGCTTGATTCTGCTTGTGGGGAACTTTATCGTGACTTATTATCCTAATTAGTTAGCACTTGCATAGGGACAGAGATGTGCTCGGAGCTGTACAAAGAGCATAAAAAAGCACCATCTTTGTCCGTAGGCACTGAATATCTGTTGTCGTTTGGATGTAATCACATGTGACATTGGGCAGGGGGGGAGGGTACCATCAGGCAAAGGGCGTGGAGGAGGAAAAGTTCACACACGATGCATGTTTGCACAATTCATCATTCCAGGTCCCTTTCATGGTGGTTATTAGATTTGGTAAGGCCTAAAGGTGGTTGGTGTTTGCTACTACAGCACCATTTCCTATAGTGCTACTGTTTCCAGGCGTAGGTGGTGAGTTATATGGGCTCAGGGTGCCTGAGCACAAGACCATTCCTAGCTTGGGGCTTGGCTCTAGCATCGTTTGGGGGTCTCTTCCCCAGCTCCACCTGCTGCATCTCTGCACCTCCCCTGGTGTGTCCCTTCCTGCTGTCCCGGGGTGATTTAAAATGGCCAAGGGCCACCGTCACCACCACCAGCGGGGCTAGAGTGGTGGCCGGCACATTGCTGTGACCTTTGCGTGGGAGAGGGAGGGCATGTCTGCACACGCAGCTGCCGGCATGGCCCTGTGGCCCCTGGGCAAATGGGGGTGTATGTGTCTTTGCGCACTGCCCCCACTCCACTGTGGCCAATGGGAGCTGCAGGGATGGTGCCTGCGGGCGGCAGCAGCACAAAGAGACCCCTCCCAGACCCCATGCCTAGGAACTGCTGCCAGAGGAGGGTGCCCCACGTAAGCACTGCACCCCAAATGCCTCTTCCTATACCCTGCCCCTTCCAGAGCCTACATACCCCCTCCTGACCCTAGCCTGTGGGGTCGGGAGACAAAAGGAGCTGGGGATCAAGGATGGAGCTGATCCTGGAAAATGCATACTCTTGCAGAGAGAGTTTCTGGGACTGATCAGAGTCTTTCCCTATTGGCAATGACAGGCGATGATGCCGATTGGTGGTTGCGACAGGTGGGCGTGGCTAACTGATTGCAGGGATTTTGAAAAAGGGGGGAAAGGCTTAAATGATGAAAAGTCAACATGCAGAGCTGGGTCCTTCGCTGCTGTTCACTGGCACAGCTCAGTTGCCTTCAGTGGCACTCTGCCAGGCTATCCTCATTGAAGAGAGAGCCCCAAGCTTTCTTTTTATGGGCGTAGCAGATTGCTTAGGAATCTTGAAAAGGGCTTCACAGAATAGGCTAGCAGAAAATTGTGGATTGTTTTCCCCACCAGCCACTAGGGAGGGTCAGAGGATAAGAAGCCCTTGTCAAAATGAATTCACTATGAAACCCATTTATTGATGTTGGTTTTTATTAAAGGTGCAGTTGGGATTTCTGACCTGAGTACTTGAAAACAAAGATGTCATCTGTGAGACTGTGAGAGGATTTACAGGCTGCTTCAGAAATGCTTCTAATATTTTAAAACAAGGCAGTTTCTCTTAGGACTATTCAACTGTTCTAGAAGGTGCTTGGATTCTCGTTTACATACCTTTGAGTAATCTCTCCCTCCCAGTATTACGTGTTTAAAAATCTTTCCCGTGAGGCTTCAGTCCATCTTCAGCTGTCTCACCGCACATGGTGTTGACTGTCTTCCCATTATAAGGTGGAGTGGCAGTTGGGTGAAGAGAAACACACAGTTTTTAAAAGTTTACATTTGCCACCCTTCCACCAGATTTGCTTTCTGCTTTTCCCTCTCTATGCAGAGTCCTCTGAGAACTGCCCCTCCCCACACACCTTTTACTTCAAATTCAAGATAGACCCTGAGCCAGAGGACTACACTGTGACTTTGAAATGTCCCTTGGCAATAGAGGAAGCTGTGGGTTACACACTACACTTGGCAGGATTTTTCATATCGCTGAATGCTGTAGCAATGTCAACCTGGTGTAGACAAAGCTGCCATTGCTCAGGGAGGTGTGTTTCTACAGTGATGGAAAATCCCCTTCCATCACTTTAGGCTGAGTCTATGTAACCCATAGTCACACTTCTGGGTGTGGTGTACTACCCCATCTAGAATAGTAATAGAGAGGTAGCCGTGTTAGTCTGATCTTGCTAAACAGAAAGGAAAAACTATGTAGCACTTTAAAGACTAACAAGATGGTTCATCACCTATTAAACCATCTTCTTAGTCTTTAACGTGCTACATAGTTTTTCCTTTTGTTTTAGCCCATCTAGAGCAGTGGTTCCCAAACTTTTCGGTATCACGCCCCCTTTTTGATTTTTAAAAAACCCTCACGCCCCCCCCCCTCCCAAAAAATAGCCGCAAAACTTGGGGTGGGATTGACAAGGGGGTGTGTCTCTGGGTCGCCTTGCACCCCCCTGGAATTTCTTCACCCCTCCCCCCTAGGAGGGCACACACCCCAGTTTGGGAACCCATGATCCAGAGACACTGAGACCACTTACAGAGAGAATAATGAGTCTGTTCTACAGCCTTTGCTAATATGCTAACTGGCTTTTAGCTCATGCAGGCAGAGGCTCATGCGCTAAGCTCCAGAGGTCCCAGGCTTGATTCTGCCCGCAGACGACCAGGGTCTGTAGGCATTACATTTACACAACGGGGTTATAGTAGCAGAGCTATGGTTTGGTAACTATGCCACTATAGCCCCTGTAGTGTAGAGATGGCCTAAGTTTACACTTCTTAGTTTGTACAATCTAAGTACATCCCTTAGGGCTGGAGAAATTTCACAACCCATGCGATGTACTTAAGTTGGCCAGAGCTCTGGAGTTAGACACTGCTAGGCCGTCTAGGATTCTTCCATCACCCTAGCTCCTGCTCTTCGGAGAAGTGGAATTACTGCAGAGATGGAAGAACCCCTTCTGTCACTGCAATAAGTGTTTACATTGGAGACGATACAGAAGCAAACAGGTGGCATTTCTATGGTAGATACAGCCTTTGACTTCACAGAGAGTTAACTTGAATCCTGTCCATGCATAAAATGCCTTCATTCCAATGCACTGGTGCTTCTAACTTAAGTTGCCTGGCTCATTGGGGGACCCAGGCTCCAGTTTGAGCAAGCACAAATCATCAGATGCCTATACAACCTCGCTGGGTTGCTAATGCAAGTGCTGCAGCTCATATAATCATTCTACAGTTTGAGTGTTAATTCTCAGGCCACGTCTACATGACAAACATCAGTCGCTCTGTCACAAGTTATGTCAGTGCACAGCTGTCAACGCTTCCAGATCACTCAGGCGTGTGCATACGTGGCTGCTTGCAACAGTACTGTGCTCAGCAGGCATGCTTGTATTGATGTCAAGCGGGGTGCATCGCCAGTAGGTATCCCAGAGTGATGCACGGGGCTATCTGAGGCGATGCTTTTTTAAATGTCTTTGCCGTGTTTTGTGGGATAATAAGGTCCTCCACCAGGGACCTTTGGGTAACGTTCCCAGCATGCAACTTTCTCTCTCTCTCTGGCCTGTGCGGCTTTCGCTGTTAAATCTTTTGCTGGTACAAACTAGGAAAAAATTGCTGCCCAGCAGGGCAAGCAAGAAGTAAGAGAGGAATTACGACTCAATGTGATGTCACGGAGTCAGAAAGCCTCCCACAGTGACATAATTTATACTTGCTTGCTTGTGGCTAAGCCAAAAAGTTATAATCTAGCCTTCCCTATACATGCTTCCTGCTGCAGCTAATCCTAGACAGTGAATGGGAGATAATCATCCGTATTTTAATCCTCTGTCTTGTCCAACTCCCACCTTTTTTCCTGATGATGCTTGTATTTACAAGTAGGTGCCATCCCCCCTGCAAAAAATTGTACGAACCCCTTTTTCACTGCAGAGGGTTACTTCCATTTCTGTGACATGAAAGAACAAGAAGAAGAAGAAAGGGCTGTTACATAAAATGACTGGAATCTCGTGGTAAGATTCTCTTTCACAGTCCTCTTTGTTTAATCTTGGCTTCCAGATCCCTCCCTGGTATCTCTTCTTGTTTCTGTTCTTGTTTGATTCTGTTGTGATGGGGTTTCTCCTCTCACAAGCCCCAACTTTTCGCTGTTCTGCCGCAGACTAAGGCCACACCAAAACTAGGGATGCAACTGTTGCATAGCCGTGAGGCTGTAGCTACGATGCTGCAACGGTGGCGTAGCAGGAGCTGACAGCAATGAAAGATAGTTTTCTGTCACTGTAGAAACTCTACCTCCCGTGTGATAGATCGTAGCTAGGTTGACAGAAACATTCTTCCACTGACCTAAGCCTCATCTGTAGTGTGGGTTGGGGCAGCAGAGATACACTAGCGATGGGGGATTTTCAAAGGTTTTGAAGGGAGTTGACATACAATCGAGGGTTGGGCACCTAGTTCTAGGCTCCTTTGAAAATTCCAACTGAAAGCCAGGAGCATGGCTGAGCGCACATCGAATGGTAGACACATTCAAGGTTGAGATTTTGAAGGCATCCCCACACATGGATACTTTCTGAGAGCAAGCATTTTTTTCATTAGTTTTATCTTTAGTTCATATTTTCCAAGCCCAAATACCATGGTGATGGGTGCTCTATAAATATTTGCAGTAAGAAAAACAATACAGAGAGGTTAGAGAACACATGTCTGCTGTCAGATATTCTGCAGTGAAAACGATCAGTGCCATTTTACTGGCTGATTATCTCAAAGCAGCACAACTGCCCAGACTCTTGTCTCCGATGGCTGTTATTAAGGTCAACAGGAAATCCATCCTGTCCAGAAGAATTATTAGGTTTCATTGCTCCTGGAGATGTGCAAAGATGTTAATATTTTTTTGGAACACAAGTAGCCTGCCAACGACTAAGTCTCTGTTCTGATCTCATCCCTTAGCTCTGGGAACTAGGTGGCAGCTGCAGAACTGACGTCAACATTTGGTCCAGGGGGTTATTTATGAAGCAACTCTCCCTCAAACCCCCAGGTTATAGAGTTTATAAATACATTGTTGCATAACCAACCAGCAGGCAAAATTATTATAACTGCTAGAAATGGATCCCAGGTGCAATTAGCCTACAGTTGTTGCCTTTCAGAAGTCAGCATTTATCAATCCTTTCTGAAGAATAGTGTGATAACAGAATTTTCCCTTGTAGCTTGCACAAGAAACAACAAGAACTCAATGCAACAGTTGCTAAGACACAGAGGAAAAGGTCCCTCATTTACATCATAAGGTATATGACTAAAAGTAGTAAGACCAGGAGGAACACAACTGGGAGAACCTAAGGCCTCGTCTATACTTACCTGGAAGGTTAAATTAAGATACGCAATTCCAGCAACGTTAATTACGTAGATGGAGACAACATATCGTAATTTAAGTTTCTGCATGGTCTCCACAGCAGGATGTCAATGAAAGCAAACATTCCCATCAGTTTCCCTTACTCCTCATGAAGAGCAGGAGTACCTGTGCTAACAGGGGCGCCCTCTGAGTTTGATTTAGCAGGTCTTTACTAGACCCACTAAATTGAACTCCAGAAGATCAACTGGGGAAACGTCAATCTTCCCTGTGGTAAAGACATTGCCTTAATCTCACGTAAATGCAGTAAGCCTGATCCTTTTCCATGGATGCTATTTTCATGCCACCAGCTGCAATTGCATAACTATCTGTCAATAAGAAGGAGGGAATTGCCCTCCATGGGCTTGATTTGTCATTGTGTCCTTGTGTTATGCTTAAAAGAAGCACATGGGTCCTTTTTTCAGGGAGATAAGGCAACATGCCGCATTTATTGATAATATAACAAAGTAGCATATGCATTTACACACACACACCCTTATACACACACACATGTCCCACTGATGGAATAGTTGCCAGTCTGTTGCTCAACCCATTGGCCAGATAGGTCAAGTATGAGGGGAAGCTGGGTTCTTGTCAGTCCGGACTGATGCTCCATGGTCTTAGCAGGATAGGACCCTGAAGAACCATACATGACACCCCATCCTTTATAGGATGTTCCTTTCATGCAAGTCTATGCATTTTGCCTGGTCAGGTCTTAATCAGTCACTCAGAATCATAATCAATCTTCCTATGACATATGCTTATTGGGAAGAAGTTGTTCTCACAGTCATTTGATATCCACATGCTGACAGCCCTTGGGGTGGTGTCTTTCCAGTGAAAGTTGTTATCGGTTCCCTATCAAGGGGTGCGTGCCACTAACTTCAGGGTTCGTCAATCTGCCCTGGTAGTCTGCATCTTCAGTGTGCTTTCACTTAGTTGATCATTATTTTGTGCTTCTGAGTCTCCGGCCCTTCCTCTGACCATTTGGGCATTCAGTGTCCTTCACACTTATCTCTCCTAAAACATTCTCTCTGGGTATGTCTACACTACGCCGCTAGTTCGAACTAGCAGGGGTAATGTAGTCATCCGCAGTTGCAAATGAAGCCCGGGATTTGAATTTCCACGAGGAGTACAGCTAGTTCAGATTAGAAGCCTAATCTGAACTAGCTAGTCCGTGCCGCGTGTAGCCGCGCGGCACGGGGTTCGAACTAGCCGGCATTTAAAAATGGCGCCGGCCGGCTTCATGCAAATGAAGCCTGGGAAATTCAAATCCCGGGCTTCATTTGCAACTGCAGATGACTACATTACCCCCGCTAGTTCGAACTAGCGGGGTAGTGTAGACATACCCTCTCGCATTCACACAAACAATACATTTACAGAAGTGCAGCATGGGACAAAAGGGTACTTCTAGTCCCTTTAACAAAGTTACAAACTCTTTCAATATTAAACGTCTTTCTATCTATTACAAGGCCTTACCTAATATTAACATCACTATGTATTGCAATATTCCATCCCGCCACTTTAACATGCTAACGTCAAACTGAGCTGGATCTAAGTTAACAAAGCTGCCTGGCCTGTCTGAGGCCTATAGCTTGTATTTAAGTTTAATCCAAACCTTTTGCTATATCATACATTCATTATAACTCACTGACTTATTAGTTACAAAATTCCAGGGCTACACTTGTTCCTTTATGATGGCTATCCTGAAGGGGCAGCTGAAGCATCTTCCTGATTTAGAGGAAGTACTTGCTGGACATTAAATTGGTGGAATTAGCCCTATGCTATCCCAGAAGCAAGGGAAGCCTGTGCTTGCTCCATAATAACCCAGAAGAGCCAGGGCAATCAGGCATAGTCAAAGCAGTCCTGAAGGCTTCTCTGGCCTGCAGCAGTAGTTGAACTGCATTAAAAAGGTCCCAAATTTCCTCCTCCCCACTATAGGCAGAGAGCACTTTT
This sequence comes from Pelodiscus sinensis, assembly GCF_049634645.1. Classification (NCBI taxonomy): domain Eukaryota; kingdom Metazoa; phylum Chordata; order Testudines; family Trionychidae; genus Pelodiscus; species Pelodiscus sinensis. The sequence goes on from NC_134718.1 coordinate 12,299,440, forward strand.
GGACCATCTACAACTCTTCCCAACTGGACCCCTCTCACCAGAGTATGGAAAAGAGGAAGGGTTAGAAAATTTGCATGCTGACTCTCTCTATGGTAAATCCAGTTGGTCACTCGTCCTGAAGTGCTAGATCTCCCCTACTATGAGCAGGACATGCAATAGCAGAGCAGCGTCTGAGCCCTAAGCACTCCTCCAGGAAATTGTTCCAGGCTCTTAAATAAAAATCTAACCCTTGCTTCAAACCTCAAGCTCAACAGGAAACTCTGGCAAGCCAAATACAAGAACATGGTAAGTAAATGTACCTGTCAGGACTGCACTTGGTTTTTAGAAAACAACCATGACCAGGTGGTCTGGCAAAAATCTCCTGGAGAAACAGCCCTACTGTGCTGATATAGCCTTGAGCAGGTAATAACACAGTGTTGGAGCTGTCAGGGTAGTTGAGTTCCCCCCCCCAAAAAAAAGGCTTGTGGAGGTAACTGGTACTGGCCCCCGAAAGCAAATATTTTCAAGGCACATTGTTAGCATTGTAACCTAATACGCAGTGTAATGAATCATAAAGGGTGAAGAATGCAGTGTTGCAATGGTCAGTTCCAAGTAATGATGAAAATGTTCCCAAACCATCTTTCATACCGACATGTGAAAACCTTAAATAGCTTGGTTGCAAGCTAAACTGTTTGGAAAGCTCTGCAGAGCTTAGGTAAAGCAGGGGATAAAGTGGATGTGAAATAGCAGGGACCAGCCAGAGGCTCAATTCTTGTCTCACTTACAGTAGCTTATTCCTTAACTTCAGTGACGGCCAGCAGTCATTCCCAAGCTTCTGAATCCAAGCCAAGTTGGTTACGGGAGGGAGTGTTCCAGATGTTGTGACACGTCTCCAATTCCTATCCCACCTGAAGGTTCTCCAAACAACTTACCACCAGGTGGGAAACTGCTGTAGTGGACAGACACGCCCAAGAAGTTCAGGTTTGACTAGTCAGTACAAACGTCTATGGAATTGGACCCCTTTCTAAACCATAGAACTTTACAGATGACTGACTACCGGGATGAAGCAGAAGGTCTCATCTTGCAGATCATTTACTGATGTATAGAGCTCTGATTAAACCTGTGTCTAGATGGGTCTTTTCTAAGGGGAGCCCCCCATTATCTGACTTACTCTGGTGTTGTATTCCTGTAGCAAGTACCTAATAATATCAATACATTGGGATAGTACCACAATTCTATGTGGCAACATGCAGCTTTTCTCCATTGAGCCAGCTTTCAAATGACATCATCTCAAGCACCAGCACTGAAATTAGGTCTAGAGTTCCCTTAACGTGGGCAGGCTGCTGGTCAGTTGTTCTTTAATCTATCTATTTGATTGTCAGAATTGATTTCTATTTGTTCAGTGGGAAAATCTGGGATTCATCAGAAGGAAGGAGCTTGTCTGTTATTTATAGCACATGTGGAACATGCTACACCAGACTCATTGAATGCCCAACCTCCATTGCTCCTGCCTTATTCTTTTTGCACTGGTTCGTTCTCCTTCTTCTTCCCTTTTCCTATTCGTGTATGTGTTCTCCTATATGATTGCTGTTATGTCAGTGTGGTACTGTCTGGTTGCGTGTTGTCTAGTGTTGCACTTCGACTAGTTGTAGAATTGCATCAGTCTTCTGGAGATCCCATAAAGCGTGCAGGATACAAGCTGTAAGTCTATCTTTTTGCACTTTTCAGTGTCTGTTTCTTTAGGAAATCAATAACACTTTGATCGCAGACAAAAAGAAGTGCTGTAGGTGATTCAACAGGTGGCATTCTTCTTTGTCCTGTACCAATGACCAGCATCTTCCAGTTATTAGGTATGGAAGCTGATTTAAAGGCTAGGTTACAAAGCACAGTTAATAGGTCTGCAATTTCACATTTGAGTGAATGCCCTATGTTGTGTCCTGTGGGAAAAGAGAAGCTCCTAAAGTTCTCTCAAGTTCTCTCAAGACTTAACCCAACCCTCCTTGTACGCCACTACACTCCTGGGCAATGAAGGGGGAATGAGAACACAGATGAGGGGAGTTAAGTGAGCAAATAATTTTAATCTTAACCCAACTTAACCATGGGGGGGGAGGGGAGAGAAGGTGAGCGTTACTTCCTAAGAAAACAAAAATACCTTTCATAGGCTAAATTGCATGTTTATACCCATTGCTGTAAAATTAAAATACCAGCTGCATTCTCTCCACTTACAAAATGATCTCAGGTGACAAATATCTCCTGTTTCATCAGGTTTGCAATATTTAGTAAGTTGTTCAACATCTTACCAGAAAAACTTGGCAGGCTCTAAAGAGGGAGACACAGTTTATGGATCACATTACATTCTTTAAACATTTAAAAATTTTATTTCACATGAATAGTCCTTGAGGGGACAAAACCACACATACCTTGGATGGAACTTCATCGTTTATAAATCTTGATTTGAACGTCTACTTCTCCTGCAGTTATGCAAAATGCTAAAGCAAAAGCATACAGACTTTACATGTAGGAAGGAAAGTGGTGGAGCATGAAAAGTTCAAGTTCTCTCTTCATTCAGTGTATTTGACAAAGGCCTCCAGATTTAACTCCTTGCATCTGAACACTTCCCATCTGGCTCTTCCTTTCATAGGAATGAGATGAGCAGAAAGTAGGAAAGAGGAATGGTTTTAAATGGTTTCTTAATCCAGCCTTTGTAATATCAGGCATGTATGGTTTTTCACGCTTGCATGTACATATTTGCTTGTACAAAAGAGGGATAGGTGTGGGAGAGACCGATTTCATTACGATCCCTACTGCAGACTGAAGACTTGTTTACACCCACAGTTCCAGCAGCTTAACTAAAGGCATGATTTAAGCTCAGGTGATTGACTGCAGATATGTGAGTGAATGTAAAGTCTCAGGTTTTTAGCATTGAAAGGGAGGGATCTGACTCCTTTCCCTCCAACAACTTCGCATTAATTAGGTACAGAGCAAAACTGAATGGTCTCATGCTATACCACCAAGGAAGGAGAGTTGGTTCACTTAACCCAACCATCCTTGTACGCCACTAACGAGCTTCCTGGACAATGAAGGGGAATGAGAATACAGATGAGGGGAGTTAAGGCTGAGAGAACTTTAGGAGCTCCTCTCTGCCCAGAAGGCACAACATAGGGCCTGTGTTCAGGTTTACCTCAGGCACTGGTCCCTTGAAGCCTGTTACCCACACTGGATGCTGGCTATGACAATGTTTGAGTGTCTCTTATTTTTTAAGATGTACCATCTCATCCTTCTTAACCTCATCTGTCAGGTCACCAGCATGTGGTGAGAAAAGCTAAAACTCCACGACACTTTCTGTGGAGGGCAAAAATCCTTCCTGAGTCTAAAAGGCAAGCCTGGAAACCCATCCATGTAGAGAGGGCAGCTTTCTGCTGTGGTATTCCCAGCAATGTTTGAACACCCAGGAAAGGGGGTTTCAGAGAGCCGGTTAGCTCCCATACACTCTCTGAATTGGCCATTGACTGGCTAGAAGACACAGAGCGAAAGAGAGAGAGAGATTTTTTGTTAGTCTCTAATGTGCCGCAAGACTTTTGAGAAGAAATAGAGCTTTCCCCAACCTTCGTGTGCAAATAAACATGGGAAAGGGAGGGATGGTCAGAGAGGTGCTCCACCTAGGAAGGAACAATCAGTTTCACATATACAGAATGGGAAGCGACTGTCTAGGAAGGAGTATGGCAGAAAGGGATCTAGGGGTCATAGTGGACCACAAGCTGAATATGAGTCAGCAGTGTGATGCTGTTGCAAAAAAAGCAAACTTGATTCTGGGATGCATTAACAGGAGTGTTGTGAGCAAGACACAAGAAGTCATTCTTCCACTCGACTCTGCGCTAGTTAGGCCTCAGTTGGAATAGTGTGTCCAGTTCTGAGCACCACATTTCAAGAAGGATGTTGAGAAATTGGAGAGGGTCCAGAGAAGAACAACAAGAATGATTAAAGGTCTAGAGAACATGACCTATGAGGGAAGGCTGAAGGAATTGGGTTTGTTTAGTTTAGAAAAGAGAAGATTGAGGGGGGACATGATAGCAGTTTTCAGGTATCTAAAAGGGTGTCATGAGGAGGAGGGAGAAAACTTGTTCATCTTGGCCCCTGAGGACATAACAAGAAGCAATGGGCTTAAACTGCAGCAAGGGAGGTTTTGGTTGGACATTAAGAAAAAGTTCCTAACTGTCAGGGTGGTCAAACACTGGAATAAATTGCCCAGGGAGGTTGTGGAATCTCTATCTCTGGAGATATTTAAGAGTAGGTTAGGTAAATGTCTATCAGGGATGGTCTAGTCAGTATTTGGTCCTACCTTGAGGGCAAGGGGCTGGACTCGATGACCTCTCGAGGTCCCTTCCAGACCTAGTATTCTATGAATGCATTCACTTTCCCTGTATCAGGACTCCAACGGCTAGTTTAGCTTCTCCCCGAGCCAGCATGCTCATTCACCCTTTCCATGTTGGAGGGGCAATGAGATAACCTAGTGCCCCAGGCTGTGTAGACGCTCTTTTCTCAATGTGAACCTCACTTGCATTGATTAAGCTTCAATCATGTTTCAAATAAGGTCTTGTGCTGATTTTTAAACCATAACGTTAGTTCAACCAGTGTAATTATTTCTAGAGTCTAGACTACAGCTACTTTAATTAATTATTTGCTCACTGACCGAAATTAATACTTTTAAAACAGTAATCTGGATATGCCATCCAAATTTGATGAAGTACGAAAATGTTGGTGAAATAGCTAGATGAACATTTAATAACGTGAATTAAAACCATCTGCAGATTCTAACTCAGGGGTAGGTTGCAAATGGCCCACAGGCTGGACAACAGCTTCCCGCAGCTCCCATTGGCCAGGAATGGCAAACCATGGCCAACAGGAGCTGTGAGGGCTCTACCTGCAGACACTTATGTAAATAAAGCATCTTGCAGCTCACCAGGGGCTAACCCTGGTGAACTGTGTTCAGCCTGCAGGCCACTTATTGCCCATTGTTGTTCTAACTAAACACCTTTATTGTGTGACCTTAGTTTTAGAGGGACGACTTAGTGGTGCCCCTAATTATATTCTCAGGTACTTAACTCTCATTGATTACATCTACACTACACTAAAACCTGTGGCTGGCCCACACTGACTTGGATCTGCGCTGTGGGGAAAACAAGTGTAGTATAAATATGTGGCCTGGGGTTCTGGAACCTGGCGAAGAAGGGTGGGTGAGTCTCACATCCCAGGCTCCAGCCTGAGTCCAAACATCTACATTGCAATTTTTAATCTCACCGCCGAAGCCCTGTGAGCCTGAATCAGTTGACCTGGCCTCTGAGACTTGATGCCGTTATTTATTTTATTGCAATGTAGATGGATCCTGCGAGACTCCCCTAACTCTGTGCCTTGGTTTCCTCATCTGTAAGGATGTTACAAGTCTGGGACATGCCCGATTTTTACACTGATTTAATTAAATCTGCAAGGAAAACTGGCTTAATTGAAGTGATGCAACACGCTAGTGTGCATGAAACGATAGTGAAAGAAAAGAGGTATATAACACTGTTCTGTTGGTATTTTTGCCTTTGCATTTGATTCACAGATTAAATCAGTGATCACCGAGCAGTCAATCGGGATCTGCTGGTAGATCTTGGAGCCTATGACAGGGGATCCTGACTGGTTTGGCCAAGAGGTTATCAAGCGCCAGCCCTTCAGCTGCTCTCTCCCCATTGCTGCGTATCTCTTTTGCCTTGGAGCCGCCCACCGGGAGCTTCCTGCTTACTGGGCAGGGCAGGGGAAGAGAAGAGGGGCGCTGATATCAAGGTGCCCCCTCTCCCATCCTGTATCCTATCTCCACAGAGCAGGGCAGTGGTCACAACAGGACTTGGGATGGAGTTTGCTGGCTGCTTTTGGTGAGGAGTGAGCCTGCCTTAGCCCCACTGCACCACCACCCTGAGGTAAGCAATGCCAAATCGGAGCCCACATCCAGAAACCCTCCCCAGTCATGAATCCCCTCCTGCACTCCAAGCCCCTGCCCTATCCTAGCACCCCTACATCCGAACACCCACCCAGGGCCTGCACCTAGAACCCCTCCGACACCCCAACTGCCTGCCCCAAGCTCAGCTCAGAGGCCCTCTCACACTCCAGATCCCTTAATCCAAGACCAGAGCCTGCACCCCAGCCCCCTGCCCCAGCCTGGTAAAAACAAGGGAGGATGGGGGAGGGAAGGAGGGTGGAGTGAGCAGGGGCGAAGTCTCAGAGAAGGGGTACAAAGGAGGCAGGACAAGGGTATTTGGGTTTGAGGTAGATCTTGGATTGCACTTAAATTCAAAAAGTGATCTCCTGCTTAAAAAGGTTGGAGACCACTGGATTAAACTAAGTTAATTAACTACAGTTGTTGTTAAATCTGCAAAAAGGCCTAAGTTAAACAAAGCAGCTGCGTCTACACTGGCATGATTTTCCGGAAATGATTTTAATGGAAAAGTTTTCCGTTAAAAGCATTTTCGGAACAGAGCGTCTAGATTGGCACGGACGCTTTTCCGCAAAAGCACTTTTTGCAGAAAAGCGTCCGTGCCATTCTAGATGCGCTTTTCTGCAAACAAGCCCCGATGGCCATTTTCGCAATCGGGGCTTTTTTGTGGAAAACACATGTGAGTTGTCTACACTGGCCCTTTTGTGCAAAAGCTTTGCACAAAAGGGACTTTTGCCCGAACGGGAGCAGAATAGTATTTCCGCAAGAAGCACTGATTTCTTACAGTAGGAAGTCGGTGCTTTTGCAGAAATTCAAGCGGGCAGTGTAGACAGCTGGCAAGTTTTTCCAGAAAAGCGGCTGATTTTCTGGAAAAACTGGCCAGTCTAGACACAGCCAGCATGTGTAGATCCCAGACCCAATAAATGTGGAAAACATTACCTACTCAAGTCTGTATCCATGCAGGAAAATGCCCATGAGTTTTTAGATGCAGTCTGAGTTTATTCCTTTTACAAAAATAGTTACACTAAATCGTCCTTTAAAACATCTTCCTTTGGCCTATTATTTCCTATGATGAAAATTTTATAGCTGACCAAGACTGTTCTTTGTTGCTCATAGTTATTGCAGAAAGTCAAGCTTCTGAGCAATAATCCCTAATTATATCAGTCTCCCCCAAACTTTTCCCCTTAAGCTATTAGGTTTGCTCTTGTGGGGGTTTGTTTTGTTTTGTGTGGCATGTATATATGAATGAGTGGGATATAAATGAAATATGAAAAATAGTTGTCTTTGTTCTTACTCCAGAATTTTTTTTCCCTCTAAGGAAAGCAGCCAAGTACAAGTAGGCAAATTAAACACACACCTGTGGATATTGCTCACAACGTCTGGAAGGTTTAAATGCAATAAATTAGCAACAGGGAATGTTAAGGAAGATAAAAAACTGCACAAGAGCATGTATGGAGCTCTGACTTCTAATCCAGGGTTTTGGGGCTGGCATTGATTATCTAGGCTGTGCAGAGCTTTGGAAGATTTCCCCCCAAAATAAGAAGGGCAGATATATGCATTTCCCCCCACTTCGATAGCAGTACATTTGATGTGAACTTCACAAGAAGCCACCTCCAGCTATTTGGTCTGCTGCTAATATTTCAAAGTTTTGATTCAAACGACTATGCCAAGTTCAGAAGTGTACTCATATATTCCCCCACAGCAATAAGCCAAATTCAGACACGGTGGTAGTTATGTCCAACTCTTCTGAAGTCATCTGAGTTGCACTTGCTTATGTTACATTTGGATTTTGCCAATTAAGTTTGCAACACTGGATTGGACACCTATGAAAGCCGGCTAATATTAGAGTGCTGGTGCTTGCCACTTTAGGTCGGGCCAGAAATAACACTAGGGAACAGTTCCTGGTGAGGGATCTGCCCTTTCTGATTCCAGCTGAGATGCAAAACAAAAATGCCGCGTCAAAATGAAATATAGTTGGAGAATGGGTGCAAGCCACACTTTTGAAAACCTCTAAAAAGTCTTGGCTCTGGTTTTCTTTGATTCTTAGGATGGGCTTTTTATACTCACTTTCAGCTCACCCATTCTTACAAGAAGTCATATGGTTTTAACAAAATCTGGATGAAACGATGATGGTTTAGTCTACAGGACATGGGCAGGCAACTACATCTAAGTTTTCCAGAGTAGGGTCCTTATGGATGAGCGAGCAATTGCAATCATTTTCAGTCCGTGCTTACTGAATTACTGCATTGGTTGTCAGCCGGGCCGGCTTTAGGTTGATTCACCCGATTCCCCTGAATCGGGCCCCATGCCTAAGAGGGCCCCTCGCCCTAAAGCTAGAAGTGTGCTGGCATGCAGGTCACACTGTGGGAGGGGGGCGTTGGCCCTGGAGGAGGAGTGCAGTGGCTTCTCTGTGCCGCGGGAGGGGGAGTTGACCCCAGGTTTGGCGGGAAGGCGGGACTCTGCCCTGTAGGATTTAAAGGGGTTGTGAGTCTTTTTGTGTGTGCGGTTTTTTTTTTTTTTTTTTGCTCAACAAAAATAATCCTGGCTGCTGGGTCCCCGTCGAAACTTTTGTATGTGGTGTGTTTGTTTGGTTTTTTTTGCTCAACAAAAAATCCCGGCTGCCGGGGCTCTGTTGAAACTGTTTGAATTGGGCCCCGCACTTCCTAAAGCCAGCCCTGTTTATCAGCATGGGTCACAGAGCAGAAAGAGAGGGAATGAGCAAGTCTATGGCTGTCCCCAGGTTCAGTTTGGGTTTGTAATATGTCTGGACTGTGTTTAAACACTTAAGATGGTCAATCATCTTTTGTTTCTAACAGAGAAGCAATGAATATCTGTCTGGCAGTGCAACTGGGGGAGTTCCTACATCCATGAATGTGATTGCTGAAACTTACATTTTATCTAGTAAAAGACAGAACTTAGTACTGATTGAAGGTTTTCCCATTGCATTACATCACCAACCACAACCTCTTTTAGATTTTATGACATGTTGATGGGGATTTTTTTTTTTTTTTTTTAGGATCTGTCCTTTCCAACAAGCTGTGCCACACATCAAAACCTTTATTAGCCTCAAATATATCTTAATGAGTGATGATAATTGTGTTCATTTTCAACAAGTAAAACACGGGGGCAGGGCCAATTGTGAGTCTGATATCTGAGATTATTAATGTGCTGGGCCAAAAAAAGAAATCTCTTTCTATTCACCCAGAACTGTATACTGAGAAACAATTGAACTGGACAGGGTATTATTTTTTCAGTATTGCAAGTTACTTGTTTGTTATATTTATATGTTTTTATGTGATACTTTTTAGAAATACAAGTTTATGGATTGCTGCTAGGAATCCACACAACGTAATCTAAACATTATCATTATATCTCTCTTCCTCTAGCTTTGCTTTTTAGTCCAAGTGGAGAAGCTGAGTTACTGACATTCTAGGTTCTGAGGTTCACTTTCCTGTCTCTCACCTTTGCTTTGCCTTCCCCGTATCTAGGGACAGTGATAAAAGGGAGACTCCTTCCTTGTTGAGTTACTGGATGTACAATGGAATGTTGTAGGTAAAAATAATTTTAGATGGCTTGTATGTGTTTGCTACACACAGGGATGCACAAGCTTTGTCTTTTTGGACAGGAGTGTTAGGCATAATTCATACATTTTGTACTTCACCCTGTAGTGAAGTAAAACAAACAATAGTAATTAGAGTGAAAAATTATTAAAACGTGCTCATTCTGTGGTTTTGTAGCCCAGCCACCTTCTGGGTGTGGTGTACTGTCCCAACTAGTGGCACCGAAACCAGAAGTCCCAGGTTTGATTATGCACACAGACGACAGGGTTGAATGGACGTTTTTGAGCTTTTGATTTCTGAGCACTAAAACTGCATTTAAGAAAAAACAAAGTGCTTTGCTAACAAATATGACGAGGCTTCAATGTTGTTTTATACAGGCAGTCCCCGAGTTACGCGGATCCGACTTATGTCGGATCCACACTTACGAACGGGGCTTTTCTCGCCCCCGAACTCGCGGGCGGCAGGACCACCCAGAAGCACAGTGGTCCCGCCACCGCATCCTCCGGGGCGAGAAAAGCTGCTCCGGGTGTCCCTGGTCTGCTGGGGGGGTCCTCAGCAGACCAGGGACACCCGGAGCAAAGCCGCAGAGGCGGCGGGGTCCCGCGCCTCCAAGGCTTTGCTCCGGAACAAAGCCGCAGAGGCGCGGGACCCCGCCGCCTCTGCTGCTTTGCTCCGGGTGTCCCTGGTCTGCTCGGGGTGTCCCTGGTCTGCTGGGAGAGGTCCCCAGCAGACCAGGGACCCCTCCAAGCAGACCAGGGACACCCCGAGCAGACCAGGGACACCCAGAGCAAAGCCGCAGAGGCAGGAGCTGGTGTGTATGAAGAGCTGACTTTTAAGTTGGCTCCCCATGTGCATCGGTGCCCAGAGAGCCAGCTGCTCCTCCCCCACACTGCTGCGGCTGAGGGAAGAGAGGGGGTGGCCCTGCGTGAAACCGTGAAGTTAACCAATGAACCCAGGTTTGTACTAGTGTTTGGTGTATTAAATACAGGCCGTCATTTCTGTAATGAAGAACATAATCCGAGGGCTTTTAAGAAAAGCACTAGAGACAATGACATTGGTGATACAGCGCATGACCACCTGATGTGCTGCCTTAACTCCATCCCCAGCAGAGAAGACTCACTCAGAAGAGAAACCCCACTAAATGACAATGGGTACGTCTACACTGCATGCTTACTCCGAAATAACTTATTTCGAATTAGCACATCTACACTGCAGGGAAGCTTCAAAATTAGTCCAAGGCAGGCTTCCCAAATGTAAACATGCTGTGTCGAGTTAGAGCCCCAGGAGGCACCGGGGAGGAATAACTTAGAAAGGCCCTGGTGAGGGGCTATTTTGAAATAGCAGCAGTGGAGTGTCTACACACACCTTATTTCGAAATAGCGGTTTCGGAATAGGCATTATTCCACGTAGAATGAGGTTTACAGATTTTGGAATAAGCCATCGGATATTTCGAAATTATTTCAAAATAACGGAATGGCAGTGTAGACGCTCACATTGTTGTTTCAAAATAACGCTAGTTATCTCAAAATAACGGTGCAGTGTAGACGCACCCAGTGTGACCAAACTTAGCAGACGGCTAAAGAACTGAACTGGTGTGGTGATCCTGCTCTTTCTAAGGTCTGGGTTGTTGGTACAAGCTTCTACTCCAACTGCCAGACAGCTCCCGGTCTGTGCATTATTACCATGAAATCAACACGTCATGTTAAAACCCTGAAACGAACAACTCTCAACAAAAACACACAACTCACTGTGTTGTTGCACTATTTTAATACAGCATTAAAATGCTATGATACTAGAGAAAAGCTGTCTACTATCCAGCTAATAAGGCACATGTCGGAATGCCATTTTATGGACAATCCATAACAGAGGCTTTACAGTCTTTTCAGCAACACAGTCACTGGTTGAGTGAGTTGTCATCTTGGTTGCTGAGATAGGACTGGTCCCTCTGAGGCCTATGTCCATAGGTTTTTGTTTTTAAGCTGTACACATTTATTAATAGTTACAGAAAAGGAAATCGTACAAACTGGCAACTAAAATGGGCAAGGTCAATGGGCACAACTGGTTAAAAACAAACAAATGTCATAATAATTAAGCTAATTTTTAAAGCTGCAGAAATTAATAAGATACGGTTTTAGCGCTAATATACAATGTAGTGACTGCTGCACTAAATAACCTTTTAAAGGAAACAAAAGTCCAGTACAGGGTTAGGCAAACCTTCCATTTAAACATGGTTTAAAAACAAAATCCATTACATAATCAAAGCTACATGAAATGTAAAGTGTAAAAATGCTTCAAATACGTGCACATGCATATTCTATCACACTATGAATTCTAATTAAAATAGACACAAATCCCTACAACAATTTATCTTGATCCTTTTCCATTATGTCCTTTGATTGATAATATTGCTTTAGCCAGAATTGCATAGCAGCTCTCACAGTTTATTGTCTCCAAACTGTCATGAATGTCAGTTTGTCAAATGATGCCCCCACACCTACCCTCGCATTATGAAAACAAAATCCCTACAATACAAAAATTGAATATTTGTGTTCCAGAATTTCTGAAAGCTGAATCATTACTGTGCTTTCAGCATTTACCGTGTCACTCACAAGGTCATAAAGTGATAGTATAATATCATCCAATCCTTACGTATACATCTAGTTATAGCTTTTCCTAAAGCGGCAATACTTCTCAAAATACACATATAAATAAACTGCATAAGCACATTAATAGACGTCTATGCACTTGAATAATACATTGGTTACTTAATACTGATATTTTCATCCTAGGAAAACAAAAACAATATGGCTTAAAGAATTGCAAGGGTTTTGTCAGAATTATGTACCAACTTTCATATAATATTCTATGTAGACAATATTTCCTTCTTAATGTAGTTCTGTTGCATACTTTATACAAACAAAAGCATTGTAAAAAAAACAAAAATGTAAATTACTTCCATAAATATTTTCTTGAGGATATACCCTTAGTTTTGCAAAATACTTAAGAAAACTCTTACCTCTGTTAGTATTCTAGTTGAGAGGAAGGCCCTTTTGAAAGCTTCCAAGTTGTGAAAACACTTTTTTAAAAAACCCCAAAAACAAACAATACTATTTTTCTTTTTAAAAAAGGCCCTCAAATATATACAAAAAGTTACTGCGAAGAGTTTCCAGATAAGATAACTCAGTATTACAAGAAATATTTGTAACCATTCAAAAATTTTAACATCTAAAAAGGTTTCCAAAATACACACATAGTATTAAAACAAAACAAAAACTGAAACGAACTCCGTCAAGTATAACTCAAGATAAATACACATCTGCAAGTAAAACTGTAAAATACTTCATACGGGGGTAAACATTAATATCAATGAACTACACCTAGTAACTGCACACGATTGTCCCTTTGAAATTCATCCTAAGAATGCAAACCATCATCCATCTCTCTAAAATCTCTACCAGCCTCTGAACGCTTAAGCAATATAGCAACATTAATGGACAGCAGTGCTTTTTGTGGATGTAAAACTGATATGCACTGGTATCAGGAGCAGAGTGATGTCTTAAAGAATGACATTGTGAAGGGCTAAATTCCATCAAACTTCTATTTATGTTGGCAATATCAAGTGAGAAACACATGTTGAGTCAGTGTATGTTAACAATGCTTGCATGTTGATAAATTATTGCATGCTGTGCATGACTAGCACTTAGAGTATGCACTGGACACACATACAACTGCAATCTATAGAGAAACCATCTATTTATTCTAATACTTTCAAATGGTCTTAATTTTCATCTACAGTTTTAAGTAGTTTGATTTTTGGAATAATGGCAACAGCTTCAAGAGTCTGCAATTCATGGCTAGTCTAAATCCCTTGTTGTACAAAAAGGTAAAATCTAGAGGATCCTTCTATAAATGGTTTCCTCAGAGATACATAACTTCACATTATAGTTTACAGACTAGGTCCCATATAATGGGGAACTTTAAAATACACTTATCTGTAGAAATAATATTTATCTTTTGTGTATTTATTTGCAAGTAAAAAGCAATTTTGAGACACCAAGGCCTTGAATTTTGTTCATGCGGCATCATAATGTATTTTATGCCAGCAGCAGTAGAAACTGGGTAACATGGGGCCAAGATTTAAATTATGGGGGAGATGTATCCTCAGGTGGTGCAAACTGATGTAGCTCTTTCAACTTCAGTAGAGTCACAGTGATTAACATGAACTGGGGACCTGTCCTATATATTTATTTCAAATAACTGTTTTTTTTCCTGAGCAATAGTAATCCAGAAGATAGGTTCTGATTTCCTGAAGGAAGGAAGAATTATGATTTACATAGGCAAATGAATGCTAAAAATCTCCAGAGGACACAAGGAAAAGGGTGTGGTGCACAGTTCAGTTCACAGATAGATACCAATCTAATATTCGTAATTAACTTTCCCACATGTCAGGTCAAATCCTACTCTCCCGTGTGCAGCTATCCACACAATCAGTGAAGCCACTTGTGTGTATTCTTTCAGGTAGTATTGGACCTTTAATTTGTACTGAATTAAAAATGTTTTCACTGAGACTTGCTTTTAATTTAAAAAAAAAAGGGCTAAAATACATTCAGGGAACACCAGTTGATGAGTTAAAAAAATAGAGCTGATCAAAGTAAAAATGGTAGAAATTTTTCATGAAAATCTGAGGGGAAAAACTGATCCTATATTTTTTGGGTCCAAATCAGAAATGTTGATGAAAATGTTCAATTTTGGAAACTTTCAGTTGGTTCTATAGATGATCAAAAGTGGGATGAATTTTTACCAAAAGAGAGAGAGCAAAAATCATTTTCTTTTGGTCAAAATTATTTTTTTTATAAAAAAATTGTAAATCTGAAATTCAGAAAATGTCAACCTTTACTAAAAACTATGCCTTTACTAAAGACTAACAACTCTGAGCTACTATAGGTTAACAGTGAAATATGTTCCAATATTGACCTTTACATCCATATACAATAAGGATACTTACCAATAAAGATAAATACCAAGAGCTTAATATTCCACTCCTACAAATAATCACATTGGAAGGGGGCAGGAGTACACTTGAAACTTGGTGTTTGGTCATGTGGGTCCGTCCCCCCCACCCGTGCCCCAGGTCTACCTCTTGGAGTGATGGGTTTTTTGGCCAGGCACTTGAGTGTAGTCTGGATATCCCAAAACATTCAGAGAGGTGAATGCCAGATTTCATCTCTGTGAATGCAGGTACAGTAAGCTTTATGAGCTGGCATCCTCCGGCCCTCTGGTATTTCATGCTATTCACTCTTCCTCTTCGCTCCGTGGACTGCACTTTATGTCTTGCTGTGTTGATACAAATGGGAAGCAGACACAGAATAAATTCTGCATGAAGCAACATCTACTCCTACCAGACTCAGAGAGGAGCAGGACTCTTTCTGCCCCCTCATCCTGGCTTATATACTTGTGGCACCCCCAGCAGGTGAAGTAATTTTTATGGACTCCGGAGAGAGGGGAGGAGGCCAGGCATATTGCTTCCTGCTTTGCCAATAGTCTTAGCTCCTTTACTTCCTGCTTTTGGGCCCTTCTTCTCCAGCATAAGTGGAAAGGAGGATCTCAATTCAACCCTTGATTATTTCAAATGTGCTTACCAAGTATTAATTAAAGATGCACTAACTAGGCCACCAGAAACACTACGGCTATGTCTACACTGGCAGCTTCTTGCGCAAGAACTCTTTTGCGGAAGAGTTCTTGTGCAAAAACTCTTCCACAAGAGCTCGTCTACACTGCCATGTGCTTTTGTGCAAGAGCATCATTGGCAGTGTAGACGCTCTCTTGCACAAGAAAGCTCTCATGGCCATTTTAACCATGGGGGCTTCTTGTGCAAGAAATTCATGTTGCCTGTCCCTCTTCTAGAAGAGCTCTTGCACAAGAGGGCTTATTCCTCATGGGGAGAGGAATAACTCTTCTGGAAGAAGCCCTGTTTTACAACGCTGTACTGTAAATTTACTTCTGGAAGAACGCTCATGCAGTGTAGACAGCTGGCAAGCTTTTGCAGAAGAACGGCTGTTCTTGTGCAAGAAGCTGCCAGTGTAGATGTAGCCCACGTTTGGTGGGTTTCATCCTACATCTTATTTGGGTACATTATGCAAGATTAAATGGTAACTGCTTAAACATCACAGGTGGACCACTTGTGGGGGAAGGAGATCCTATTAGTCATCAAAGGGATGTACTGCATAGGTTAGCTTGCTTGCATAGTCCTTGCCTGGTTTCTACCAGCAACACTCATTCTTTCCTTTCAAGAACATTCAAGTCACTAACTAAAATGGATTTGGGTGGGGAGGGGAAATGCCAAAGCCACGAAAAGATAATGGGAATTGGATCAGGACCCCGGATCCAAATGCAGTTGATTTGTGTCTTCAGTTAATGTGTTGACATGTCTAACATGTAGGATAATATGATGACATGAGTGTTTAACTTCCAGTAAGTATGTTGTAAAAAATGGTTATTCTATACATATGCAAATGATAGTTGTATGAAAGCCACATAAGATGTATATTTGGGAACCTTAGTTTAAAACATACCCTAGAAATCTGTAAACAAAAAACATAAAGCAATATTGAATGTGGACAAATAATATTTAAAATGGAGCTAATGTAAAAAAAGCAGCGCTTTTGTGTAGTAATGTCCTTCAGTTGATCTATGTTAAGAACCTGCAGTTTTTTAAATTACAGCCTGTGATGACAGCTACAAATGGATGTTCACCAACAGTGTTCCCTCTTTTAGTGGTTGCCACAAATTTGAAATTATTTTGAAACTGAGGGGCAGGGTAATAGTTTTATGAAGAAAACAGCTTTTCTCTTAGCTTTTTGTGGTGCGGTTTCCTAGCTTTTCCTGTCGCTGTAGGCTGTGTCAAAGAAATTGCTGCTACTGTACCATTAAGTGCTCAAGGGAAAAAATTATAGCTAGTGTATTGGGTGGCCATCTTGCAATCTTTCCCTTTATATTGCTCACACTTCAAACAATAGATCAAAATTAATACGGAGGCCAAATTTTAAAAACTGACCTCTAACCTGGCATGCACAATTTTTCTTATTTCATGGGCAAATTAAGAAGCTTTGTTTAGAAAAATCAGTCCCTAAATATATTTTTCAGCCTTCAATGAAAAATGCACTTGGAAATACTAAATATCCCACTTGACCGAGGCAGTCAAAATCTGTGATTAGTGTTAAATTTCAGTAATTTTTTTTTGTTTTCAGTATGTTTGCAGTTATGGTACTGCTAACTGGGCAAAACTAGTTTCAAAATGTTTAACTTAATATTGTATTGTAATTAGCAGTTTTCATCCAACAATGTCAAAATGCCTTTAGACATTAAATAAACCTCACAACACCCTTGTGAGGTAGGTATGTTAAATATTATCACCCTTTTTTTGCACACGGGGAAACTAAGGCTCAGAGAATTGCCAATGTCAAGCAGCAGGCCACTGGCAGAACCCAGTACAGAATTCGTGTCTTGTCTCCTATAACACTATTTTAATGAGCAGACCTCCATAAATTGTGAAGCCTGTCGGAGGTGTGTTTGTGTGTGAAGTTTCTAAATACATAATTTCTGCCCTAACAACACTTTGCCCTGTTCACAGACAGTCATGGAAATGGTAAAAATTTCACTCTGGATCAACTTTGTGAAGATCTTCACACTTCTCAAGGGACTGCTTGTTACAAGTTTTTAATTTGCTTCCCAGGATTCTGACGGGTTGTACTGGTAACACCTCAGCCTACCTTGGCATGAGATAACGCTGCATTGGATATGTCAAATTTAACTTTGAAATGGCTTTAACTTGCTATGCGTGTTTAGAATTTAAAACATCCTCACTACATTGCAGTCACACACGCATTCCATTTCCTAATGAAAGATTCATGAAAATAAAAAAGGGTTAATATCTTTTTCAATGTCCTCCTGTGGTTTTCTAGAGCAGTGGATGATACACACACGTCTTATTAATTTTGTCCTTTTGCCAATGTACTCTTAAAAATACATATAAAACCAGGATACTCTCTTGAAGTACTTTCATTTCACAACATTCCCAAATCTCTGATAATAGAGTTTTCTTTCTAACAGGATCCTCCAACGCAAAGTTCCTTCTACCTAAAATAGGACAACCATATACAATTACTACATTTCCTCTAACTTATATAGATGTTTTAGAAAGACAGAGAAGAGGGAAGGTTACGTTCTTCATGCCCCATATAACCCCTGTGGCTACATATGTATATACTTCTTATATTACTAACAAATTTGCACAGTAGAAAACAGGAGTTAAAATATTTCCAGAAAGTGGCTTACAAACTAGTATAAATATAAAGTCTGGCTACTCTCTCAATTAAGGCTTGGGGACAAATTTAATCATTCTCATTCCCCATTATTCACAGTAAATTTAGTGTGCTTGTGGCCTAATGAATAGCAACTACACATAAAGGGCCCATTTAAAAGAAATTATATGACAAGAGAAGGATATCAGTCAATCACAGCCTGAAGAAAGCAAATGCTATTCTTCCCATCAGATGCTGCAATCCTTACTGATAATCTGTCCAGTTGTTATTCTCCTTTTCCA
Organism: Pelodiscus sinensis; assembly: GCF_049634645.1. Classification (NCBI taxonomy): domain Eukaryota; kingdom Metazoa; phylum Chordata; order Testudines; family Trionychidae; genus Pelodiscus; species Pelodiscus sinensis. The sequence continues at coordinate 12,317,552 of NC_134718.1, forward strand.
TACAAAAACCACTCCCTCAAACAATTATACACTTGGTTTTACCCTCGCTGAGTCCACCTATGCCCAACCCAAATTACACTGCGTCATGGAAGTCCAAGAAAGCAGCAGCGCCAAACTTTCTAATCTTCCAAAGCAAGGGAAACAATGTTTCCCTTTGATAATGCTGGGGTTTGTTGAATCTTCCTTTGTCTTGTCCTATAACAGGAATAATGTTCATGGGGTAAGTGAGGACTCCCAATTAGTAGCCTTGCAGGGTAGCTAACTCCTGCAAAAAGCCATTCATAATGTTTACTCCCAGTGAACATGATACCTTCCCTAACAAACAGCACTTTTCTTCATTTCACTTGGCCATGATATAGGAACTGTGTAAACAATCAAGAGAAACCACAAGAGCGGTTCCATTGTGAACACTATCAGTAACACTGTTTGATAGATATATAGATAGCTATATAAAACACACCGTAGTCCTATAAATATATCTTGCACGTATACACATACACAGGAAAAGTGTTACATTCTATTAATGGTAAGGCATATTATTAGTTTAAAGATAGGCAAAATTGGCAATCTGTTTTAGTTTTTTATTTCTTCTCATGGGTTCCGTGTTGCTGTTGACTGCGTGCTGCCAGAGGGTCTCGCGGGAGGATGGGGACGGAAGAGGCTACCCTGGAAGGTTTATTGCACACGGCGGCAGTAGTAGCCCAAAACTTTGCACTTCTCACACAGATGCTGAGGATGCTCCTTACTCTGATCTGAAACATCCAGGCCATCTGGCTTCTCCAGGGGTCTCTGCAGGGAGGAAAGGGAACAGAGTATGCTCCAGTAAATGTCACTGACAATTGATCTTTACTAGGCCTACAACTCTCCCACTTTTCAGGTTATTTTGCCAGGCTTCCTCCCAGTGCAGCTAATGGCGCTATACATCTTTCTTGAGAAGCCAAAAGATGTTCCCAGCCACCTGGCTCTGCAGTGCTGGGAACTGGCTACATGGCTTGAATGCCATTCCCTTTCCCACAAACCTTTATTTTAGCTATAGTGCTAAAAAGATTGAATTTATAACCTCACACCATAAACCAGCCTCATTTATTGACTTGATGCCAGTGCCCCAGGCATGCTGGGGTGGGGAGGGTAACACCATTAGCATTCAATGCTAATACCAACAAGTAATCTTGCCAATGTTTGGTTATGAAACAAGTGACGGAGGTTTGCCTGACACATACTTCCATACTTGGAGAGTCGGAATTTCATAAGCACAGCAGCTGCAAAATGGGGGAAGAAAACGGCTCAACTAGTAACATGGTTAAGTATTTGTAATAACAGCTGAATAAAATACAGGGACAGGAAATCAGTAAAACTCCTTCGATTTAAGAGATCTTGTACTTTACATTTCCGTGACACCTAAAAGCTTTCACCTTCATTTAAAATGCAAAACACCCACACTGTATATCAAAGCAAGGCAGATTGTTTGAAAGACCTGATAGGTACAAAGGTGACAGAGACATAAAGATGAAACAATATAGTCTATCGTTTAAAATGGGGATCATGAATAAAGGCAGCTTCTTTGGCTTTCCAAGAGTGTACTTAAAAGGCAGACTGTTTGCTTAATGACTTGCAATGAAGAAGACTATGAGTGTTTCAGAGAACTCTGGATAATGATAGTGAATGACAGTGAAATATGAAAATAAGCCAAAGATTTTCCACTGTGTTAGGAACAGAAACTTGCTGCTGACATCTAAAAATATTATTCTTGGGGAGGGAAGTGGAGAAATATAAAATAGATATTTAACCCTGGTCACTATTCTGATTCATTCCCAAATCCTCACTCTGATCTTTTCTGAAGCAATAAAATGTTAAGAGCATTTGATGTTCTAAATTATTGAGATTTCTAAATTAATAGAAACTAACTAGATGCTCATGATGGTCTCTTCTGGCTTAAAGCCTATGAGATTATTAGTTTAAATATCTGCTCTTCATTCCAGGCCAAACCAAAAAGGCCATTAGAAACTTATAGTGCAGGTAGTAACAACCCGAAGTTGAAGGGGTACATTTTACTGCACTCTTAGGCTATGTCTAAACCACATCCCTTTTTCGAAAGAGGGATGTAAATTAGGCAGATTGAAAGTGTAAATGAAGCGGGGATTTAAATATCCTGCGCTTCATTTGCATAATTGTGTCACGGCATTCTTTAGAAAAAGGATATTTCGAAAGTGAAATCGCCATCTAGACACGGTTCAAAAAAACCCACCCCTTTTTCGAAAGACCCGCGTCTAGACGGAGGTTTCACTTTTGAAATACCCTTTTTCGAAAGAACGCCATGACGCAATTATGCAAATGAAGCGCGGGATATTTAAATCCCTGCTTCATTTACACTTTCAATCTGCCTAATTTACATCCCTCTTTCGAAAGACGGATGTGGTTTAGACATGCCTTTAAAGAAGAATAAAATAAACCAAACTCTACTATATTCTACTTAGTCTCAAAAAAGATAATTCTAACTTCTTGTTGTGTTCATCCTTGTTTCTGACTCTTGAGATGAACCTTTTCACTGAGTTGATTTTCAAGCTGGACACTAAGAACTTGGGCTTAAATAAAGTTATTAACTGGTTAACACCCTACAAAGGCAATTTCCCTCACCTTTGATATTCCCATTTCCACATCAAATACTATGAATGGGACACGTCCAACCTGACATAATTAGCTTCATTAACACTGGTCCTACAACTGACAGGTAACTGCTTTTACTGTTATATAGACCATGGATTCTGTAACTTCCACTCCAACTCATCCGATGAAGAGGGTTTTACTCACAAAAACTCATGATCTAATATATTTGTTAGTCTCTAAGGTGCCACAGGACTGCTCATTATTTTCATTGATTGCCTTTCACACATAGTAATAATAGCAAATGGATTAATTCTATGGAGATTGCCAATAGTTTGTTCATCCCTTTCTCTAGAGTACATTGCCCAATGCTTTGTCCACTCAGGCCAGATTTTCAACTGGTATAAATATGCATAGTTCCATTTACTTTAAGGGACTATCACAGGATTAAACTTAATCACAGATGTCAGTACTTTACTGTATCAAGTACAGTGTTCTCAGCATTCAAAGCCTATGAAAAATTCCCACTGACTTCAACAGGCTTTGAATCAGCCTATTAATGAATTCCTGAGGAACAGAGCATTAGTATTTGGGATGAGAACTCAGGAACTTGAATTCTATCCCTGTGCTCATTTCATGAGGCCACACTGTGGTTCTGCCAGCCTAGTAGTGGCTAGCAATATACAGAGGGGGAGATGACAGTTTTTCCCAATTAAAACCAGACCTTGCATTGCTTATTCACCTTGGTAACTTGGTTTTATTTATTTTAATTGGGAGAAACTGTCATCTGTTCCTCTATTCCCCCCAAAGATTTTTTTCACACGTCAGCCAAAGAAGTGTGTTAGGTAATATATATTTTTTCTGAAGTGTGACCCCCAACTGCAATACAGTCTAAGTTGAGGTTCAGACACTACAAGAGTTAATTTGTGCCCCCAGAGAACCGCTTCTGAGACCTTTGAAATGCTACCCTTAAAACAGAGTAGCCATTCGGCATGGCTCCGATTGCTTCTGCATGATAGCTGTGCTCTGATTAAAGAGCAAAATACAGCAGTTATCATGTTTATTGATATAAGACATATTTTTTTTTAAACACAAGGCCTCGGGAATAGTTTTTCCTGGAAATAGTGCAAAGGCCGTTGGGAATGCCTTAGAGTGCCAAGAGTTTCTTGGACTGCTGTCAGAAACAATACCTCTTCGTGGTTTGTGTTCCCTCTGTAATGACTGAGCTCAGCTTCTTTGGCCTGGGAGACACTTAGATTTCAGAAATGTTATTGTTACCAGTACGTTACGACATACAGACAGGGGAGAGAAGGGTTATGAGCACAGGAAACCAGGTTGCTTGGGGCCAGCTGGAAGGCACAGAGCAGGTTAGGGCTACATTTCTGATGAGGCTAGAGGGCTGTGTCTCCAGAAACTACACTGTGTACATTGCATCCAAAAAAAAGTGTTGATCCAACATTTAAATGCACTGAAGGGCTTGGGTCTGGTGTGTATCTAAATTATTTGCTGTTTAAATTAATCTGCTCCATTTCTATTATTTTTGTGTATCTCTAGTAATGGTAAAACAAATATTTCATAACCAAAAATGTGGAGAGAGAAAAGATGAAAACAGTTTTCCTTTTACACCATGTAAAAGGCCCAGAAGGGTGTAAAGAGGCACTCAACGCCCTGTGTATAGCAAGAGCAGAATTCCCCTACTACAGACATAGTGCAGTCCAACTATAAGCCTGCTTCCTGAGGTTCTGAGAGATGCATCTGGACAGAAGGGGGAATAATGGTTTGAGGGAAGGAACTGTTGAGGGCAAGCTGTAAAGACTCTGAGGCTAAAGTCCAGGGAATACGTCTGCTCTTCTGCTTTTTTTTGGTGGAAGAGTAGACGTGCTCTTTCGGAAGCCCTGTCTTCCTCCTCCCATGAGGAAGAAGGGCTCTTCCGAAAGAGGAGGCTTTCCAAAAAAGCCTCTTCTGAAAAAACTATCGGAAAAAGGTATGCAAATTGCGTACCTTTTCCCGATAGATCACTGTAGTGTAGACATAGCCTGAGCTAGCAGCTGTAATGTAGACAAGCCCACAGAGATATTTAAGCAGTACAAGTGCTTCAGCAATGTAGACACTGCACACTGGAAAGAGTTTTTCTGTCATTGGCACAAATCCCTCCATTTGAGAGAGTGGATGAAAGCATTCTTCCATAAATCTAGATGCATCTACCAGTAGGGTTGCCAGCTGGTTTAACCAAAAATACCGAACACTCCCCCAAAAAACCACTGGGGAAAAAATTCTATTGAGGGAAAAAAAAAGGGGGAGACCAAAGTTGGTGAGCAAAAAACCAAAAAAGGACCCGGAGCGTTATTAAACAAAATAACAACAACAACAAAACCTCCCCAAACCCCCACAGCATTAAAAAAAAGCAAGACCCTTTAAGTGCATGCAGCATCAGAATAGGGATTGGAAGAGCAAAGCGGTTGAGCACTAAGACCCAGGGAAGACATTGCTTCCCCTTGCTTCAGGTCTTTAGGCTTTTTGCTGGCAGCCATCTTCTTTTATTGGTCGAGCCAGAAGGCAGCCTCCCTGCGGAACCAGGTAAGCAGGGGATCTGTGGGAATGGAGGTCTGGGGGGAGAAGGGGGCATGGACTGGATCCAGTTGCAGAGCGTGTTGTAGGGTTGCCAGGTGTCCGGTATTTTCTGATTTTTTTTACCAGACAGGAGGCGAAAATACCAGACTGTCTGGGTCAGTACCGGACACCTGGCAATCCTATCTACTAGAATGGGTTAGCTTGACCTAACTATATTGCACATGGCATGACATTTTTCACAGCTATGAGCAATGTAGCTCTAGGTCAACCTAACTTTCAGGTGTAGACCAGGCCTAAGTTATGTCAAGAGCCTCCTCACCTCCTCAGCACCCCAAGAACAGAAAGGCACAGAGGTGGCTTAAAGATATCACAGTCCCCTGCTCTGGGCTGCAAGTTCTGTGTTGCACCGCTTCAAGGCCTATCAGGGCCTCTGACTTCTTTGATCACAAGTGCCGGGGGCTGGAAAAATAAAACACCAAGAAGTAGAGAAGATAAAATAAAATATAGCAATAATTTCTCCATTGGGAAAATGGCTTTTTGTTTTCTGAATGATTTCATGGGGAAAATACCCATTTTTTTTCCACTGAATTTTTTCAAGTTTTTATTGAAAATCTGAAACTGTTTCAAACGGAAGAAACTGGAGGTTTGGGTGTTTTTGTTTTTTCAGTGAGCACCCATTTTTGTAATTGAAAAATATCTAGTTTTTCACATACATTTTTCTTTGTGTCTGTGTGGGGTGTGGAAGGAGGAGGAAATTCTGATCTTCTCTACTGAGAATAACATGAAACAAAGCTGAAGTGATTCCATATTTAAACTGCAAGATTTGCTTCCTCAATTAACTTTTAATTGAAGCCTTTTGATAACCCACATTCAGCATTTTCAGATTATAATCCCACCCCGAGTAAGTAAATAATTAACCGAACAAAACACCAACAACAAATGAAAATGAATGAACTGTTAGAAACATGAGGTGAGTCTGCACCAGCAATGGAAGGATTATCAGGGGCAATGTACTGCTCCTTAGCATTACCTGACTATAAGCAGTAATTTACAGTCACAGAGGTGTGGGCGCTCCAGTGGATCTAAGATCACGGTGCTATGTCTCAAAGAGTTCAGAGTCCGGCACACTGAAAAGGGGTCCTCTGTTTGTGGATCTACCCCTGCCTGTGTGTGTGTGGAGGCTGTGTGAAGAGAGGACTGTTAAGGTGCAGAGCCCATGTGGAGACAAAATGTCTCCTGGATAGCCAAAGAGATCTTCCTGTCTGGGGACATGCTTCAAGGTCTTTCCCGTATGAGGACAAACTCTAGTACTTCTTTGGGCTGGTATGAGGGGCTCTTCAAAGGGAGGTCTTCATGGTTGCTCACTTCCCCCCTCAAAGGCTGTACCATGGACTAGATATGACCTGCCCTGTTTGCAGAGTTTTATTTTTAGGTGTCTATAATTACCTTGTTTGGCTAAGAGAACATGCTGATTTGTGGCAAGCTATGAAATAATAACAGCACAAAGGGAGAAGGCCAGCCAAGCCCTGGCTCATAATACGAATAGGAAGGGGAACTTAATGAAATTCAAATGTAAGTGAACAAACAGCATGCAATTAACCCAGGGGATTAATTGTTTCAAGGTCTTAATGAGGTAAATAGATTAGCATGGTTTAAATAAAGGATTAGACATGTATGAATAAAAACAGACTCCACAATTACACCAGACAGGATAACAGTTACAATGGTTGTAATCCTTAAGTGGTCAGAAATTTCCCTCATGACACTAGTTTGGGTAGGAATGGTATCCCTAGCCTCTGTTTCTCTGGAGGTAGGTGACAGAACAGGATTTACAGGATTTACCTGTTGTGATCCCTCCCTCGGGGGCATCTGGTATTGGCCACTGTCTTGGCCACTGTCAGCAGACAAGAACTGGGCTAGGTGGACCTTTGGTCTGACCCAGTATGGCTGTTCTTATGTTCTTAGTATTTACACATGTATCATTACAGGTTTGTTCTCACTTTTCTCTGAAGGATCCAGTAATGCCCACAGTCAGACCATTGGCCTGTTCAAACACAGCAGTTCCTATGTCAACTTTAAACACAATTAACACTCTTATGCAGTGTGTACACAATTTGTCTGTAGTGTCAGTACACATGATCATAGGGTGTAGCTCCATCACTCTTGTTATGCAGCAATGATTTTAGCTTATGAGAATGAAATTATTATATATATATATATAGAGAGAGAGAGAGAAATGAACTGGAAAGGACTTTGAGAGATCATTGAGTCCAGTCCCCTGCCCTCACAGCAGGACCAAGTACCATCCCTGACAAATTTGCCCCAGATCCCTAAATGGCCCCCTCAAGGATTGAGCTCACAAGGCTGAGTTTAGCAGGCCAATGCTCAAACCACTGAGCTATCCTTCCCCTGTTAGGAAATGTTGTGCTACAAAGCCAAAAGAAAATAAGCAGAATCAATCACATCAGAAGTGTAAGCAATATTAAGAAGTAGGGAAGTTTGCATACAGCTGACATATTTCTGCATTTCTACTAACCGATTTTAAAAAAAGCTCCCCCATGTTTAACTATGCCCTCCGATTCGGAGGACACATTATTAATGGGGCAAGTAGCTTTGAAACAATAGTCCCGTTGTCACTGGACAGCACCACGTTAGTAGGAGTAAGCTCTTCGTTATTTACTGTATTCTTGCACAGTGCCTAGCAAATGGAGCCCGACTTAGTTGTGGCCTTAAGGAAATACCACAATAAAAATATTAATAACAACAATAGGAGATGGCCGTGTGCAAAACCTAACTGGCATTTTGTGAGGCAGAACTGATGCAGCCTGTTAATTTGGTGTGAAAGAGACACACATTGTGGTCTCTCATGGTCAGGGACGCTGACAGACGGGAGAGGAGAAAGGAGCCTGATGATTTAAAAGGGTCCGAGGCCACCGCTACCTGAGCAGCTGCAGTGGCTGGAGCCCCTGGTGACGTGCACCCCCCAGTCCTGCTAATTTTGCCTGTGTCTCCTTCTGGGGGGCCCAGAGCCAGCCCCTAAAGGGCCCAGAGACATCTCTCATCGGCCCTGCTTATCGTTGCTTTAATTCTTGCTCTTTTTTCTTGGGGGGAACAAGTCATTAAGACTGGAAATATCTGGTTACTCTTTATGTAGAGACATAAACATTCGTATGCTGTTAGGCCAGTGGCTAGCACAACGAAGCGAGATGTGGTTATGGCTGTGTTAATGCCCTTTTGTATAGGTCTGTGTTGCTTAATGTTATTCTATTGCTATCTCTTGATAACTGTGCAAGTGAAGTGCTGCTATGGTCCAAAAAGTAATTTTGGTTCAAATGCCATTTGATGGTACTTTTTTCCAGCTTCTTATATTTCTTGTCAGCTGGATCGAGGCAGTTTACTCCCAAACAATTTTACTCATGACTTCATGCTCTTAGGGTAAAACACAAAGTTCACCCCACTGACAAAATTACCTTTCTGAGTGATCCATACAAGCCAGAGCCTGGATTTTTGGATTTCATGGAGAATTTATTTACACAATGCATTTATTTTCGGTCCAAGGGAATAAATTCCTAACAGCTGGAAGAAAATGGTCTCCAACAAGACATGTCAGTAACCCAGCTGGCTGATTTTGTACCACTGCAACAGCTGTCATCACAGACAGCAAGGTAGCAAGCCAGAAGGTCAAAGACATGGCTTGACAGGAGGCCAACCAGGAAGAAACCATGGACACAGATGATGCTATAAGAGTGTAAGGGGAGAAAATGAACACTCAGAGCTTGCATCTGGGCTGTGATGCTGCCAAGAATGCCAAGAGGGTGGTTATGGGGACTGGCTCTACTTCTTGGGCACACTGACAAGCAACGTAAATGGCAGCAAAATCCAATTCATGAGCAAGAAGAAAACGTAGGGCCAAGTGCCTCTTGGAAAAGGCAATTTTAATGTTTTTCCCCCCAAACCAGAATTCAAGTGACTGTCCAGTAAATCGTCTGCAGCGGTATCAGGGTGGGCTCTGTCAGGGTATGTCTACACAGCATCGTTATTTTGGAATAACTGATGTCATTTTGAAATAACAAAATGTGTGTCTACCCAGTAAATCATTACTGTACATGGTAATATGCAAACATTGAGATTTATTCAAGATGTATTGAGAAGACTTATTTAATTTGGACAGATAGGGTATTTGAAATAATGGGACAAGACTGCATGGAGACCCTTTCTGTGGGCAGCCGGCATGGGAACTCAATGGGTTATAAGGAGCAAAGAGCAGGTGGTCAGCTCATGGAATTGTGGCTGTTCCAAGCAACAAGGACCAAATGCTGAAATGTGAGAAGACAAAAAGAGGCTGCAGACCATATGAAGCCAGCAGAAGCTCTGGAGAGGATGGAAGAAAGGATACATAGGTGAGAACAGTTATGGCAAGCTTGAAAGTTGAGAACAATTATGTTTGTATTTGACACCCAGTTTGCGAAGACTCAATGTAACAATGTTAAAAAAGTGTGAGTGTTGTCCAAAAAGTAACTTTTTTATTAATTTGTGGAATTATTCTGCCATAGCATCAGAACACAGCAGCCAGCATAACACATTTGGTTATAAAATCTTCAGGGGGTAGCCAAGTTAGTCTGTACAGAATAAACTTAAAAAACAACCATCTACATGTTTTGTTAGTCTTTCAAGTGCTACCAGATTATTTTTGTTGTTTTTTAAGTTTACATTTAGTTATGTTTACTGTTTTATTTTAGTTCTAATTTCACTGATAGTGCGTGTATGAGATAAAGGCTACCAAAAATGGATGGCAGGATCCATGAAAAACAAAAACAGCTGTTAATCATTATCATTGTATTTGCAATATTTCCTGTACGTGGTATGGGAAATACTAAAAATATGGCAAATATACAATAAGCATAGATGATTAATTATGCCTGTTGTTTTAATAGTATTTGCTCCTTTACATATCACAAAGAGGAAGGATCACCAAGTGAAATTAATTGGTTGCAGGTTTAAAACAAACAAAAGGAAGTACTTCTGTACACAATGCACTGTTAACCTGTGAAACTCCTTGCCAGAGGATGTTGTGAAGTCCAAGACTATAATAGGTTTCAAAAAAGAGCTAGATAAATTCACGGAGGAAAGGTCCATCAATGGCTCTTAGCAATTATGGGCAGGAATGTCCCTAGTCTCTGTTTGTCAGAAGCTAGCAATGGTCGATATGGGATGGATTGCTTGATGATTCCCTGTTCTGTTTATTTCCTCTGAGGCACCTGGTATTGGTCACTGTCAGAGGACAGGAGACTGGGCTAAATGGACCTTTGGTCTGACCCGTTATGGCCATTCTTATGTTCTAAATTGATGTAAAATGCCACTATGTAAGCAAGGATACATCCACACCTTGAATTCTGCATGCACTTCTGGTCTTTCCATCTCAAAGGAGTTACATTAGTATTGTAAAAGGTAAAGAAAAAGGCAACAAAATGGTTAAGGGTGTGGAACACCTTCCATATAAGGAGAGATTAGAAGGACTGGGACTGTTCATGTTAGAAAAGGGACAACTAACAAGAAATCATGAACGGTGTCAGGAAAGTGTATAAGGAAGTATTATTTATCCCTTCACGTCAACGAAAACGAGGGGTGACCCACTGAAAATAGTAGGCAGCAGGTTCAAACAAACAACAAAAAATGCTTCTTCATGCCATCATGCACAGTCAACCTTTGGAACTTGTTGCCAGGGGATGTTATGAAGGCCAAAACTATAAGAGGGTTTGAAAAAGAGCTAGCTAAGTTTATGGAGGATAGGTCCATCAATAGCTCTTCACCAAGGTGGCCCCTGGGATGCCATCCTTAAATCTCTGACTGGCAGCAGTGGGGATAGGACAATGGGATGGGCCACTGAAAAATGCTCTCTGTTCTTTTCCTCTAAGTCATCTGGCACTGTCCACTGTCAGAAGACAAGGGCATGGTCTGACCCAGTATGAGCATTCTTATGTTCTAATTAATGGAAGTCATGAGTGGTTTTGTGTAACTATTTTTAAGGCCAAGTCTCCCCATGCCTGGCCTCCCTGATAATGCCCAAGCAGGGGCGGATATAGGGCAGGGCGAGCGCCCGTGCTTCAAAAAGCCCCGCGCATGCGCCGTGGTGCCACCGCGCATGCGTATAGAGTCACTGCGCATGCGCCGTGGCAAAAGGGGGGGGCCCGCGGAATTATGCTGCCCGGGGGCCCCGCAAAACGGTCTTCTGCCCCTGTGCCTGAGGCTGGGTCCCTTGGGGACAGGGTGCCATTTTTTGAGGAGTAACGTTAGTTTGAACCATGGGGTTTCATTCGAACTAATGCGTGCCAGAGCACACTTCCTGGTTCGAATCAGCTGTTGAATGGAATAACGCGCAGGCGAGATTATGCTAATGAAGTGCAGGATATTTAAATCCCTGCTTCATTAGCAATTTTGGTAGGCTACATTTGCATCCCTAGCTCGAACTAGGGAGCAAGTGTAGACATACCATATGTGAGCATACCACTGATTTATATAAAGGCAATATGATTTTTTCTGTCTTATCTATCCCTTTCCTAATGTGTCCCATAATCCTGTTGAGTTTCTTTCTTCCTTTTTTTTTTTTAATTGCCACTAGGCATTTTTACTCAACTATCCACAATGACTTCAAGATCTCTTTATTGATGGGTTCAGCTAATTTAGACCCCATCATTTCGTATGCGCATTTGGGATTATATTTTACCATGTGCATTACTTTGCATTTATCAACCAACATTGAGTTTCATCTGCTATTGTGTTGCCCAGTCAGCTAAAGTGTTGTAAAATCCCTTTGTAACTCTTTGCAGTCTGCTTTGGATTTAATGATTTGCAAACCACTGATTTGCATGTTCCAACACTGTTATTGTGTGTGCAAATAAAATGCACACATACTTTACTTCACAGCCTTTGGAATATGGGGCTTTAAAAAAATCAAGCCTTAGTCATTTAGATTTACTAATCTTTCTTTTCCCCTAAAAAACCCTCCAAAACTACCCCTCTACACACTTAATTGTTTATGGGCCTCTCGAAAAATACTGGATTATTTGGATCAGAGGACAAGTAACGGGATATATAATGTGTTCCACAAAGCATTAAGGACCTTAATTAAGGACCCACTACGAATCCTTATTATGCTTTCTGATGTGTAGCCTGCCACATATGGGGGATGCCCCTTTGGCAACTAACTACTCTAAGTCATTTCTGGGGCATCTAGCATCCTGACAATGCTTTCAGGGTCATCTAATGATCGTTAGTTCACTTTAATGACAGTCAAGGTAGGATGCTGAATCATGCAGTCCACATGAGCTGTCTTTTGCTTAACTCATCTACATAAAGAGTCCCATATAACCTCGTGTTAGGAACCAGGGTTTTCCCTATCTATGTGGCCCTAAAGACTGGGCTGCCATGCACGTGTTAAATGATTCTGTGGCTCAATTTGGATTTGTAAAGCAACTTTAGATGTCTAAATACTACTAAATATTTGGGCCAAAGAGACTGGCCACTGGCACTGCTGCAGGTGGATGTGCTGGAGCTGAGATCTGGGGCCAATGCAGCGCAGCTGGTCCTGCCTGCCAGCCATGTACCCTCCCTGCCACCTGGACCTCATCAGATTCCTGTCAGCCAGCTCCATGCAGGTGGCAGTCCGGTTAACTGGTTACCAAGTAAGCCTGGTTACCAAGTAAGCCATCTGGTCAGCCTAACACTTACCGTGTAACCAGTTAACCTTTTACACCTCTAAGCTAAGCAGGAATAAAGATGGTGTCAGGGAGAGGAGAATCATTCATATTAGGAGTCCCATTGCTATTATTATGTTTTATCATAGTATCTCCCTTGTGGATAAGGGAGAAGCGGTGGATGTCATATACCTAGACTTTAGTAAGGCACTTGATACGGTCTTGCATGATATTCTTATTGATAAACTAGGCAAATATAACTTAGATAGGGCCACAATAAGGTGGGTGCATAATTGGCTGGATAACCGTAGTCAGAGAGTTGTTGTTAATGGTTCTACATCCTGCTGGAAAGGGATAACAAGTGGAGTTCCTCAAGGGTCTGTTTTGGGACCCGTACTGTTCAATATCTTCATCAATGATGTAGATATTGGGATAGAGAGTACGCTTATTAAGTTTGCAGATGATACCAAACTGGGTGGGGTTGCAACTTCTTTGGAGGATAGGGACATAATTCAAAATGACCTTAGCAAGTTAGAGAAATGGTCAGAGGTAAACAGGATGAGGTTTAATAAAGAGAAATGCAAAGTGCTCCACTTAGGAAGGAACAATCAGTTCCATACATACAAGATGGGAAGCGACTGTCTAGGAAGGAGCATGGCGGAAAGAGATCTAGGGGTCGTAGTGGACCACAAGTTGAATATGAGTCAACAGTGTGATGCTGTTGCAAAAAAAGCAAATATGATTCTAGGTTGTATCAACAGGTGTGTTGTAAGCAAAACTCATGAAGTCATTCTGCCGCTCTACTCTGCACTAGTTAGGCCTCAGCTGGAGTACTGTGTCCAGTTCTGGGCGCCACATTTCAAGAAAGATGTGGAGAAATTGGAAAGGGTACAGAGAAGAGCGACAAGAATGATTAAAGGTTTAGAGAACATGACCTATGAAGCCAGGCTTCATGAACTGGGCTTGTTTAGTTTGGAAAAAAGAAGATTAAGGGGGGACATGATAGCGGTTTTCAAATATCTAAAAGGGTGTCACAAGGAGGAAGGAGAAAATTTGTTCCTCTTGGTTTCTGAGGACAGGACAAGGAGTAATGGGCTTAAAGTGCAGCAGGGGAGGTTTAGATTGGACATTAGGAAAAAATTCCTAACTGTCAGGGTGGTCAAATATTGGAATAAATTGCCAAGGGAGGTGGTGGAATCTCCCTCTCTGGAGATATTTAAGAACAGGTTAGATAGACATCTGTCAGGGATGGTGTAGACGGAGCTTGGTCCTGCCTTGAGGGCGGGGGGCTGGACTCGATGACCTTTTGAGGTCCCTTCCAGTCCTATTATTCTATGATTCTATCTCAAAGGTCCCATTCAGGGTTGGGGCCACAGTGCATTGTTCACTCTATAAAGACCTATTGTTTCCAATCTGGAGGCGTTTTCCAATGAAGAGCAGGGCGCCTACATTTGGAAACCCTGAGACCATGATCGGCAAGCTCGTTAAGACCGTGAGCAAAAGACATCAGACTAGATAATCTGCTGGTCCCTTCTGGTTTTGCATGCTATGACACTGCATCTTGTTTGCATATAACTTGTCATAAAAACCATGATAATATTTGCTGCAAATACGTAGCTAGATGAATTTAAATTGCTTGTTTGTGTTCACTAGGAATAAAAACCTGCCCGTGACAAGGCTTGTCCGTACACTGTCCCCCCAAGTTTCAATCTGGACCCACCCCGATTTACAGGTCAGCTCAGAAGTCTCTTGATTCCATTCCTGTATCTCCAGAGGTCACACTGCATAGCAGCCACCCTACCTGTTTGTGAGGATAAACATTGATGTGACACTTGATACATTCTTGTCCCATGTTAGCCCAGGAGTTTCCACTCATCCATTTTCTCTTGCACTTGGGGCACTTGTATTCACCAAAGCACCGTTTCTTGCCCTGGTACGGGGTCAGACCTTCTCCTTTTGGACGAGCCTAAATTACAACAAAAAGGAAAAGTAAGTACTCATTATCCGAGAGCAAATCGATAGAAAAGAATGTTCAATCAGGAAGTTCATAACAATCGGATTCAGTGCCCCTCCACAAATGGTTAGTGAACACAAGACTTCAATTTTACCAGTACTGACGGATCTAAATAGCTATGAAGTACTCACCAAATAGCTCTAAAATGACATAAAAAGGATATTTAAAATTCTATGATCAGCAGTTACTGTTCTGACAATAAGATCTATTCCATTACAGCAGAATAGTGTCTGATGACGATAGTCCATCAACTTTCCAATCCAATCTCCACAATTTTCTCTTAAGAAACGTAATAAATCACACCGAACCATGCTTGTGATTGTTCTGTACTGCGCATCCTTTATATTAGGATAATAATGGTTTTTGCATATCCTCAGCACCTTGCATTCAAAGATGCCAAAGCTCTTTCCAAACAAGAATTAGAGAGCGAGCGAGCACGCAACTTGCTCCCACTTTATAGGCAGGTAAATGGAGGCACAAATGCTAAGTGAATTGACCAAGTTCATGGAATGAGTCCGTGGCAAAGATGGAGCACCACAAATCTGAACTCCCAGACTGCTACTTTCAACTGCTAGTCAGTATGTCTTAAGCACATATAGGCTGTGTCTACACTGCACCCCTTTTCCGGAAAAGGGATGCAGATTAGACACTTTGGAATAGCAAAATACGCGGGGGATTTAAATATCTCCCGCGGTATTTGCATTAACATGGCTGCCGCTTTTTTCCGGCTTGGGGATAAGCCGGAGAAAAGCGCCAGTGTAGACGTGATTCTCTGGAAAATAAGCCCCTTTCCGGAGGATCTCTTATTCCTACTTGAAAGTCCCCCGCGGATTTTGCTATTCCAAAGTGTCTAATCTGCATCCCTTTTCCGGAAAAGGGGTGCAGTGTAGACACAGCCATAGAGTATCCACCATAGAAGTATCTAGATGCTAACATAGGGAGCGTCTACACAGCACTTATTTCGAAATACAGGCAGTCCCCGGGTTACGTACAAGATAGGGACTGTAGGTTTGTTCTTAAGTTGAATCTGTATGTAAGTCGGAACTGGCGTCCAGATTCAGCCGCTGCTGAAACTGACCGCCAGTTCTGACTTACATACAGATTCAACTTAAGAACCCCAGGCGTCCCCAAGTCAGCTGCTGCTGAAACTGATCAGCAGCTGATTCCAGGAAGCCTGGGGCAGAGCAACTCTGCCTCGGGCTTCCTGTAGTCAGCCGCTGGTCAGTTTCAGCAGCAGCTAACTTGGGGACGCCTGGGGTAGGGCAGCTCAGGTTCTGCTGGGTTGCTCCAGTAGCGCGGCCGCTCCTTGGCGCTACTGGACCAACCCAGCAGCACCCCAGCTGCTCTGCCCCAGGCGTCCTGATTCAGCCACTGCTGAAACTGATCAACAACGGCTGAATCAGGACTCCTGGGGCTGAGCAGCTGGGGTGCTGTCGGGTTGGTCCAGTAGCGCCAAGGAGCGGTGCTGCGGGACCAACCGGCAGCGCCCCACCTGCTCTACCACAGGCCCCGGGCTTTGCTCCACATCTCCCTGGTCTGCTGAGGGGGGCACTAGCTGCGTCCCCCCAGCAAACCAGGGAGACGCGGAGCAAAGCGGCGGAGGACCCGGGCCGGACTGCGGCGCTTCCAGATCAGCGCCGCGGTCCGGCCCGGGTCCTCCGCCGCTTTGCTCAGCATATCCCTGGTCTGCAGACCAGGGAGACACTGAGCAAAGCCGCGGAGGACCTGGGGCCGGACCCGCGGTGCTTCCAGCTGATCTGGACCCCGGGGCTGGACCCGTAGCCGCTTCCAGATCAGCTGGAAGCGCCACGGGTCGGGCCGGGTCCTGCGCCGCTTTGCTCAGCGTCTCCCTGGTGTGCAGACCAGCAGCAGACCAGGGAGATGGGGAGCAGCTTTTCTCGCCCCGGAAGAGGCGGGCGGCGGGACCAGGTGTCCCGCCACTCGAGTCCTCCGGGGCGAGAAAATCCCTGTTCGTAACTGCGGATCCGACATAAGTCGGATCCGCATAACTCGGGGACTACCTGTAGAGCACTCTTCTTCCTCTGATATCCCTTATTCCTCCTACAATGAGGGTTACAGGAGTTGGAGTAAGAAGTCCTCTAGCTTGACAGTATTTTGACACTATTTCAAAATAACTGCCTGCTGTGTAGAGTGGACTGTTATTCCGGAATAGCAGGAGTTATTTCGAAATAGTGTTACAGTGTAGACGTACCCTTAGGCAGCTCTCATGAATGGTCCCTAAATGGGCTTCAGTTTTCAGAGAGGGCTGTTAGGCCTCTATTCCTATTTGACTCATGACCTCTCTGCTGACCCTCAGAAGAAGGATGTGAATTGTTATATTGGGCATGAAATGCATATTTTTTCCATGAGGTGGTGGGTTGGGATGGGCAGCTTACTTCATACTAGCTATTATATCAGCAGTGTGTACAGATAATCTGAACTTGCTACTAGCCCTGGAGAAGATCCTCATCCATTCCCCATGGCTGTGTTTATTTGCTAGCTGTAGTTAGGAAAGCTTTACTTTTGTTAGTTAGTCTGGATTCATTTGTAAGTCACCCCTATAAGAAATCCTTTAGGTGATGATTTAGCTCTAACAATAAATTGCTACATTGGTTAGGGTTTATTTAATGACAGATCACAATAATTAGAAGCTGAAAGTATGGGGGAGGGGGCGGGAAATGTCTCATAACTCTTAATATGACGAGGCCAGAAATTACAGTTATTTCTCTTGACTACCCTCCTGAGTATATTTCCTTCATTTTATGACTCACAATGATGGGTAGAAAACAATGATTGAAATGTCCTTCATCTAAGAGTATTGGAGATCCACATGGTTTCCATTTTAGATTTTCATTTTCCAATCCCAAGTCCTGGAAACAGTGAATCATGTTTCTCTCTGGGATTGACGGTCTGACAACTACATCATTGCCTCTCATAATGATGTTTACTCTTTTGCCTAAGCTTTTGCTTAACACCCTCTGATGGATTCTAACAGCCTCAGAGTAACCTGAATGCTTTAGGCAACATATGTCCCAATAAAGAAAATGTGGATTCAGTAAAATTATACTTCAGCAGCTGTGTACAGATTCTGTTTGCTTCTGGCCTCGTATAAATTCTGCTCTGGGGCATGTTTTATCTCACATGGGTGAATCTTAAGCCTCCTTGCCTGTTATATTATTTCGAAAATGTGACTGTGATAAATATGCTATTACTTAGGATGGCATGAAGTAATTTCAGCAAGATCTAAGAGTATAAAATGCATTCACACTAGAGTACATCCATATGATCAATTATTGCATAGGACTCCACGTTTTTTTTTCTCCTCATAAAATGTTCCTTCACTAAATACATTAATCTGTTATATCATTGTTAGATGGATGGATTGTCTGGTTTTAAAACGTAATGAAACCTTGGGATTCATAACCTTCAGCATCCAAACCATCCACATGTAAGTATCCCAAAATAGCAATGCCGCGTCTTTAAATGTGCCCATTATTTCAAAATATATTTTGAAATAACAGCTCTTTTAGCGTCCCTGTAACTCTTGTTCCATGAGGATAAAGAGACTTGTCGGCATAGTGCTTTATTTCAAAATTACCTCGAAATAAACTACACAATTTGTGATAGAAATGTAGCCGTGTTAGTCTGGGGTAGTTGAAGCAAAATGCAGGACAATGTAGCACTTTAAAGACTAACAAGATGGTTTATTAGATGATGAGCTTTCGTGGGCCAGACCCACTTCCTCAGATCAAAAAAACTATGTCGCTTATTTTGAGGTAAGGGTTAGAATCTATGTGACAGAAATGCAGCAAATATTTCCAGGTAACTTTTACCTGCAGGTTTCACGTACTGTGGCATTATTGCTGCTTTATTATAATCTATTGGGCTGTGTCTACATTGGCATCCCTTTCCGGAAAAGGGATGCTAATGAGACACTTCGGAATTGCAAATCCGCGGGGGATTTAAATATCCTCCGCGGCATTTGCATTTACATGGCTGCCGCTTTTTTCTGGCTCGGGGTTTTTGCCGGAGAAAAGCGCCAGTGTAGACGCGATTCTCTGGAAAATAAGCCCTTTTCCGGAAGATCCCTTATTCCTTGAAAGTACTTGAAAGTAGGAATAAGGGATCTTCCGGAAAAGGGCTTATTTTCCAGAGAATCGCGTCTACACTGGCACTTTTCTCCGGCAAAAACCCCGAGCCAGAAAAAAGCGGCAGCCATGTAAATGCAAATGCCGCGGAGGATATTTAAATCCCCCGCGGATTTGCAATTCCGAAGTGTCTCATTAGCATCCCTTTTCCGGAAAGGGATGCCAATGTAGACACAGCCTTGATGTCCATTGTTGCAATTTACAAGTGAAAACAATACTTAATTTATTTGCAACACAATAAACTAGTATGTAGGTCACAATATAAACCTATGAGGGTCTTTTCCAAAATGGTTGTTAGTCCTTATGATGAAACTACCAAACATCTAGTGCAGTATTTCTCAAAACTGTAGATTGGGATTCCAAAGTGGGTCAGAACCCTCTGTATGAGGTTGCTAGGGTTGGCTTAGACTTCTTGGGACCCAGAGCTGAATTTGAGGCCCTACTTCCCAGGGCCAACGCTGAGCCCTGGACATTGTGGCTCAGATGACAGGTCCTCTTCTGCGGCTGAAGCCACTGCTCTGGAAGGTGGGACTTGGGCTTTGGCCCCCAACAGCCAGGGCAACGGGGTGTGGGTGGGTTCAGGCAGTAACTTTTGTTGTCAAAAGCAGGCTGTGGTCTCAATGAAGTTGAGAACCCTTGCTCCCATGGGGGGTGGGCAAAATATGGCCCATGGGTTCGGATCCAGCTGCCCAAACATTTTCCTCTGGCCTGCCATGGTAGGGTTGGAGGAAAATGTCCCACGGATCAGCGGGGTGCTTGGGCAGGCTGCTTGCCTGCTGCAGCCCCAGCAACACTGCTCCCAGAAACACTGTGGCTAGCGAGCATGTCTCTGTGTACAACTTGGGGTAGGGAGCAATGGGTCTCCATGCGCTGCCCTCGGCCCCAACACCATCCTCACCGCTCCTATTGAGCA
This sequence comes from Pelodiscus sinensis, assembly GCF_049634645.1. Lineage (NCBI taxonomy): Eukaryota > Metazoa > Chordata > Testudines > Trionychidae > Pelodiscus > Pelodiscus sinensis. The sequence continues at coordinate 12,337,493 of NC_134718.1, forward strand.
GCATGGGGCCACCACGGCATGCAGCCTGAATGCCCCGCAGTGCCGCTGGCTGGGAATTGCCTTTGGTAAGCCGGAGGCTGTACCTGGCAATCCCTTGTATGTCCCAACCCCCTGCCCCGGGTTCAAAATCCCCTTCTGTACCCGAACTCCCTCCCAGACCCTCTCCTGCGCTCCAGTCTATTCCTGGAGCTCCCTCCTGCCCCTAAACTCCATCCCAGGCCCCCCTCCATTAATATAATAGAAAAGTGCAGCCTGTGACCACTTACCAAAATTCTTGGAATGCCCCCTCCCCGCAAAAATTATTGCCCACCTCTGCTCTACTGCATTTCATAATTGCTACTACAGCAAGGTCCAGGACTGGGACTGTAGATGGTCTTGAAGATTAGGACTGACATGTACTGGTGTGTGGGGAACCATGCCTAACACTTGTCTGTATGGTGGCTGGGCCAAGTCTGTTTCAGTAGGGCTTTTTTTTTTTTTAATTTTAAGAAGTATTGCACTTCAATCATAACTGTTTAAACAGGAGCAGGAATCTGTGCTCAGTACAAGTGTTCAAAAGGGAATTCTACTGCTTGTAATCTCCAGCAAAACTTCACTGTATTAGAGAACAATCAGATGCTGCGTCTGCTTAACTATCCTGTTTGGTATGAAGTGTCACATGCAACAGGGCTCCACACCTGTAAGGCGATTTGTCATCCCACATGCTCTGCATCTGCTGTAGGAGAGTGCGTTCAACCCCACGGTCTAACAGGAGTTAAAATCACACACCACGTGGGAGGCGTTGAACACAGTTTGGATCTACCCACAGCAATTACCATGTTCTCGATCTCCTCACATCAAGTTAAAAAAATTCAGAGCAGGAGCCATGTTAGTCTGGAACTGGAAAAACAACAAGTAGTCCTGTGGCACTTTAGAGACTAACCAACATGATAGAATCATGATCTTATGTGGGTAAAACCCACTTCATCAGGTGAACTAGAGTGGAAATAACAGAAACCAAGATATATATATATATATAATAGCAGAAGAAGTACCTGTCAATTGTAGGACCCATGTTAATGAGTAACTTTAAAAACAACAGAGGGGTAGCCGTGTTAGTCTGTAACTGGAAAAACTTAAACAACAAATAATCTTGCAGCATCTTAGAGACCAACAAAAAAAGATGAAGTGGGTTGTGTCCACAAAAGCTCATGATACCATCTACATGTTTTGTTAGTCTCTTAGGTGCTGCAAGACTATTTGTTGTTTTTTAACTGCAGTTTGAGAACCATTGGTATAAAGCCTTTAACTGTATCTTTCCTAATGCCAGATAGCCACCGTATTGAAAACATTAGGACAGTAAAAGAATTAGAGGCTAAAGCAATAATTCATGAATGAGAGCAAAAGCATTTTTCTGGTTTTGATAGGCTGAGGACTAGAGATAGAAATGTTGTCAGGCATTTTTGGGCAGGCTATGTGGGACTATTTATAATATCTACCTCTTCCAACATAGGGTTTCATTAAATAGCATGTCTGCATGGTGCTTGTGTCAAAACCAGTACTGGACTATCCTGGTAGATTTATTCAGTTGTGCACTGACATCTGATAGTTTGGTGTTTCCTCAAGTTTCAGTATATGTTGTAGCACTGCCAGTATATATTCTTAGCTATATTTAAATCCAGGCTCATGATGGGAGATAACACACCCACACTGAATATTCTGACTAATACAGCTCTGTGCTGAAAAGTGACACTGCAAAAAATGGCATTGTGGGGTAGCACATTTATTGTTTCAATGATTTTCATGACAAATATAGACATACTGCAAGTAAACACGGGCGTCTTCTGAACGCCATTCCTGCAAACTTTAATGTGGGCTCAGTGAAGTTTTGTTCTTTCCTTCTCGTACACTATACAGGTTCTGTGGCTAAATTAAGGCAGCAACGACCTCACTGCCTATATAAAGGAACGGTTCCTATATATATATATATATATATATATATATATATATATATATATAATTTTACCCGGTTGGTGGGGACTACTTTTGGAGCAGGCACAGGAATTAATACAAACAAACAAAATGTTTTCCAGGGGCCTGAGATAGTAGGGGGAGTAAAGAAATATAGGGGCAAATATTTAACATACGTAGAATGCAGATTTGGGATGGGAGAAATAGGAAGCCAACACTTTGATCCAGAGAATAATGTGAGTTGTGTGAGAGAGGTATTTTGTGAGGCTTCTGTTACTTAGCGAATGCACATACACTTGCATCTAGAAAGAGATATGTAATAAGACATAGCATGGACTGTCCTGACGTGCTACAGTTAAATATTTCGAGAGGGAGGTTCCTTTGGTCAAATGACTCCAAGGACCATTGTGGGAGTGAGGCTATTTCAAGAGTTATAGAATGATCTTGGTTAAATATTAGGTTTTATTTTATTCACAGTATACACAGTACAAACATCCAAACATGTATTTTACCTAGGGACAGTAGCACATAACATGTTCATGCTAAAGATTGGATGCACATGCTTTGAAAATATACAGTCAAACGCTCCAAAGATAACAAATTCTCATTCCCAGGGGCTGATTCAAACAGGTGTGGAAATATTTGTATCTTTTCTATGTAGCTACTAACTTTTGTCCACTGTTGCCTAATGACAATGACTTTTCTGCATCAGAAGGGCATGGTGACCTATCAAAGGTTCCTCTAATAAGGTAATCTGCCTGTTGAAATGCAAACTCTCTTTGTTTACCAGTCCCATTTAGAAAAGGGGCAGAGGATGCCTTTAAACTAAGGATTCAGAGAGCTCATCTGAAGGGAGGCTAGCTCCTAGGCCTGGCCCTGGAATGACCACTGAGGTTTTCCTGGGTCCACCAGCCTATAGATCTTTGTTATCCATTCCTATATAGACATTCTGTTACCCTCGTGAGACACTTCCCAAATTAAGTTTACAGAAGTAAAGCGGGTCCATCGTTCTGGGAAAAGGTTTGTTTTGCTTGTCCCGTTTCTCAGTGTTCAAGTCCAAGTTGCTCTGCGTGCGTGACTGAATGTAGAAGAGGCAGGTGCTTGGCAGAAAACCTGAACTTGGCAACAACTTTGGGACTGCAGCTCCGTGGCTGCTGGAGATTTTAAGAGCTGTGTTACTTCAAGAGCTGCATGTGTGAGCAGTGGAGAACAGTACATTCAGCGTGCTGCATCCTGCAGAAAGACTGGTGGAGGAACAGGAGGCCCCCACATAACTAACCTAACCTTTTCTACTTGTAATATCTATGAAGAGAACATTATCAACGACCTGCATTGCTTTTTACACATTTATATTCTTCAGCGTGGCCATCATTTTGTGCTCCTGAGATCAGATAACATTGGCAACCTGCATGAACTGAATTGGCAGCTAAGGTGCCAACGTAATCTGTTGACAGGGCTCCCATGAAATCTGACTGGCCCTGTAAGTGTTCTAACTCAGAGGAGAAACAACTAAAATTGACACTACACCAGGATAGTAAATTTGCAGCAGGACTGCGAAGAGAAGCTCCGTATGCAAAGAGAAACAATTGGATACCTAAGTGTAAATGAGTCCAAAATTTAATCCTCTAATCCACCATCTCCCCTGATAAAGAAAGAAGATGGGAATTAAATGAGGGGCGGGAAAATAGTTCTGATAAAACCAAAGCAATTTCCATTTTGGGGGTCAATTTATAAAAAAAAATCTTTATTTAGGACACTTAATTTAATTGGGTCTGGAGAATTTTGTTGTACAGTTCAGGTCAATGGATTGTTGTAAATCTGCAGGCTCACTGCTCTCACAATTCCTCATGGAAATCAGGAGTCCTTTGTGTAGACTCTTTCAGGATAGGCCCTAGATATCTTTATTAACAAACCATATGCTATATATATTTTTAACCTAGGCTGGTTTTTAAGCTTAGGATTTTTCAAAGGAGTTTAAGGGAGTCAGGAAGAGCTAACTCGCACTGAATTTCAGAGGCATTTCTACTCAGCCAAAGAATCTTCCTAGACTTACTGCAGATGTATATGCAGGTCTATTGTTTCTCAGGAGTAGTAATTGTGGCAGTAAGGTGCAGGTAATGAGGTCTGCTTACTCTAAACGAATACAGCACGTTAGAAAAAATAATTAACTACGCCTCATGACGTATGGTATGGTCTACATTTTATAGATCGGGAAATACCAGATATAGAAATGTTAATGTCAAAGGAGCTTTTAACGATGGATTGTTCATATTTTAGGTCGCCAACTTCAGATACACTTAATTGCTGAAAATCCCGAGCCTTCACAACTCCAAATGAAGTCAGTGGGGGTATGTCTACACTACCCCCCTAGTTCGAACTAGGGGGGGGTAATGTAGTCATACGGAGTTGCAAATGAAGCCCGGGATTTGAATTTCCCGGGCTTCATTTGCATAAAGCCGGCCGGTGCCATTTTTAAATGCCGGCTAGTTCGGACTGCGTGCCGCGCGGCTACACGTGGCACGAACTAGCTAATTCGGATTAGGCTTCCTAATCTCGTGGAACGAGGCGTACAGCTAGTTCGGATTAGGAAGCCTAATCCGAACTAGCTAGTTTGTGCCACGTGTAGCTGCGCGACAAGCAGTCCGAACTAGCCGACATTTAAAAATGGCGCCGGCCGGCTTTATGCAAATGTAGCCCGGGAAATTCAAATCCCGGGCTTCATTTGTAACTCCGTATGACTACATTACCCCCCCTAGTTCGAACTAGGGGGGTAGTGTAGACATACCCTGGGTGTCTACAGATACTCAACCTCTTGGAAAATCAGTACCCAAAAAACGGAGCCACTCCATTTTAGTGTCTACTTTGGGAATTTGGCCTCAGTGACTTATTGAAGGTCACCCAAGTTGGAAACAGAACCAGGAAATGAACCCAGAAGCCTTGACTCCACTGGTAATTTCCTCCTTTCATCACTAGGCTACATTTACATTTGTTTTATTTTTATTTTGACCTCTGAGCCCATCACGACTCCTCTCTGTCAGTAATTTCAATTAGTTTGCTGCCAAAGTTAGAGCATTCTCTGCCAGCATTTTGATAATTTTTTTAATGAATGTTTATAGTTTGATGCCATCCTCCCTGTATCTTCAGCTTCCTAAACGCTGCACCAAAGGAAATCTAGATGTTCAAACAAACCAACCAGTTTTCTCTGGTTAGAAATTGCCTCAAGAAGTTGTGACAGCAGCAGTGGCTCCATTCCAACCCTCTCTGGTCTTCGGTTCTACCCAAGCCAAGCTGAAGAGGTTGACAAAACAATACTCAAATGTTCACAAAGAACCACTTGGGTGGAGGCAAAACCCAAACATGATGATCTTGGTGGGCTGCTAACCACCAAGAGAGCGGTCCTGAGACAATCACTTTCAGGCCTTCTTGCTTGTGTGTACACACAGTTCTTATCCAGGGATTACGCTGGGAACAGGGGGGCTGAGTTAAACAAGGCCTTCCGAGAAACTGAATGCTCCCCATATCTGAGGCGCCTGTGCCTCTGGCTGTGTGAATGCCTCTCCCTTTCAGGCCACAGGAGTCCCTCAGCCACAGGTCAAACGTAACATAAAAATGGCTCTCCTCAAATGGAATCCAAAGTGTTTCCTTAGCCAAGTAATAAGAAAGAGCAAGAAGGAATACACTGATGTGCTTCTCCTCATTAGTCCTTGGCTTTTTCTATCTTAAAGCCTCCTCCCATTGTTTGATTTCCCTGGACAGCTGGCCTCCAGTTTGTTCCCCCCATGCACTAGTTTCCTGTTGTTTGAACAGCATTTGCAGCAATCCTTTCCCCACCCCGTCCTGTGGCATCTATAGGGCACTGACAATTGCTCGTCTAGGCACGGAATCGTGTGACGTTAAGCACAGAATCATCATATCCTGGAACTGGAAGGAATCTCAAGAGGTCATCAAGTCCCATCCCCGGCAAAACAATCTTCCAATTGGACTTTGCTCTTTCCATCCCATGGTTCATTCAGTAAACTTTACCTTCTCTGTTTCCTGTTTTTTTATTTTTTCTATTACTGAAGATAGTGTCACGCTAAAATATAGCCCCGGCTTAATCTGGCAAAGTGTAGCGAGCACTATGCCCCTTCCCTTTATGGAGAAGGACTGAGTTGCTAACTGTGTCAGACACACTCTATTCTCCCCTTCCTCCCAGGTAGTCTGGGGCACAGTTTCTGTCTTTGGCTGTCAATGGCCTATGGGGAATCTGATCCATGCCGCAGCTGTTAGACTCTAACTGTGTTTGAAAATAATTCAAGCTATAGCACGGACAAGGCCCGAGTGTTTTCAGCTGTCCCCTACCTGAGTGGCTGGGAAGCTTGTACCAGGCTTTTAACCCTGAAATATATAAACAGATCTGCTCCCAAGCAATGGTCCCCCCTAATCTTCCCATCCATGTGCAGTTTTTTTCCACCCATGTGCAGAAACATTTTGCATGTGCACCAAGGCATGTGTGAATGTGCACCACCAATAGAAACAAAATCTAGCTGTGAGTGCGCTGCTAATCAGCTGGGGGGCATCTGAATCTCTCCTGAGCGGCTGCACAAGGAAACACTGCTCCCTAGTAAATCTCCATGTCTTTCCCCGGGCATCTGTCCGTTTCCGCATTCAAGGTCTAAATATACCACCATAGCAACATTTCATATATTATTTAATGTTGCCCATAGGCTTAGGCTGCCTCTCAACATTTCCTGAGCACTTTGGATCCAAACTCTAAGAAACAAGTAACAACAGCTTTGATGTTCATCAGTTGTCCCATTCCTATTAAGGCTCTAGATTGTGCCACCTTACCCTGGCTCCTCTGTGCTGCACTGGCGTAAGGACTTTTCCAGGAATTTCCCTCACACAAAGGAGTCCCCAGGTTGTACAGCTGCCATGCTGGCACCGCATTACCACCCCCCTCAGCACTCCCGCAGAGGGAGTGATTCCTGCCTGCCAGATGGCTCCTTTGGTTGCTGTCAGAATTGGGCACAAGTTAGAGCAGCTATCAAGCTGTTCTCGCTACTGCCAGGACTGGGCAGAACCATAGCTGGCCCTGGGTTCAGGGAATAGCAAAAATGGTGCAAAACCATCTTGCCAGCTCCCCACCTGGTCCTGTGCTGAACAGAGCTTAGCCGGGTTCAGTCCCACAGCTGACTTGCGACAAGAAAGTTTTCTCTAGGACGTATACAGAAATGTTGAAACCAACTGAATTTTCTTACCTGCCTGGTTCAAACGTTGGCTTTTAAAAGCCAGTGGATGTCTTTCCTTTAGCTTATGCACAGATCTATGGCCTCTTATTCCATATAGCATAAGCAACAAAAATGGCAACAATATGACACAAACCCTCCCCCACCCTGGCACTCCTCCGCACTTTTTTTTTTTATCCCTTTCCTTTCTTCAGCCAAAACTACAAATTGCCCATAATGAGATTTTAAACATGTTTAAGTTAATCTTTTCTGTTGGTAGTTGGCCAGCCGCGCTCTAACAGGACCTATCCGATCATGCAGCTCTTGGAAGAAACTGCCAAATCGCTTGGCAATGATGGACGTAATAAAGGTCTCTCTGCTTCCCCTGGACAATTCCGCCAACGTATCAATTTGCACAGTCAGCAAAGAACAAAACACCCAGCCCCAGTGCCCAGCTCTGAGATTGGAGTCATTATAAACAACTTGCAGAGTGTTGCATCAACAAAAAGTGCAAAAGGAACAATTTATTAAAACCCCTTCCCTCTCCCCCGCAATGTCACGTGCTCCAGAGATCAACAGTGTGTTGCATACCTGAAAGGTACAGAATGCTGCAACGGCAAGTCAGCCTGATACTGGATGTGTGACTTACCCAGAGGGCTTCTTAAACATCTGTGTGGAGGGGACCCTTCGTTAACTAAATCCCTCTCCTTGTGACATAAGAGTAATAAAATCCACTAACTTGAGCCACGGACTAACTCCCAAGTGGCGCAGTGTTTTGTGAGCTGTATCTTGATATTTGAGCTCTCCACAGCGTCGAAAGCCAATATTGTTATAAGGAAGGGGGAACGCCACCTCCAATCTCTGCTTCACAGTCCATTGAGACGTTTTGGAAAAGACAAAGTGCAGAGTGGCCTTGCTCATGTTCAGAAACTCTCCGGCTGTGTCTAGACTGGCCAGTGTTTCCGGAAAATCAGCTGCTTTTCCGGAAAAACTGGCCAGCTGTCTACACTGGCCACTTGAATTTCCGCAAAAGCACTGACTTCCTACTGTAAGAAATCAGTGCTTCTTGCGGAAATACTATTCTGCTCCTGTTGAGGCAAAAGTCCCTTTTGCGCAAAAGGGCCAGTGTAGACAGCTCAGATATGTTTTCTGCAAAAAAGCCCCAAAAGCGAAAATGGCGATTGGGGCTTTTTTGCAGAAAAGCACATCTAGATTGGCACGGACGCTTTTCCGCAAAAAGTGGTTTTGCGGAAAAGCGCCCATGGCAATCTAGACGCTCTGTTCCGAAAATGCTTTTAACGGAAAACTTTTCCATTAAAAGCATTTCCGGAAAATCATGCCAATCTAGACGCAGCCTCCTGGTATAGAGCATACAGAGACTCTTGAATTAAAAGTGGAGGAAGGATGGTTTGGTGATTAAACTCTGAGGAGTCTAGGTATAGTCCCAGACCCTGGGTAGTACCTAAGAGGAATACCAAGAGGGCAGATCAACCAAGCCCATGCGTTTGTCGCATGCTTTTGCTCATCCCTGCCTGATTATCTTGCTATTTTAAATCTATGTTACAAATACTCTGATGTACAGATTGTGCCTGTAAGAAACATCACTGAGATCATTTATTTCCTGTGGCCTTCCAGGCAGACAGGTCCCTCCTGCTCCACCATTGGAGCAAGAGTAAACTCCTCTCAGCCCTTTCAGCCTTTTATAGGGCCCAGACTGGCTCTGATTGGCTGACTGCTCCCTGCCCTAACTGGTCAGGGTTATGCAAGTCTCCTCTGGCTTGTCTGTAACCCTTTCTCTGCTGATATTGCCAGTCTAAGGATTCGAAACGCTAAATCACAACAGGTAGGCCATACATGGGAGACAAACTAAGGGAATGTCACAGGAGAGGCAGGTTTTTTGTGGGGGCAAAACTGAGGAGACCCCTTCCCATATATGGAGGTGCCATTAGTGATTCTGTGATAACTAGTTCAGGTGCATGGCGCCTGACATCCTTGGATGTGTGTGGGATCTTATACAATCACAGTAATAACACACACTTACTGTCCTGTTGCATATCTTCTAGATGTCGCTTGTTAAAGGAGTCGATGCTATTGTATGTGATAGAGCTGACTTTGTTAAGTATTATCACTGACTTGGAGCTAGTTTTGGATTTGCTGCTCTCAGTTTCCTCCTCTCCTTCCAGTTACCATTACCACGCTTAAAATCTCACCTGTTCAGGCAATTACTTTCTGATCCATGGAGCCTCAAATAATACTACGGCAGGTATCCTACAAAGCCAGAAGAGTTTTTCCTTCCAGATTAGTGCTTTATTTTGAAATTGGGCGCTGTGTAGACAGCACCAAATGACGAAATAAACTATTTTGAAATAGCATCGAAGTAAAAGACGCAATTTGTGTAGCTCAGATTACATATCTTATTTCGAGGTCTGGGGCAGTGCAGACACCCCCTCGTAAATCAGGGATAAGGCACCACACAAGAACTGTGGCTGGTCACTTTCAAATCTCATTAGGGGTACTGAGGAGCCAAAGTGCCACAGCGGGATCAGCATAAATCAGATCCACGTGGCCGCAATCAGCAGAGGGAGCCTGAGGAAGCCCTTTCTTTTTAAGTCTAACTTTGCCTAAGTCAGGGCTACTCAACTTTGGAAGCCCCCGGGGGCCACAACGATACTTACAGCACATGCCAAGGGCCACGCCTTCCAGTTGTGATGACAAAGGGTTGAACTAGGAAAACGGGCAATGAGGCGCTGAAGGTGTTGGCCCTCATATTGAATCATTTACATGAGAGTGCGAAAATACACTTTAGGCTGCAGTTTTGGTCCATTTGCTTGCCAGTGCAGGACTGTTGCCTACAGCACACTTACAAGCATGTGGTCCCATCCAATTTTTCAGTTGTCTCATGCAATGAGGAATCTTTTTCCTTTGGGAAATGTTTCCACGGACTAATATGGAAAGAAGTGTTGACCTAAATCACCCCTTTCTTAATTTCATCCCAGTGCTCAGACCTCAATCTGACACTCTAAGCAATTTCTTTTCCATGCTTATACCTTTCAGAAAGGTTTAGACTGTTATTGCATCCTGCAAGAAATCTCCACTCTGAGTTCTGTCATATTCCATGGATGCATAGTTAGTTCTTTTAAACTTTTCTCTTATGACAGTTCCTATCAATGCCTCTTTATTTCTATTGTTCTTTTAAGGGGTCCCTCCACTTAGTCAATGTCTTTCTAAGAAAGGAATGCTCAGAAGAGAATGCAGTATTCCAGGAACAAAGCTTTAGAGAGAGGAATATAAAACTTATCCAACATGCAACCCAAAACCACTCCCTTATTTTCCTTCTACTAGTTTCCGATCTATGCTCTTGCAAATATACTACAAAGGCCCAAAAAGACTTAATCTTTGGGATTGTATTGAAAATTACATTTATTAGGCCGTATCAGTGAACCTTTTACAGGTAGTTTTGAAATGTCAGACTTATTTTACCATATGTCACATCGATGCGTGAGTAAGCATGTCTCTTTTCAGTGCTGGCTGCTTAGAAAATCAATCACCAACCGTAATCACAAGTGAAATTTGGATTCGGTTTCCACAATGTTAAACCATGGGTAAGATTTGGCAGCGTTCATCAGTAATAGCCCACACATGTTTTCTGATGCTGATTAAAACGATAGGCATGGCTGTGATGGACGAGCTGATCAAAGTTGAGAAGTCCAAGAATCTGGCTTGGCAAACGCTCTATTGTTTAAATAAAATCAGTGTGGTAGATCTTTCAGAATCCCAGGCGTGCTTTTGGAACAGAGATTTTTCCTGTTATGGAGTGCTTAATTGAGCTGAGCATTAGAACTATCACAGGGTGAAAGGTATACAAGATAATGTTTGGTTCTAAGCACCACAGCAGCTGGGTTGCCAGGTATTTGGAACTGTTGAATGTCTCCACTAACAAATGTCACCAGTGCTAGGACAAGTCAGTAGTGCACATACTGGGTTTTTTTGCTGCTGTTTGTCATTAATCCCACTCATCGCATCCTGAGTGAGGGGAGAAAGGGTTGTAGTTTGCTAATTTCCTAGAAAACCCGTCAGAAAAATGGCTAAATATTTTCTCCCTGGTACACTGGCATGCTGTTTTCACGAGCTTCTGCCTCCACAATGTAGAAAAGCTGGAGGTGCTCTTACAAAGGCAGCACTGCGCAATGAATACAGATGCACAATTATCTGAAAAGAAGGCCAGATTGTACGGAAGGTCTGAGACTTTTAAGACCTAAGTTCAATGCCCTGTTTTACCCCAGGCGTCCTGAATGACTGTGGCCAAGTCACATAATCACTCTGTGTTTCAGTTCCCCATCTGTGAACTCAAGGATGATGGTACTTCCTTTCCCTCACTTTTTTGTGGCCACAGTTTTGATTGTAAGCATTCCTGGGCAGGGTTTGTCTCTTCTTCTGCAGCTTTCTCCGTTACTGGGGGTTTACAAGCATAGTAGCCCATTCTGATCTGAGGCTTATGAACAGTTCTTTTCACCCACGCAAGATACCACAACATCAATTAAGATCTTGGTTCTCTGTCTTGCGTTTTTCCATCTTCTTTTTCTTCTGTCCTGCCTGCTGAATGCCTTAAAATGGACCCTGCAAGCCAAACCTTTCTTTTCGTAAGACTTCTGAGCAGCATTTGCTGAGTTCCAAACACCTGTAATACGTCTTATCCTACGTGAGTTTTGCTTAGCACAGGGGTGGGGAACTTCAGGCCCGGGGGCCGGATGTGGCTTCGGCTTGCCTGGATCCAGCTCCCGAGGCTCAGGGCTCCCCCCACTGCAGCACTGGGGACCCTGTGCTTACTGCAGGACTAGAGCACACAAAATCTCCTATCCTGGACCCAACTAGGTTCTGGTGTGCGAGGGGAATGTGGGGAGTGTTTTTCCCCTTCTCAGTTAGGGGCCATGTCAATGAGAGTTTGTCTTTATTTTTTTCTTCTCAGTTGTGTGCGGCCCTTGACTGGTTTTTCTGTGGGTGAGCAGCCCCCGACTCAGAAAAGGTTACCCCCCACTGGTTTAGCACAATGGGACCTCTTACTTCACTGGGTCATCTAGCTGCTACTGGAATACGCACAATAATTACTACTGACTTATTAATCAAGCCTTTTATTACTAAATGAAATCCTGATTCTATTGTGTAAGAGCAGAAAAGTCAATCTCTTTCAATGGGGCTGGCAGATGAAACTTCTCAATATTTACTAACCTCAGAGAGAATTTATTTTACCTCAGATTTGACTGCATCCGCAGGAAGTGGTGTCTGGTAATTCTCATTTGGAAGCTCATATGGGAGACAGAGATAAAAAAGTTTCTTGAGGTACCAAGAGGAGGTGGCTGAGGCCCCATGTACTTTGAAAATCTCCTTCAGAATTAGTATATTGCTGTGTCCTACTACTGCCCTGGGGCTTTCTATTAAGGAATGACATTACACTGAGGATAGCTAGGTTTGAATTGTCTTGGCTAAGTGCACATAGAATAAGTAAGCAAATTATGAATGAAGAAGAAAAATACAGTGTTTGGCATCCGCACCAAGAGAGGTAATCCCTAGTATACGACGGTGGCCTGCATTAACTCAGTGGGCTTTGTGTTACCTTGTGGAATTTCTCTGGCAGTCTCATGAGAAGATGAGCTGACTGGAGGTGGGAGAGGGTGAATCACTCTGCCTAGGAGATGCGTTAGACAAGGACTTGTATTCTGAGCCAGAGGAAACATCTTCTCCAAGGAATTTCTCTACTAGGTTTTCTCTGGACCACAACCTACAATGATCTAAGGGTATGTCTACACTACCCCGCTAGTTTGAACTAGCGGGGTAATGTAGGCATACCGCACTTGCAAATGAAGCCCGGGATTTGAATTTCCCGGGCTTCATTTGCATAAGCGGGGAGCCGCCATTTTTAAAACCCCGCTGGTTCGAACCCCGTGCAGCGCGGCTACACGGGGCTCGAACTAGGTAGTTCGGACTAGGATTCCTATTCCGAACTACCGGTACACCTCGTTCCACCTCGAACTACCTAGTCCGAACTACCTAGTTCGAGCCCCGTGTAGCCATGCTTCACGGGGTTCGAACCAGCGGGGTTTTAAAAATGGCGGCTCCCTGCTTATGCAAATGAAGCCTGGGAAATTCAAATCCCGGGCTTCATTTGCAAGTGCGGTATGCCTATATTATCCTCCTAGTTCGAACTAGGAGGGTAGTGTAGACATACCCTAAAGGATGAACATGTCCAGAAGGAATGTGGGTTTTTTTGACTCTCTGCAGGTGACATGCACTCTATGACAAAGGAACCACTTGACACAAGAACTGTTAGCGAACAATCTCTGAAAGCAGTAGTGTGGTTGCAGGTACTATCAAAATGAGACAAATTGATGGCCCACTGTTGTTTTCCTGTAACAAGTCATTTATGCTGGTTGCCATTTTAAATGTCCTAAAATCAAATGAAGCTTCTGGTAGCGTATTTTCGTTTCCTGTCTTGGCAATTGCTACAGCCTTCTTATTTGCATAAAATCTCTGTTTTTCTCCAATATCCATAACACTGAATGAGTGATGCTGCGGGCAAGACCACTACCATCTGATCTAATTATGCGCCGATATTTAGGGCATGATCTACAAAGCTGCGTGTATGCAACTCCTCATGTAATTTGCATGTGCAGTTACTTTAAATGAACACCCAAATCGGATAGGAATGTCTGCAAAAAGCTAGTCGCATGTACAACTGGCATATATCTAGCGCACATACCAGCAGCACGCTATGTGCATCCAGGAATGTAAATGGCAGCTTAGTTATCCTCCTTTTTGAAAAAAAAATATAACTGAGCCTAATCCAGAACCTACATTTTTCAATAATGATATAAAAAGTGGATCTTTGACACCTATGGATGTGAAGATAATCATCAAACTGTGAACCCAATGTTAGCTAACACAGTGAAGCAAACAGGCAACCTGCAAAAATAGCTCTGAGGGAATATAAAATACTGCAACTTTTATTTTCATATTTAATCCACAAGGAAAGATTCCAGGGAGGACAGGGCAGTGCTGTCATTAATCTAGGTCCTGCCATATATCTTAGGTCTAGTGTGTCGTATAGAACATGGAGATTCATGTATCGGATTAGCATATGCAACAGCTACCACTATATTTACACATGAGGACGAAGTCAGGCATGTTCTTTTTTTTTTTTAAAGGGGCCCTCTATGTTACAAAATCATATTGTTCCAAATAGCTTAAGATAAAAGTTAGTGGTTGAAATCCTTTCTCCCTCTCTCATACAGGACGGCCCATACTGAGTTAATTATGAGGACCCTAGGAATGCATTCCCCCTTAATAGCTTCCTGATGTGTGGTTTTCTTCCCTTTCTCACTCTTCATATGGTGCTTGAATACTTACAGTGGCAATCCCTCTCCACACACGCACACTATGGTAAGCCTGTGGCGAAGTGGTGAGGACCATATCCTTGCTGTAGTCAGTCTTGATCTCATCCAGACAGAGGCACACGTTTTTGGTCTTGTAGGACCCGTTTAATTGGTCAATGCTTGGAAAACAGTGGCCACGAGCTGTGCTGCAGATTTCCCCAAGGAATAAATACAGGGCAGCTGCAGCACTGCTCTGATGATCCCTGGGCATGTCTAATGAGGCATGTTTTTTCTCATGTAGCTAGCAGTGTAGGAGCTCAGTCACACCCCTGCTGCCTTCGTACAGGTCACAGATCCCTCACAGAGGTAAAGCAGAGACATAACAGAGGTAGAGCAGTTGGGAAGGAACTCAGACAAGAGCGAAGGTCATTATGCTCCTATCCAGGAAAAAAAGGGACGTTTCGTCTCCTCTGACATCGCTCCAGAGAATGTGCATGTAAAGCACCGGCCAGGGGAAGACAGTTTGGGTGGGAATTTGTTGATAGCCTACCGGTGACACATCTTTTGCCTCCATTAGACCCACAGAGCGCAGTTACTTTCCTTAGTAAGTGCCTAGACTTGGAGACCAGGCTATGGATGAGAATGAGGATGCTGAAGATACAAGCCAGGCAAGATGGATGTCCTTCTGGCTGGCTGCCAGAAAATGAAGGGGGGGGGGGCATGTGGACGCCCTAATTGAGAAAGAGAGTCAGTGATCTTTGCACGTCACAGGATGATTGCTGAACCTGAGGGCAACACAGGCTCATGCTTCTTTCTGCCTGTGCATCTGGCTAGAAATCTGTGATCTCGCCTTTCCAATATGAACCTTACCAACACGACACGTGCCTCATGATTCCTTATAGAGTTCTGCAATGTGGCCTATGTAGCACGGACTAATTGCCAGTGAAGGCCATTTGGAGGCACTAGCTACTGCAGAAGTTCATGGCTGATTTTTACTTATTTCAGTGCTCAACTATTCTTCACTGGGTGCCTGGTTCCTGATTTGTTCTTGGCTGTGACTCAGGCTGACTTTGACTTACAAAGCCCTGGAGACCACGCTTATTGAGATATGTTGGTGCCTAGAAGAATTTACAGAAGCACTGAAACACTTCAGCTCCCCACCGCCCACTGACTTCAAGTCTTAGAAGCTGACTGGAAGTCGAGGGGAATCAGGTGCTTCAACTGCTTGAGTGTTTTTGAAAATCCCATGAGGCACCTTTGTTCATCACTAGGCACTGAAATATATTTGTAAATATGACCCTGTGTGTTTTGGCTTAGAACCAAGACTACCTTGTGTCTTATGTATCCATCTAACATAACTGGGATCAGCTGGGAAGCATCCACAGATTTTAATATAAGGACCCAGGAGGCACAGCGCTCCTAGTGGAGGTCTCCTAGTTTTAGAATTTGCTTCTCTTGTTAGTCCAATGGAGACCAAGTTTGTTGACCTTCAGGATGCACAGGAACAAGAAGGAATGGATTGTATTTCCTGAGCAACATTCACTGATTTACTATGTTAAGTATGTATTTTAATACATATGCAATTAGAAGCTCGGAGACCATTTACACATCTAAAAATTAAATAAACCTGAATTTATTTTTTCCAGTCCACTCCTCCTCTGGAGTGACATAAACACAGATTTTACACTGCAAGTTGCATCCTCAGAACTGATATACTTGAGTTTTCCCTGTCCTGCTTATTTCTGTTTGAACTATACAAGGACAAGGGATTGCTTTCCATTTAGAACTTACAAATCTTATCAAATTCTTTTAAAGGGTTTCTCTCTTCAAAACAAATCTTGGAAAGCAAAGAGAAACACTGTCTCAGAGAGGTAGCAGTGTTCATCTGTATCTGCAAAAACAACAAGGAGTCCTGTGGGATTTGGCCCACAAAAGCTTCTGCCCAAATAAATCTTTACGGTGTCACAAGACACCTTGTTGTTTTTAAAGAAAAACACTGCTAATGTGATAAGGGCCAGTTGAATTTCAGAAGAAAGGCCATCATTAGAAGAGTTCTGTCTTTTTCCTTCCTAGGCTTTTTAAATGGGACGTGTCCTTCTCCCCTTACCTGCCAAGTCCTGGGTTTAGAATTCTGGACCGGATTCAGAGGTTCCACAAATGATGGTAAGCTGACCCGTGAGTGCAAATTGATGGAGCTTGAATACTTAGAACATGAAAAGATAAGAGTTTAGCAAGAAAAGCATCCAGCTAGAAGGGTAGTCGTGTGGTTAAGGCTTGGGACTGGGCCACTGGAAATCTGGTTTTAAGTCGTGTCTTGGCTACCGACTTTCTGTGTGAGCTTGTGAGCAACTCACTTAATTTCTAAATGCCTTAGTTCCTGATCTGTCAAATGTGTATCAGCGGCATAACCCTCTATTTCATGTTGTGAAAATATAGTCACTGTTGTGCCTCAGGTGCTCTGGTACCATGGAGCTGAACCGTATGGAAAAGACTATTGAGTTATATAAGGTTCTGGCAGGTATTTTTTGACATGAGTGTTGGAGCTGTCATTTCCCTTATACTTGTCAGGTTCATCGCCACTCTCCTTTTTTTTTTTTTTAATCAAAACCCTACAACCCAAAGTGCACCATGGCAGCACTTCAGCATAGGGATGTAAGCGACTAATCAACTAGTCGACTATCTGGTAAGCAACAGCTTATCAGATAGGTGACACATTAGTCAACTAGTCACTTCCCCCCCTTGTTGCCTCTATCACAAAGAGGCAGCAAGGTGGGGGGAAGGAGGATGAGGTGCTGGGGGGAGCCAGCTTAAATGCCGGTTCCCACCAGCTCCAGATCTGTGGGACGGGCAGGGGTGTAGTGGCGGTGCTTCGTCTTTGAAATGTAGAAGAGCCCCAGCAGAGGTCCTTGTGCATTTCAAAGACTGAAATGCTGCACAGTGGATCCTCTGATCCTGGGCTCCATGCGGTGCTTCCGCATTGAAATATACAAGAGCCCCAGCGGGGACTCTTGTACATTCCAACTCTGGAACGCCAAGTGGATCCCAGGGCCAGTGGGGAGTCCCCCGCTGACCCCAGGCTCCATGTGGGCACTTCCATTTCGAAATGTACAAGAGCACCAGTGGGAACTCTTGTACATTTCAAAGTTTGAAATGCCGTGGGAGCCTGGGGCTAGCAGGGAATCCCTTCCCCCCGATCCCTGGGACAATGGGGGACTCCCCACTGGCCCCTGGCTCCACACGGCTCCACAGGGTCTCTTGTACATTTCAAAGGCAGAACGCGTGCTACACCTTATCGATTAATCGAATAGTCGATGGACATCCCACTGACTATTCAATCAGTTAATTAATCGATATTTAACATCCCAACTTCAGCGAGCATTCCCTTTTTAGAAGATGGGATGTGTAGATACATGGTCATTTGGAAAGATTCCTGCTCAGGAGGAGCCTTCCTGTTAAAGATAAGTATTGTCTCTTTCCTCTCACCTACTCCCCACGAAATCAGTATAAAGATTCCCAACTGCCCCTAGTGTCCCCTTCTTAAAGAAATGTAACAGAGGCTCGATGCATGCTGGGATATTCATACTCATACTCATGCTGCAGCTGGGTCCTTTTCTAGGATGAAATGAGCAAGAGACTCACTGCTTCCAGCTGGACTGGCCCTTTGCTTGGAACTATTAAGAAACAGGGAAAGGAAATAAAGACCAGATGAGTAACCTCCCTCCCTTCTTTCTTCCCCCTCCCCTCCCTGAAATGATACATGAAAACACCCGTCGAGTCAGCCAGCCTGCTTTAAATTACAGCATTCTTTTGAGCCTGGAAAAATACATGGCACACGTACCCCCATCTATGAACCACAACTTTGGCTGCTGCCATCGTCCTGAGACAAGTAAATGTTTATGGCATTTAATGATGTAAGTCAAGTACTTCTTCCCTGTCTTTTTCTACTCTCAACCTTTTTCTTCTGGAAAAACCCTATAAGAGTGAGCTGCATAGAAGCCCCTTCCCTTTACAACTCAAGCCCCTTGGAAGCTGCCAGGAATTATTACAATGTAACTGAAGTTTCTGGGAGTCCTAGCAGCTGGTCATGGCCAGCATGCATGGCAACGCCCTAATAGGCATGGTGGAGTCTAGAACACATTTCCTTCTGACACAGATTCTAAAAAGGAGCTTCTTGCTGGAGTAACAGCAAGATGCACTGCAGTGCGCACCGTCCTATCCTGAAGCATTCTTCTGTATTGTTGCCAGCTGATTTGGCAACTCTACTCTTCATTCCCTTGTACCGCTCTTTGGCCGAGGGTAGGTTTTCATGGTCTCATTAGATGAGTACATCAGCAAAGGCATCAGCACTAGTTAGAAGACCAGCCTTTGTCAAAAGCTTGCCTGCCTTTCAAACTTGCCCATTTCTAGGCATGCAAGCATCATGCTGGGAGAATCTCCATCCCCCATCCTTTCCTGTTCTTACCATACAAAATTCGACCACGGTTTGCCACAGCATGGCTACCAAAGTAACCTTTGAGGAGCTGTTTGTGTCAGGCTACCAGAATCGCCTGGCAGCTGCATGCACTGATCAAGCTTTCAGACCGTCAACGTTTGGTGATCTCCACAGTGTTTTAGGAACTTTTAACATTTCAGTAAATGACTTGTCGAGAGACAATGGCCTCACACTGTCACGTTCAGCAAGATGGAGGGCCTGGGAGCTGGGGGTCAGAAGGCTGACGTTGTACGGGGAAGCTAGTAAGCAGATCTGTGGCGAATGCGGTGATGTGATCAAAATGGCAGGCAAAGAAGGTGATTTTTCCACAACATTCTGGATGGAACCGAAAAGGAATTAAACAGTCTGGATGGAGGGATGAACCGACTTTTTTTGTATTAACAGTCTTTTCACTAACAACCAGCCTTCAATCTCCTGGAGAAAAGATTGGGTTGCAATCCCTGGCAGCAAGTAGGCTGAGGTTTTCTTATTAGTTCTTTTTATTCATCTGCTATTCTCCCTACTTTTCCTTTAAAAACACACTCTCCGCTTCAGCACCTCTTAGCTTTTCACAATGTATTTGGACAACAGCCCAGGTTGCTCTTTGGCGGTTAAATAAACATATTTTTCACATTAAAGATGCACAGTTTCCTTGCCATTGACACCTAGAATCTCGCCGCATGAGAATCTACACTTAGTCATGGGAAGCCCGGAATCGCTGGGTCACTCTTCTGAATCTGCCTCGGTGGAGCTCGGGATTCTTAGCTGTTGCTCACTGATGGCATGTTGGTGGCCTATGTGACAATGGGCCATTGGTCTGAGGCCAGTTGGCAGTGGCACTGCATGGACACTGGTTCCAAATATATTGGCAGTATGGGCTGAGAACTGAATGGACCATAAAGGACAGAACTAGCCTTCCTAAGCCTTCCTAACCCAAGAGGAACTTGTCAGAGCTGGGGGATGTCTGGCTGCGCCTGTTCTCTGCATACCCAGAGGACTTCATTCTCCATCAGTGTTGGTCAGGCATCTGCCACAAGCGCTACAGTCTTTTTCTAAAACCGAGGGACAGGCTTGCCTTCCCTGTATGAACCTAAGTCAGTGAAAACAGGAAGGATCATTCTGGCCCCTGCATTCATTCCATAACTTATGCCAGGGCTACTCAACACATGGCCCGTGGGCCACACGTGGCCTGTTTGTTTGCGGCCCGCGGTGCAGTTTGGGTTTACGCGGGACTCAACACGCAGCCCATGGTGGGAGCCGAAAACAAAAAAGTTATCAATATAATGGTCTTTTGTTGATGTGCATTTTAGTAGTTAAATTCCTGGACTGTAATTGTTCATTAAAAATGCTGCCATATGGGTGGAAATCGGGTAAATACTGCATTTTATTAGCACCAGCAGAACTGACTTAAATGGGGCCTGCATATTGTGGAGTCTTGCCTCAATCTTTTTATTCATGCCTATCTGTGGGAAGGAAGCTATTTGCATATATATTTGCATATATATTTGCATGTATATGCAGCCACACGTAAGTTGCAGCCTTTGGCATGTGCTGTGAGTATCGTTGTGGCCCTCGGGGGCTTCCAAAGGTGAGTAGCCCTGACTTAGGAAAAATTAGACTTAAAAAGACAGGGCTTTCTCAGGCTCCCTCTGCTGATTGAGGCCACGTGGATCTGATTTATGCTGATCCCGCTGTGGCACTTTGGCTTCTTAGCACCGCTAATGAGATTTGGAAGTGACCAGACACGGTTCTTGTGTGGTGCCTTATCCCGGATTTATTGCACGCTCTCCACGAGGGGGTGTCTACACTGCCCCAGACCTCGAAACAAGACATGCAATCGGAACTACACAAATTGCGTCTCTTACTTGGATGCTATTTCAAAAGAGTTTATTTCATCATTTGGTGCTGTGTACATGGCGCCCAATTTCAAAATAAAGCGCTATTCTGGAAACGTCCCTTACTCCTTGTAGAATGAGGTTTACAGGGACGTCAGAATAGTGAGCCCGATATAACGGTATCCTGAAATAGCATTGCAGTATAGACATAGCTCTAGAATTGTCCCTTCTACAGCCCAGCACCACCAAAAGCAGAAATAATGGAGGCTAGGAAGAAAGATCTGTTTCTCCTCTGAGCTTGATACAAGCCCACACTCCAAGAACACCCCAGGCATTCAAGAGCAATTATGGGTGAGAGTTGCCACATGGTCCAAAATTCAAATCAACAACTTCCATGGATCCATCCTGCACCCTGCAAAATGTGGAAGTGAATCTGCCAGAAACACTAGGGAGAATTCACCATTTATTAAGAAACAAAATGACTTTCAACTCGGTGCTGGTCTTGTTAGCTAAGAACATGTTGCACTGAAAGAAAGCTCCAGGGACAGCTGCTGTATTCAGCAATCATAAATTTTCCAGAGGCTTTTCTTTTTGCTTCAAAGCTGCTAATTATATGTTAAACTTTATCCCCTCTCGCTGTTTGGAATATCTGATTCCGTCCTCACTCTACTGTGTTTATATACTGTGCCGTAGCTCTATTGCCCAAGAGCAGTCAGTAGATCATAAGCACACTTCACTGTTAAACAATGGAAAAGATGAATACATGTTTTTCATAACAAGAGTTTGAAAGCGGAGGGCCGGAGTAAAGAACTGCAGGGTTCTGGAGGCACGATGAGGCCATTTGCTGTTGTTCAGCACTTGCATGGGAACAAGTTTTTGAGCAAGAACAAGTCTGGCTTCTCTGAAGCAAAAGCTATTTATTCTTGAGAGAGACACTAAACAGGCCACTGCAAGCTGTCTACGTTAGATGCCGTCTCTCTTTTCATGCCAGCACATACACCAGAAATGACACTGCACAGGACATGTTGGTCAGAGTCATGCCACAGGAAAACAAAACATTAGGAAGCTGGGGTGAAGATACCGGCACAAGGGAGTCCCGGTCCTGTGCCCCTCTAGTTTTTCCCTGCTTTTCTTCCCTTTTCTGTCTCACGCAGACATCCTGCTTTTATAACTAAACCAAAACAAGGGCCAAATTCATCCCTGGGATAATTCTATTGATCTCTATGAAGTTCCATCAGGAATGAATTTACCCTTAAATCTTTGCAAAACACTTCCTTCTCCAGAACTGTCTTTGGTATTGGGTGAGACGTCTCCTCGTTACAACAGGAGTCCATCCTCCCTTAATCACACCTTTCGCATTAAGGGTCCCCTTTCCTTTTATCTGCCGCCCTTCATTCAGCAACGTGGCTGGTGACGCCAACCGCATCAGAGGCCAGTATCCGAGACTGGAACCTCCCTCCATTCCTTTTGCATCGGAGGCACAGTCTGAGGAAAGCACCTTTGTGACTCTGCTTCAGTGCTGTGCAAGGCGGTTATTCTCTGATTGTTACGCTCATAGCAGAGAAGAAAGTTTTACAGGACTTGACAGTGGCCTGCTAGGCTTTTGGTGTCACACATGCCTCCTGAGCTAGCTACTACTGGCAGGACGGGAGGCTGCCCTAAAGCCCACATAATCCAAACCATTTCATATTCAAATAAATGTTCGGAGCAGGTGCTGTGGGATGAACACATCTTTGGTCAGCGACAGGAAAATACATAAGTGAGATCCCTCCATAATAAGTGAAAGCTATGCTGGCATTCCAGGGGGCTGAACTTGTTCTGCATCCACACTGAGATGTCCAGACTTATGGCTTGTCACTAGTCCTAATTCTGTTTCAAAATCCCTTCCACTTCTGTGTTTCTGAAGATTTTGATGTGCTCTGCAGGTTCCAGTCTGGTGCGCAGTTCCCTGTGTGTTTAGCAAAGGGTTCATTATCCAGCAGAGGCTCAACTCTAGCCCTTGACTGGAAAAAAAAAACCACAACCCAAAACAAAAGGAGAAGCCGGCCATGGTTTCCGGTCTTTCTAGCTGAGCCAGCATTCTGGGCTCCTTGATCATAAGCGCAGCTGTCTCTTTATATGCTTGGGTGTAATAAAAAGGGCTCAGAAGGAAACTGTCAAAATGACAGGTGTGCCATGAAGTGAGAAACTTGGCCTCAGACAATGCCTCTGTGTGTGTGTGTGTGTGTGTGTGTGTGTGTGTGTGTGTGTGTGTGTGTGTGTGTGTGTGTGTGGTAGTGGCGTGGGGGGAAGGGGGAGGAGGGGAATGTCTTCACACACACAGGTCTTGTGTGTACCTCCCTCCAAGGGTCTCCTTGTCACAGCACAAATAATCTCCTCATGTAGTCTCCCTTTCTGCACTGTCTCTCAGCCAGTTCTGGTCAAAATAATCCCCTCTCTCAAAGCTACTGCCACAGCAGAAATGCCATCGTTATTCTGCAACACTGGTGTTTGTCAAGCCGATGGGAACAACGAGTGCATTCATTTAGCCAGGAGACAGAAAAGGGGCCTCAGGAAATACCCTTCAAGGGGAAAGAAAAAAAATAGTTCTTCTATCAAACTCTGAACTCCAAAGGAGCTGCCATTTGTCTTGAAGCTGGACTGGATTGGAGGCTGCCTCATTCAGACTGTGTCTTCAGCAAGACTGAGTGAGGTTTAACTCCTTCAGACAGTCAGTACTGACAACCCAGTCTCTCTCTTCACAGGGTACGTGCCCTATGGGTAATCACATGCACGGGAGGGTGTCACCCCCGGCTCTCGCTCATGCTGCAAAATTCAAGCAACATACAATGGAGTCACCATCTTCCCTGTTTTATGTACACTTAAGAGTGTTTGCATCTCCCCAGTGAGGGGTTCAAGCAAAGCAGCTAATCTGGTGCCCCAGAGGGATGAGGCCACGCTACAATGACAAATGTCTGCGCTTCTTTGAACAGCCCAGCAACCATGGAAGAGACACTTTCAAGAGAACCTTTGAAAGCATGCGCACAGCTGGAATTTCTGTGCCGAATTCCCATTGCATGCAAGCATCAACCTTAAGCTGAGACAGGGGAAGAGAGAGATGCCGGTCCGTTTACAGCTTTTCTCCACACCCTTCTAACCAAACGTACCAGATGTCTCACATACACCCCACAGCGTCGAGGGCCGCTTATGGATCACAGTAAATGACCCGAGCGAGGGTAATGTTTTAGCACCAGCATTCTGTTGTATTACAAGCAGATGCCAGGAATTTAAAATGATAAAACGGATGTATGAGCGGAGTGGGTGCAATAAAACAGTGTCCCCTTTGAAATCATCACCTTTCAGAGGTCAGTCTCTTGGGGAGGGAGGTGGTATAATGAGCATTGCTACAATGGAGCTCATGTACAAGGTGGTCAAAATTGCCAATCCATGTTCCCCGGGCAGGTTCAGCTGGTTAAGATATTCTCAACTTTCTGTCCTAAATGGTTGTGTGGTGGTGCTGTGATCTGTTCAACCACTGCCATGGCTCACTGCAGAGGTGGCTGCATTTTTAGTGAAAGATCAGATGATTCATGTTTTGGTAAATAAAACTCTTTGAGATGATTACATACTATTTCGGGTTATATAGCCACTCCCTCCCAAAGCCCTTTGCAAACTATGCAGAATACACTCATTCCTACTGAAATGCAGCCACACACAGGGAACTGCAGTAGGCAGCCAGTGCGTAGCTTCCCAGGGGAAGGGAACATTTTGTCCAGCAGGACTGGGAAATCCTTAAATTAGAAGGTATCATAATATACAGTGCTTGATATTCTGTTACCTGCCTGAAAAGACACATGGCCTCGTTAACTCTAACCAGATTTGAACTTGTGTTTGCTGAAGTTTAAGCCTTCTCAGCAAGATGCTTTGAAAGTCTGAGGTTCTGCACAGGGGTGGGTGAAGGAAAAAACGCGTGTGAAAGAGACAAAAAAAAGGAGGACAGGAAAAGGAACAGGAAGTGAGAGGAGGGAATATACTGAGGGGGACATGAACAGTGACATTAGTGCTTTTCAGAGAAGAGAGAGATGTATGAAGAGCAGACCAAGAAAACTAGACAGAAGGAAAAGTATTAACAGCAAAGGGTTAAGGGCTCAATCCTACTCTCAATGAAGTTAATGAAAATGATCACGAGGATCAACAACGAGTGGCTTAAATACTAAGGCACAGGGCCAAATATATTTCTAAGATGGATGGCGAGGAGTTGGTAAGGTTGGAGTACAGCATGAATCGCCCCCATAAAGGCACTTCTGTTTATTTACATGCACTGCTGCAGATTAGGTTGAAAAACACGTCCCTGGTGCTGAGCAACGGATAAACAGCCTGTATGCAGACCAACATTAATGCTATGATCAGACTGTGCATGCACCAAATCACAAGTCACAGTGTGAACTGGTGTTTACTGGAATGCATTTCCAGCCATACTCCTCTTTGTTCTTTGGGCTGCTTCTGCACTTCACTGGAGTTACTAAATAGGTCAGTCTTACTGTATTATGCCTGAAAAGTGTTCTCAGTCTCTGAATAAGGCTAGTGAAATAAAGGGCACATCTTTGAGACGGATACATTTCTGTGAGTCTCTGATTAAGTCAGGATGACCACTTAATAGGTTTGTTTCTTTTGCCCCCTACCCGGGGTTCCGTGCCACTCAAAAACATTCTACTGTGGCAGATTTGATCATGCCGGAGAAAAGCTAGCTACAATGTCAGAAAACTGTAATAAGTAACAACACAGGATAACAGTCTTGTTCCAAACAAGATATTTGATCACCCCAGGTATAGAAAGCCAAGATCAGATGATTCCCTCACATACTGGTGTGAACAACTGAGCGTGTAACGTGCTCCAAATTATTAGAGTGCTATGGCATGTGTGTTAGAAACGTAAATTTCCTTGCTGGGGTGGAGGGCAGGGACACAGTGATATTTGGCAGGAAGGTTCTGCTAATAAAATATTTTGGAAGCAATTGCAAAATAAATAAAAATGCTCCATAAAGAGACGATATGCACAGCAAATGCCAAGGAAGAGAACGGCTGCCCTGATCTTTTCTGTGCTTGCAAGTTTCCAGTTTTAAAACAAAGCTCAATGCAAATAAGCAGTTCATTTCTAACCCAACAGCAAATTCACTGCATTGCTCTGTCTACAGAAAGGTTATCGCTGTGCAAGCCATAACTGTATTCAGATACAGCGTGGCTTCCTTGACCAACATGGACCAGTGTTTAAACCAACCGTAAAACTCTGTATCGAATCCAATAACTACAAGACCAAACTATATTTTAACTGTGTTAGGGAACAATAGTATTATAACGCAGTTCCCACCTGGACACAGCAGATGTTACAGAATAGATGGGTAGATCCGTGCTGCAGACTATTACATAGGGTTGCCCTGTAACATTGACAAAAAAAAAAATTGCTGTTGAGGAACTGTGCCAGCCACAGTCAGGTTAAACATGGAATAGGAAGGTCCGGGCCTTGTGTTCAAGGCAACTCGGTTATGCTGAAGTTATTTATTTCAACAACTTCCCCAAGTGCAACATGGATCTAACTGAATTGTGACTGGCCTTCCAAAATGCTTTGGTGCTTCATGATCAACAGAGTTGTGCTGCATCAGAGTTCGGCAAAAGCAAGCTAGGGCTACAATCAACAACCAACCAACGAGAAAACTACTTTGGCCAACTAATCTCACGGTGAGCACAAAGAAACAAAGCAAAATCACACATGCGGCCCATGCCTAGCATTACAGAGCTCTTTCAAAGACCAGGAAAAGCAAGGATCAGTACGGCCTGGAATTCAGCCTGCAGGGCCTGCATCATGCGTGGTAAAAGCTACCAGCTTATAAAAGCTGGGGTGGGCCAGTCTGGGGGCAGTTGGGTGAGTTTAACAGCTGTGAGTAGGGCATTTTAGTGTTTGCACCAGTGAATGGGGAGGATAAAAGAGAAGACTCCGGCACAGCCAGTCAGGGTCAGCCTTAGGGAAAATGACATCCTGGGCAAACCTGTATGTTAGCGCCACTGCCCCGGGCAGGGCCAAGTTTATCAAACTTCGTTTAAAATAAAGTACAATATGAATTTGTGTCCAACATAAAAGGTACCCACGTTTTCTTTATTTACGGCAGGAGTGGGGAACCTTTTTTGGGTTGGGGGCCACTGACCCACAGAAAAATCCACTGGGGACCACACAAGGGAAAAGTTTCCACCACTCCCACTGGCTGGATTGCATTCATGCGCCAGCACCAGCTTCCCACTGGTCAAGGCGGGAGTGGGGGAATGTGGGGGGAAGAGAGAAAGCCCTGAGCCTCACTGCACGATCCAGCTTGTGGGGATGAAGTGCTCCTCCTCCCCTAGCTGGGGGAACAGCAGCGTACCCGCCAGGAGAGGAGGTGGGGGAGCGTTTCTTCCCCACGAGCTGAATCGTGCAGCGGGGCTCGGGGCTTTCTCTCCCCGCAGCGGGAGGCCGGTGCTAGTGGTCCAACTGTGTGGGGGGGGAGGCGGGGTAGGTGGAGGCTGCAGCGCCCTGCTGTGGGAGGAAGTAGAGGAGCTCAACTTGAGCCATGGACCGTATGGAAGGCAGCCTGCTCACGCTGACTTGGGGAACCATGGGGAGGGGAGTTTCCTGCAGGAAGCAGGAAGAGAAAAACTGGTCAGCAGGAAAGAGGAGCTGAAGGGGAGAGGTGGGGTCAGAGTCTTTTGCTGTGCCCCCCTGGCTGCAGGGCTCTGGGCATAGGCCCAAATCACCCGGCCCTGCTGCCAGTAAAAGGCATATAAATAGTGGCCCAAAGGGATTTTTTCCTCCTGAGGAAATAGGCACTCATCATTCCAAAGCCCTTTGTAACACCATTCTGGGAAGCGCAGAGCATTTCAAGAATTTGAATGAAGTGTAGAATTTTTTAGGGTGTTCAGATACTTTGGAAGGGGGTGACACCTTCACACAGGTGAAGCATAGAGCCTTCTATTGAAGACCGAGGATGGGATATTCAAATAACAGTAAGTACCCCAGTCTCAGTGACTTGAATTAACTCCCCTGGAAATCCCTGCCCTGGGTGTGTCAGTACAAGAGCAGGGCAAATAGTGTGTGTGTGAGAGAGAGAAGAGCAAATTGTGTGTGTGCGTGAGAGAGAGAGAGAGAGAGAGAGAGACAGAGATGAGCCATTACCATTACAGGTAACTTGATACAATGTTGCTTTGCAGTATCTGCCTCAATTGTGTATTTGCTTTTCGTGAGCAAGGTTTTTGGTGAATGTTTGTGATTTTTGGGCCAAAGGAGGCACTTCATTTTGCAATTACACTAAGGTCCTTTTCGGCAAGGCCTGTGAATTATATGACACCACACTGCGTGACAGCAACAGCAACAGCACAAACATCCTAAGTTTCTTCTTCATCCAGGAAAGGTATCCGTCACAAATCCCGTTTTTTCTTCCAGGTCTGGTTCCCTTCGAGCAGCAGTTCCAACGTGGCGGGGCTTGTTAAACGACGCAATTATGTTAAGCCATCAACAACTGTCAATATTCAGTGGAACACACGCAGTCTCACATGACAGATCATAAACTAAAGTGCTTGCAGATCTTCTGTGCATTCAAAGATGAAGATGAATGAAAAACAAACCAACAACAAAACTTCACTCTGCCAGTCTTCCAAGTGCCAACTTCAGAGTAATAAGGTGAGTGCTCCATGCCCGGCTCAAATTTTCTCTCCTCTTCTGGCAGTGATGCTGGAACAATAGTGGGAGGGATGGCCGAGGGCTGAGAGCCATTGAACCAAATTGTAAACTCTGTATATCATGGAAACCACTTCAAGCCAGGGGGTGTGGTAGCTCTCCTAGTTCCAGCCCAGTACCTATGCCTCTG
This sequence comes from Pelodiscus sinensis, assembly GCF_049634645.1. Classification (NCBI taxonomy): domain Eukaryota; kingdom Metazoa; phylum Chordata; order Testudines; family Trionychidae; genus Pelodiscus; species Pelodiscus sinensis. The sequence continues at coordinate 12,366,193 of NC_134718.1, forward strand.
GCCCGTGTTCTTTCCTGCTGTGATGCTCAGCAATCTTCCCCCTCTTTTCCTTTTTTCTCTTCAGCAGTGGAGCTGGTTGAAATGTTTCAAATTTTTTAAATTGTTTTTAAAGGAAAAAATGAAGGTAAAATATATTTATTATGACTCCCCTCTCTTTTTCCCCCCCAATCTGTTCTACTCTGTAGAAAACATGATATACGTCACAGGCAAATGAACCCTTCTTTCCAATTACACAAGATCACATCCTCTGTACTCCACTAGGGAACCCGCCTCCTCTCTCTGCTTCTTCCCAGTCCCAGTCTGACTGTGCCAGGCAGATTCCTGGGCAGCTACCCATTGTGGTGTGACACTGACAGTAACTTAGTGCTAACAGCAATGCCTGCTAAGAGAATGACATGAGGTTCCTAGTGCTGATGTTTAGATTGTCACTTGGTCTCTGGACAAGACCTAAATGGGTCCTTTCGGGAGGCCTCTCTATCTCCCTCTACCAGCTAATGCATTGTATCTTAAACTTTTTAAGACCGAGGAACACCAAACAATAATATTTTTTTATGGGGAACACCAAGGATTTTTTGTTGAGGAAAAAAAAAAAGTTGGGGGGAAAAAAGGGTTGGGAGAAAAGTTATTGAGGAAAAAAAAGGTAGCCTGCCCCTTTAAGGGTGGCCATTTTGAATTCTGTTGTTCTCCGTGGCACACCTCTGACATCAGTGTGCCACGGAACACAGTTTAAGAAACACTGAGCTAATGCTTTTGTTCACTGTTTTTGCTAATGACCAGTAAAAGCTGTTGCAATGAGACGAGTAATTAGTGCAACAAGAGGGCAGACCACTTAAACTATTCCTTAAGCTCTTGGCTGGAATCTTGATCTGCAGGCTGTTGGAGGAATCTGATCCCACCAACCTGGAGCACACATATGCAACCATGGTGCAATTATTCATTAATCTGTGACAATGACTATGGTGGTGATGGTGAATCAGGGACAGGAAACTGCAGGTCCTGTTGCCCATGGGACACACTGGTAGTCATCAACACCACACGTTGACTCTGCTCCCACAGCCTCAGGTCAGGTAGGTGAAACTAAGAAGAATATACAATTGCACATTTCACAGCTAGCACTGGGTAGCTCTCAACCCAGAGGTGACTTAATAAGCCAGGGGAGGAGCTAGTGACAATGGCTAAGACCAGGCATACACAGGTATATGAATGTGACTCAGGCGTAGTCTATCAGTCAATATTCTGCAGCAGTGTGGTCTCACAGGAAGTCTGACTCGAGTTGCCCAGAAAAGAAAAAAATAAGATTACACATTTCCTTAAATCCTAGTATCCTGTCAGCTTAAAACTCTTATGTGCTGCTCCCTGTGTGTCCCCAAAACTCCAGTGACTTAATCATACCCCATTCTCTTTGTTACAGTGACACTCATCCATCTCAGAAGCAGAAGGATGAGCTCTGAGTACATGCAAGTAAAGAAGTTCACCAACAAACCTATTCACTGGACTTTGCATACACAGGTAGACTCAGGGCTGTCCATACCCATTGACAGAATACCCAGCTGTGTAGGGCACCTGAAAATTTGGGACACCACTGGGTCTTAATGTCCATCTTCCTATCTCTGTTCCATGGCTCTGCTTCCTCTGGAGAGAATCTAATTAACTTAAAAGTGAAGAAACCTGTAAGGCCTATCAGCAGAACACTGAGCCTGTGAAAGAGCCATTCAAGAGGTAAAGAAGCCATTTAACAGCCATCTGACAACTCCAGGTGTAACCTGTCAGTTTCTGAATGTATTGTGTTAGTCGACAGGACCGTAGTTTAAAATTTGTTTTAAAAATATTTCATTGGTGTGTTGCTGAAGATTATAAAATCACATCTCTAAAATACCACCCCCCACCTTCCCACTACCATTCGGCTTAGGGGCACCAGTTTAATGGGACCGTGTAGACGAATAGTTATGAATAAGGAATAAATTCACAAAAATCTAATTATTTATGCACAATTTGCAAACAGAGGAAAAAATAAGTCAAAACCCTGGAGTAAGCTATTGGCTAGGCATAGTTCTCCCAGCGCCACTAAGTACTTATCAGGAGATTCCCATGGAAATTGGAAATCGTAGGAGAAATATTGTACCAACACAGCAGCATCGGCTTCGGGGTTTTTGAACTGCAGTCTTTAAACGACTGTAGACAGCAGCCTTGTTTATAATAAAAACATCCAGCACGGAACTTGAAGAGTGCTTTATTTTCCCTTTGTAACAACAGTCTACTTTCAAGCTCTCTAGGCCTGGCAGGAGAGGCTGCTGTGCTCTCAGCTTAAGCAGCACCTCCTTCAGAGCAGGTTAGGGACACAAATGCCTGTGTGTCGGCTCAGGTGAGGCCTGTGTCAATGTAACACACATTCTAAAATACACAGTATGAAGTAAAATACTCAGTAGGCAAGCTAGAGGAGTCTTGCGAACCGGTATAACCAGGAATAGAATGAGAACACTTACATATTCTGTACTGTATGGGGGTATGTCTACATTACCCCCCTAGTTCGAACTAGGGGGGGTAATGTAGTCATATGGAGTTGCAAATGAAGCCCGGGATTTGAATTTCCCAGGCTTCATTTGCATAAAGCCGGCCGGCGCCATTTTTAAATGCCGGCTAGGTTATGGGCCTGCTGCAGGGACAATAGTTGAAGTTCTGTGGCCTACGATGTGGAGAGGTCATTTTTTGGCCTTCAAGTCTATTAGTGCCTCAAGCGCAGTTTCAATTCCATGGCTTGGCCTGACTCCAGATTGGGCTGGGTCTAGAATGTTAGCATCAATTAAAAGAGCGGGCTCTTAACTCTTGAGAGAATCACACATCGCCATGGACAAACCGTTCCCTGGAGCAGTTACATTATTGATCTGTGCATATTTGTGGAGCACTTGGAATCTGCCAGCTTCCCCTCAATCTGGTGTACACTTGTAAACATTTGGTCAGGCTGAATTACACCATAGATTTAACCCATCTTCCACAATTATTAAAAAGTTAAGCGTGCATTGCTGTCAATCGAAGCAGCTATTGCACTGCCTCCACCTGCCTCGGTGTGTCATCCTCCTCCGTTCTACGGACATTTGGGATCAACAACAACTGGCAGAAAAAGGAAGAAAGCGTCCCTGGTATCACAGCCGAACCACAAGCCGCATCTTGAAGAATGGTTATTAGATAAAAACAAAACGGCTCAAAGCCTAGTTCTTGGAGCCAGAGTGCCTCCAGCAAACCCACTTAATGGTCCATCTACATCGCTCACCCCCACAGAACTAGCTATAAAAGAAGCCTGTAAATGTCACTTTCCATTTCATTTTGAAAGGGAACGTGATCCAACCAAGGAAACAGAGATTTACTGTAGGAGGGGTGGCCAGACTTCCTGATGCCCTGAGCCGCAGACAATTATCTTCAGAAGTTTGAGAGCCAGGCAGGGTTCAGGGTTTCTGCCCTGCTGCATGATGGTAGGGCTTGCAGCTTCAGCCCCACTCTTGCTGACAGCTGAAGCCCCAAAACCCAGCTGGCATCTCCTGCAATGCCCCTAGACTTCCTCCCATCCATGCTGAGCAGAAACCCCACAACCCGGCCACAAGGCAGAGCCCCAAGCTCTCCCCCACCCCAGTCTGGCAAGAAGAAAAGGAGGGAGGGGGAGCCACGCTTTAAATGTGAAAGTCACCTGTGGCTCAGACGCCACAGTTTGGCCACGGCTGTAATATAGCAAGCTAGTAGGCTAGCCCCGTGCAGAGCTGGATTAAGAAAGGGGGTTTAGAGGCTCTAGCACAGGGCCCACTAAAAGACCTCTGGGATTCCAAAAGTGCAGATCTTTTTTCAGGGCCCCCTAGGCTGGGGCATTGAGCTGCAGCTACAAACGCCCCTCTGTTCCAGCCCTGCCTGGCTGGGCAGGGGAAGGACATGACCACGCGCTTCCCACACTGCCAGGCTCCGCCCTTGCAGCTCCTGTTGGCTGGGAATTGTTTTTGGTGATTTTTCTGAGACTCACCCCCCACATTGTGAACACTTTCTAACCCTGAAACAACCATGCAACATTCATTTATGATTAGCACCTGTATCAGGTAAGTTTTCAGGTATGCTTATTAATAGACTAGTTAATTAAATAGCTCTTCTTGTTTTGAGAGTTGGGTGTAAACTAGGTTTAATACAGCAAAACATGTGACTATATTTGCCTTGATCACGTGCCTGGAGGACAACTAAACTACTCGCAGCAGTACCAACACCCTGCCTTGTCCAAATCGGCACTACTGACAGCCTCTCCTCAAAAGACTAGCACAAGAGGGTCACCGTGGGGGCACTACCTGATCACATCTGATAGAGTTGTCAGAGGAAACTTGTGTCAGACCACATGCCCGGGTAGGTCAGCAGCAACAGGGATCAAAGTTGTGACTACTGACCAGAAAACTGTGAGCCTCTACTACCTACACTAAAAGATCCTACTCTGCTAAGTTTGAAGCAGACCTAAATCTTTGAGCTCCAGCCACTAGATGAGAGCAGAGAACCATGCTGTACCATTGTGGATTATTTAACACTTGTATGGCACTCACCTATTCTATGGTTGTCTTGTGCCTGTAACCTTCATTTCTATTATATGCCTGTTTTTAGTGCACAAATGTATTAAACAGAGGTCCATAGGGACTTTATGTAAACAGCACATTATATGTCACAATTCATTTTGTCAAGTTGAACTACACATAAACTAGTCTAGTGATGAACAATAATCTAGTAGGTTTTAGAGCTGGATGAATTTAGGCTGAACCACCTCTCTAGTCTGGCGCACTCGGAACTGATTGGTGCCAAACCAGAGAACTTGCCGGACCATGGGAGGTCAATATTATCTAGCAGTGTTACCAACACTTCCGCTGCTGACTGGGTTGTTAGACGACGTTTAGGCTATGTCTACACTCGCGGCTTCTTGGACTATCGCCAAGCCTCATTTGCATACCTAATGAGCTACCATTTTTTTCAGAAGAGGCTCTTGCGCAAGAAGGAGCGTCTACACTGCCCTTCTTGCTCAAGAAAAGCCCTCTGGCGCAATGCCGTTCTTCCTGAAAAGTAATAGGTGTAACGGCATTGCGCAAGAGGGTTTTTCTTGCGCAAGAAGGGCAGTGTACATGCTCCTTCTTGTGCAAGAGCCTCTTCTGAAAAAAATGGTGGCTCATTAGGTATGCAATTTAGGCTCGGCGATATTCCACGCGTAGCCTCATTTGCATATTACTCGTGCAAGAAGCCGAGAGTATAGACATAGCCATAGGGGGTAAATTGGAGCTAAATAACAGCACAGAACACTGAGACTGGGGGCTGTAAGCAAACTTTATGGGACTGTGGGAAACTTGGCCATGCCCATGGTAAGTGGACATTTGGCTCACTAAAATCATGCCAAGCCACAGATGTTGCCGGACCAGAGCATCCCGGACTAAAGAGGTTCAACCTATAGTAAAAAACTGACTCGCTTAGATTTTTCCAAATCAAACGAGCAAATTCATTTCTTTTTGGTTCATGGTGCTGCGTTATTTGCAAGTTTTCAGTCAACTGCCAGGTATCAGTGAAAACGTTTACAAATCCCTAAAGCGCCACATATGATCACTTGTACCAGAAATGCGTTGCTTGCTCTGCTCCTGTTTTAAAAATTTCCATCAACTCTTTGGTGGGCTTTAGGGACAATCAGCAATTTACAGGAGGAGGCCCCTAATGCACAATAATCAGCTACTTCCAGTTGGTCTCCCTATCCTTTGTGGGGGTTAAGGAATGTACAGCAGCACGACCTTAAAGGCTATACTGTAACATTGCAGCATACACTTCTAAGCAATGCAGACGGGCATTTTTGCTTTTTGCATGGGAATACTGGCAAAGCAAAAAAGGATCGGTTTCCCACAGGTCAGCCACAGAGGTCTGAATGAGCATGGAAACTGCTATCCCCCT